>NC_086173.1:158573059-158876089 GCF_023053635.1 Elgaria multicarinata webbii
AGGAGGCGTTCCTTCAGTGCAATATTCTTATATGGCTTTCCTGTTGTTTGAATGGAGTTTGTATAAGAGACATACCCAGGGGATTCAGCCTTGGCCCATTGTCTGCACTGGTAAATGGGCTTAACCAAATGTAAGTCCAATTTAAGTCAGTGGGATGCACTTCTGATTAAATGAGAAGAGCCATGCTGGATCAGACCTATTTAGTCCAGCACTGGGAGGGCCATAGCTCAGAAGGTCCCACGTTCGATCACCTACAACAGACCATAAGCCTATTATTATTATTATTATTATTATTATTATTATTATTATTATTATTATTATTATTATTATTATTTTATATAGCACCATCAATGTACATGGTGCTGTACAGAGTAAAACAGTAAATAGCAAGACCCTGCCGCGTAGGCTTACATTCTAATAAAATCAACTGTCCAGTTCTCTCCTCCATGTCTCTTCTTGTATGGCCAGAGAGCTTCGGCTATTGGGCGGTATAAAAATGTAATAAATAAAATAAGGTGGGTGCCACTACAGAAAAGGCCCTCCTCTTAAATGCTGCCTGCTGTGTTCCATAGAATCGAGGCATTTGGAGTGAGGCCTTAAATGATGAACTGAGTAAGGCCTACCTGTTGAACTGACAGAAACATCTGCTTGAAAGTTGACCTTACGGTACCCTGGTCCCAAGCCATTTAAGGCTTTCAAGTTAATATATATGAGGGTTGGGGACCTTGTATCCTGTACCTGCCAGGTGCTGTTGGATTACACCTCCCAGCATCCTTAACCACTGGCCATGCTGGCTGGAGCAGATGGGAGCTGGAGTCCAAAAACTGGGGTTCCAGACGTTCTCCAACTCTAATCTATACCATATATGTATAAACCATATACATGGGTGTAGACTAGGATATCATGGCAAAGAGGGCATGGCCGGCTAGGAATTCCAGAACGACGCATTGGAACCCCAGGCTGAGTTTCTGTATCCTTGAGAGACTACATAGAAAAAATGTTGGCAGTGATGTATGAGGGAAATGAAATGCAAGAAATGAAGGCTCCGATGATGACAATAAAGCTTGAATGTAAAAAGAAAAACAACTGCAGTGATGACACACGAAGTACTGTTGATGAAAACACATTCTAGCACTAATAAACTAAAACCTGTTGAGATAAACACTCATAATTTTGATTAAGGCTTCAAGGATCATAGAACAGTAGAGTTGGAAGGGGCCTATAAAGCCATCGAGTCCAACCCCCTGCTCAGTGCAAGAATCCACTTTAAAGCATCCCTGACAGATGGTTGTCCAGCTGCCTCTTGAAGGCCTCTAGTGTGGGAGAGCCAGCAACCTCCCTAAGCAATTGGTTCCGTTGTCGTGCTGCTCTAACAGTCAGGAAGTTTTTCCTGATGTCCAGCTAGAATCTGGCTTCCTGTAACTTGAGCCCGTTATTCCGTGTCCTGCACTCTGGGAGGATCGAGAAGAGATTCTGGCCCTCCTCTGTGTGACAACCTTTTAAGTATTTGAAGAGTGCTATCATGTCTCCCCTCAATCTTCTCTTCTCCAGGCTAAACATGCCCAGTTCTTTCAGTCTCTCTTCATAGGACTTTGTTTCCAGACCCCTGATCAGTTGCCCTCCTCTGACACGCTCCAGCTTGTTCATAATAAATATTCAAATAATATTCTTCTTTGTGAAACAAGGCATTCTCATGTGAGCTCTGATTAAAGGTTGAAGAAGACTGATGCGAGTGGAAATTGCCCAGTTCTTTCAGTCTCTCTCCATAGGGCTTTGTTTCCAGACCCCTGATCATCCTGGTTGCCCTCCTCTGAACACGCTCCAGCTTGTCTGCGTCCTTCTTGAATTGTGGAGCCCAGAACTGGACGCAATACTCTAGATGAGGCCTAACCAGGGCCGAATAGAGAGGAACCAGTACCTCACCTGATTTGGAAGCTATACTTCTATTAATGCAGCCCAAAATAGCATTTGTCTTTCTTGCAGCCATATCGCACTGTTGGCTCATATTCAGCTTGCGATCTACAACAATTCCAAGATCCTTCTTGTTTGTAGTATTGCTGAGCCAAGTATCCCCCATCTTGTAACTGTGCCTTTGGTTTCTATTTCCTAGATGTAGAACTTGGCATTTATCCCTATTAAATTTCATTCTGTTGTTTTCAGCCCAGCACTCCAGCCTATCAAGATCACTTTGAAGTTTGTTTCTGTCTTCCAGGGTATTAGCTATCCCACCCAATTTTGTGTCATCTGCAGATTTGATGCACTTCCTCATCCAAATCATTAATAAGGAGGAGGAGTTTCAGGATAGCACATATCCAGGCCTCTCCGGTGTCCTCCCTTCCCCGCCCATCAGAACACCCTGTTCCTCCCTCTCTGAAGTCGATTTGTTGGTTCTTGCCACGCCGGCTGTGAGTGGGTGGTTAGTTCTCTGACCTCTGAAGTGTTCTTCCAAGCATTCTTAATGTCCTTGGATGCTCTCCCAGGGACCATAGCATTACTCTCTAAGAGGCTTTTATCAGGATTCAAGTCCTTAAGAATGGTCAGTATTTTATTTATTTATTTATTTATTTATTTATTTATTACATTTATATACTGCCCCATAGCCGAAGCTTTCTGGGCGGTTTACAAAAGTTAAAAACAGTGAACATTAAAAACAAATATACAAAAATTGAAAAGCATAAAAACACAATATCCAATTAAAAACAACTATTCTGGGATCAATTAAAAAACTCAGCATGTGTTGATAACTGCCCGGGAGAAAAGTCTTAATCTGGCGCCGAAAAGATAACAATGTTGGCGCCAGGCGAGCCTCGTTGGGGAGATCATTCCATAATTGGGGGGGCACCACTGAAAAGGCCTTCTCCCTTGTTGCTGCCCTCCGAGCTTCCTTCAGAGTAGACACTCGGAGGAGGACCTTAGATGTTGAGCATAGTGTACGGGTAGGTTCATGTCGGGAGAGGCGTTCCATCAGGTATGGTGGTCCCAAGCCGTGTAAGGCTTTATAGGTTAAAACTATTTACTGCTATTTACTGTTTTACTCTGTACAGCACCATGTACATTGATGGTGCTATATAATATAATAATAATAATAATAATAATAATAATAATAATAATAATAATAATAATAATAATACCAGCACCTTGAATCAGGCTCGAAAACGTATAGGCAGCCAATGCAAGCGGGCTAAAATCAGTCTTATATGTTCACACATTCTGGTTCTGGTTATCACTCTGGCCGCTGCTTTTTGCACAAGCTGAAGCTTCCGAACTGTCTTCAAAGGCAGCCCTACGTAGAGCACATAGTAATCTAATTTGGAGGTTACCAGAGCATGGACAACTGAAGCTTGGTTTGTCCAGTAAGCATTCTTTTGAAGACCCCAAAGTAAATATTAGTATTCCCTTATTTACAATATGCCCCTTTAATAAACCAACATTTAATAGTTCAAACGGTCTCTGGTGTTGGTTCTCATCTCACGTCGGCCTAAGCTTATTATATGAACGTTATTAGAAGGTTATACAGTATTCTAAGAGAATTGATGGCGGTAGGAAAGAGTTGACTTAAGGAAATCTGGGTTATAGTGACAGGGAATTCTAGGCCCTGAAATATAAACATTAGTAGTAGTAGTAGTAGTAGTAGTAGTAGTAGTAATAGTATCCTGCCTTTTGCCCAATGCTGGGCCTCAGGGCGGCTTTACAAAATTAAAACATATACAGTTAAAATCTATAAATAGGAATATACAAAAGTTTAAAATGTATTAAATATGTTCGAATATTAAAACATTTAAAATGTATGACAATTTAAAAAGTCCTAAGCATAGACAGAGACCCAGATTATTTGCCCAGTAATGTAGAGGCTAAAGAGGTATGGAGAAAGGAGAATTTGTGGCAACACATCCTTGATGGCAGGACAGGTTTGATGGTGGGGTTTTTAGATGCTGATGGCACACACTCATTTCTCAAAATGGCCTCTAGGGAAAATAATCGCTGATCACAGAATACTCCGTCAATGTCCTCAATGGATGCTGCAATGTTTCAGCATGTGATCTTTCTGACTCTTCACACACACTGAACATTTATAAAATCTCTGTCCTATTATTTGTGAGTTCTCTGATGTCTGATCAGTTTATCTTTCTGAGAGAAGTTTCCCCCACACTTTGAACATTTATACGGTTTCTCTCCAGTATGAACTCTATCATGCATCTTCAAAGCTCCTTTTTGTCTGAAGCATTTCCCACACTGGGAACAATCCAATGGTCTCTCTCCGGTATGAATTCTCCGATGCATCATCAAGTTCCCATTGTGCCTGAAGCATTTCCCACAATGAGAACACTTGTATGGTTTCTCTCCAGTATGAATTCTCTGATGACACCTCAAGGTGGCACTATGTGTGAAGCGTTTCCCGCACCAAGAGCATTCATATGGTTTATCCCCAGTGTGGATTCTTTGATGGTGTGTTATTTGTTTTCTAGAAGCGAAGCTTTTCCCGCACTCAGGACACAGATATGCTTCCTCTCCCGAATGGCCAGTCGAATGGCCGGTCAAAACATCTCTTTTTCTGTACTCTGTGAATTCACTAAGTTGTTTCCCTCCTATTGCATTTCTCTGATGTTCTTCAAGGTACATTCTTTGCTGGAAATTTCCTTTTGACATGGGGCACTCATAGAGGTCCTCTGTTGTATGCATCTTAAGAAGTTCTGATTTGTAGCCGTACTTTCTGCCATACTTGGAGAACAAGGGCATTTCCCCCCTTTTGCACACTGAGGAACTTTGTTTAGCTGCACTTGAAAGAACTCCTGCAAACTCTGTGTACTCATTCTCTCTATCCACTGATTTCTTCCCTTGCTGCCCTTTGGATTCCCCTCTCTGTCCATGAATTTCAGCTGTCACAAAAAGGTTCTTTTCACATACTGTTCTAGGAGTATTCTCTGGCCTGATCTCTCCCTGCTGACAGTCCTTTGTTTTGATCAGACTTCTGTTCTTTTTACCTGAAGAGAAAGATATAGGAACCTAAGAACCTAAGAAGGGCCATCCTGTATCAGACCGAGGGTCCATCTAGTCCAGCACTCTGTTCACACAGTGGCCAACCAGCCATCGGCCAGGGATGAACAAGCAGGACATGGTGCAACAGCACCCTCCCACCCATGTTCCCCAGCAACTGGTGCACACAGGCTTATTACCTTGAATACTAGAGATAGCACACAACCATCAAGGCTAGGAGCCATTGATAGCCTTTGCCTCCAGGAATTTATCCAACCCCCTTTTGAAGCCATCCAAATGGGTGGCCATCACTACATCTTGTGGTAGTGAGTTCCATAATTTAACTATGCACCGTGTGAAGAAGTCCTTCCTTTTATTTGTCCTGGATCTCCCACCAATCAGCTTCATGGGATGACCCCACTGGGTTCTAGTATTTTGAGAGCGGGGAAAAATGTCTCCCTGTCCACATTCTCCATACCAGGCATAATTTTGTACACCTCTATCATTTCTCCCCTTCTCAGCTCACCTTTTCTAGATTTTTGCCACCTCATTCTTATTGCTGCTTTCCACTACCATCCAACCCAGAGTTAATTCCAGGTAATCCTGATAAACTTGTATGAAATTATTAAAATAATTCCTGATGTCAGATTTGTGTTCATTTACGGCTACCCTCTGGAAGTTTCGTTTCGCCTTTTGCAGCTAAAAGCCAGGCACGTCATAATCATATCTCTTTCTTGCTCGTGGTGGTTTTTCTAGACGGGCAGGAATTTTCTGACAATTGAGCATGTTTAAAGTATTATTATTATTATTATTATTATTATTATTATTATTATTATTTATATAGCACCATCACTGTACATGGTGCTGTACAGAGTACACAGGAAAATTAGATCCATATAGATGTTTCCTTTGGAATGAACTCCATTCTTTAGGAGAAGATATGATCTTCGGAGCCCTTAAGACAGCCAAAAGACTTATATATTATCACATTGAAAGGACAAATTTACACCTCCTATAATGCAATGGATCGAGGACCTAATAACATTATCAACTTTTGAACTAGTGTTATATAGACGCAACTTGCAAGAGGATAAATATACGGATATTTGGTCTGCTTTTCTTGAAACTTTTGTATAACTCTCTCCCTTTTTTAAAAAGTTTATATGATGGAAATGATGATAATTTTATATACACAATCTATGGTGTGTGTTTTCCCGTTTTCACGATGTATTTTTTGTTTTGTTTGTTATTATTCACAATAAAATTTGAATATTTTTTGTTAAAGTATGACTGCTTTCTGGACGTGGGTGTGGATGTATTTTGGTAGGCCCTATTTATTATCATCAACATCATCATCATTTTTATACTGCCAAATAGGCAAGGCTCTCTGGGCAGTTTACAATCAAAACTATAATATACAAAAAGTCAAGATTTAAACCATTTTTTTTAAAAAAAAATCACATAAAACCAGATTAAGTTATAGTCTATAGAAAGCTTGTCTAAAAAGATATGTTTTCAGGAGGCGTTTGAAGGATGTTACATTTTATTTTATTTTATTTATTTATTTGTTTATTTATTACATTTATATACCGCCCCATAGCTGAAGCTCTCTGGGCGGTTTATTATTATTATTATTATTAATTTATATAGCACCATCAATGTACATGGTGCTGTACAGAGTAAAACAGTAAATAGCAAGACCCTGCCGCATAGGCTTACATTCTAATAAAACCATAATAAAACAATAAGGAGGGGAAGAGAATGCAAACAGGCACAGGGTAGGGTAAAACTAACAGTATAAAGTCAGAACAAAATCAAGTTTTAAAAGCTTTAGGAAAAAGAAAAGTTTTTAGCTGAGCTTTAAAAGCTGCGGTTGAACTTGTAGTTCTCAAATGTTCTGGAAGAGCGTTCCAGGCGTAAGGGGCAGCAGAAGAAAATGGACGAAGCCGAGCAAGGGAAGTAGAGACCCTTGGGCAGGCGAGAAACATGGCATCAGAGGAGCGAAGAGCACGAGCGGCGCAATAGTGTGAGATGAGAGAGGAGAGATAGGAAGGAGCTAGACAGTGAAAAGCTTTGTAGGTCAACAGAAGAAGTTTATATTGGATTCTGAAGTTTACAAAAGTTAAAAACAGTAAACATTAAAAAGTATACAAAATTTAAAAACCATCAGAAACATAAAAAACACAGTATAAAAACAACAGCATCCATTTAAAAACAACGGTTTTGGTGTCCGTTAAAAAACAAACTAAGCGTTGTTAAATGCTGTTAAATGCCTGGGAGAAGATAAAAGTCTTGACTCCCGAACCGCCCTCCAGAGGGTGGGTGTTGCTACAGAGAAGGCCTGCTGTCAAGGCCTGCTGTTCTTCGTGATGACATTCTACTCGTCTTGAAATGAGCTAGGGTGACCCTATGAAAAGGAGGACAGGGCTCCTGTATCTTTAACACTTGCATAGAAAAAGGAATTTCAGCAGGTGTCATTTGTATATATGGAGAAGCTGGTGAAACTCCCTCTTCATCACAACAGTTAAAGCTGCAGGAGCTATACTAGAGTGACCAGATTCAAAAGAGGGCAGGGTGCCTGCAGCTTTTTAACTGTTGTGAGGAAGAGGAAATTTCACCAGGTTCCCCATATATGCAAATGACACCTGCTGAAATTCCCTTTTCAATACAACTGTTAAAGATACAGGAGCCCTGTCCTCCTTTTCATATGGTCACCCTACCCTAGGTATAACAAGCGGGACTGCCTCTGATGATGACATGATAACATTCTCATATCGCTTCCTGTTGCTTCAATGGTTGTGACTTCGGAAAAAATTGGCTTTCTGCAGGAGTTTTTAAGATGGATGAGAATGTTATGTTTTTCTCCTGTGTCACGGATGATGGCAAAGTTTCTTTTGTTTAGAAAGGGGCAGACGGCAGGGCTCTCTTTTCCGCTAGATTTATGCTTGTAACTGCAATTAGGCAGAGCAGAGAAATGTATGGTTTTGCCCATGAGCAGGCTGAACATAAAATGGCTTTGTAGACTACTTTATTGGGGAATCCAGATTTGGGTTGATAGTGGAATTTATACTCTAGATCAGCTAACAGGATCAGATTACTTTTTTTTTTTACCATTTTCAGTACTGCAAATATCATAGAATCATAGAATAGTAGAGCTGGAAGGGGCATATAAGGCCGTCGAGTCCAACCCCCTGCTCAATGCAGGAATCCACCTTAAAGCATCCCTGACAGATGGCTGTCCGGCTACAACCCAAAGACCTCTAGTGTGGGAGAGCCCACAGCCTCCCTAGGTCATTGGTTTCATTGTCGTACTGCTCTAACAGTCGGGAAATATTTCCTGATGTCCAGCTAGAATCCTGAACCCATTATTCCTTGTTCTGCACTCTAGGATTGTTTAGCTTGGGAAAAAAGGAGGCTAAGGGGAGACATGCTAGAAGTGTACAAAATTATGGTGTGGAAAATGCGGATAGGGAGACATTTTTCTCCCTCTTCCATAATACTAGAACCCAATGGGGTCATCCCATGAAGCTGATTGGTGGGAGACTTCTCCACACAGCGCAGAGTTACATTATGGAACTCTCTACCACAAGATGTAAGTGATGGCCACCAATTTGGAGGGCTTTAAAAGGGGTTTGGATAAATTCATGGATAGGGTGAGCCTATTATTATTATTATTATTATTATTATTATTATTATTATTATTATTATTATTTATTTATTTATATAGCACCATCAATGTACATGGTGCTGTACAGATTGCACAGTAAATAGCAAGACCCTGCCGCATAGGCTTACAATCTAATAAAGTTGTAGTAAACAATAAGGAGGGAAAGAGAATGCAAACAGGCACAGGGAAGTGTAAACAGGCACCGGGTAGGGTGAAGCTAACAGTATAGTCAGAACAAACTCAATATTTAAAAGCTATAGGGAACAGAAAAGAAAATGAAAAGGAGGACAGGGCTCCTGTATCTTTAATAGTTGTATTGAAAAGGGAATTTCTGCAGGTGTCATTTGTATATATGGAGAACCTGGTGAAATTCCCCCTTCATCACACCAGTTAAAGCTGCAGGAGCTATACTAGAGTGACCAGATTTAAAAGAGGGCAGGGCACCTGCAGCTTTAACTGTTGTGAGGAAGAGGGAATTTCACCAGGTTCTCCATCTATACAAATGACACCTGCTGAAATTCCCTTTTCAATACAACTATTAAAGATACAGGAGCCCTGTCCTCCTTTTCATAGGGTCACCCTATTCATGGAGGAGAAGGCGATCAAGGGCTACTAGTCCTGATGGCTCTGTGCTACCTCCAGTGTCCGAGGCAGCAAGCCTGTGTGCACCAGTTGCTGGGGAACATGGGTGGGAGGGTGCTGTTGCACATGGGTCCTGCTTGTAGGTCCCTGGTCGACAGCTGGTCAGCCACTGGTTCCAGCAGGGCTCTTCTTACGCTGTTATGTTCTTAAGTCTAAGCCAGCCTTCCTCAACCTGGGGTGCTCCAGATGTGTTGGACTGCATCTCCCAGAATGCCCCAGCCAGCCGAGCTGGCTGGGGCATTCTGGGAGTTGTAGTCCAACACATCTGGAGCGCCCCAAGTTGAGGAAGGCTGGTCTAAGAGGTCCATCAGAGGAGCAGCAAGCCTATATACACCAATTGCTGGGGAACATGGGTGGGAGGGTGCCGTTGCCTTTGTGTGTTGCTTGTGGGTGGTCGGCAGCTGGTTGTCCACTCTGTGAACAGAGTGCTGGACTAGATGGGCCCTTGGTCTGATCCAGCAGGGCCCTTCTTACGCTCTTGCGAATAAACTCTTTTGCATCCTGAGAATGTTTTTCTCTCCTTTGTAGCCTAGAAGCATCCATGGACAGACTTGTTGTTGTTAAACAGTGGGGAGTCAGAAAACATTGCTGATCTACTGCAAGTCACAGAGATCTACCAGCAGAACCTGATCTACCTTTTGCCCTCTGCTACATTCATGTAGTCTTTCGCTTTTCTACAGTGGTACTTGGACCTGTGGATGTTTACTCGCCCCGAACAGAAGAGATCCTTACCCAAAGCATCTCCTTTGCCATCATCTTCCTCCAAGACTTGCCAGAAAATAGTGCATTGGCCTGGCTGCCTCAGAGTTTGCTCATCCATATGGAAAGATGTGTCAGTCTCTTGCAGGTTCATCAGACTCATATCCTGTTACACGCACAAAAAACTCAGCATAAGGGCACAGATATAGGACCACAGCATTTCAATGCATGATCCAGAACCGTTAAATATATGCCTGGTCATTTACCCATAAACTTACCATGGAACAATGGGGGAAATCCACCCTTTTATCATCCTTTAATCACCCTAATTTGGACTCAGGTCAGGCTTATAAACAAGCATTTTAACTATGGATAAGAGAATAACAGGCTCAAGTGACAGGAAGCCAGATTCCGTCTGGACATCAGGAAAAACTTCCTGACTGTTAGAGCAGTACGACAATGGAACCACTTACCTGGGGAGGTTGTGGGCTCTCCCACCCTAGAGGCCTTCAAGAGGCAGCTGGACAACCATCTGTCAGGGATGCTTTAGGATGGATTCCTGCATTGAGCAGGGGGTTGGACTCGATGGCCTTGTAGGCCCCTTCCAACTCTGCTATTCTATGATTCTATGACACAAGCTCCGTAATTTTGATTACCAAGGAAGGTTGCTAATTTCATTTTTTCCTTCACAATTTTGGGCTCATAAAAGAGTCATGGCAGGCGGAATTCCAACAAGTACAGTGCGCTTCTTCAATTACTGCATCTACACTCTGAGAAAAACGACGACAATGGATTTTCTCTCCTGTCATGAAGCTGCTAAAAGTGCCAAAAATATAAAAGTGGCAAGGTTAACCTACCCTTCTAGTCTGTTTTAAATGAAGGCTTTTCTACTCTGAAAACAGCTGGAAGAAACATAGAAAATAAACAATAAAATATTTTTGGTGAGAGATGGTTATTAATAAGGACTAGTTGTCAATACCTGATACAGTTAATCATTATGGTTGCATTTTAGACAGAGCAGAGTCTGGAACTCTGAACTTTTTGTGAACCGCCCAGAGAGCTTCAGCTATTGGGCGGTATATAAAATAAATAAATAAATAAATAATAAACTCTCTTCTTTTTATAATAAATTTAGTACAAGGCAAAATTCCAATAGAATGCCAATAAACCTCTAGAAACAGGCTTGGGGCATTAACAGGATTAGGGAACATAAAACGTCTGGCGTTATATAAAATCACTAATTTGAAACTGGAAGAAATGATAATATTTAATAATAGTGGGAAATGATAGGTATAGTTTATAATTAGACCGCAAATGTGGAACCTTCAAAATTTAAATATATGAGTTTTTTTTTGGAATGGCATTTTGCCATATTTTCATGCTCTCTTCCTCCTCTTCCCTCCCCATCCCCTTTTCCTTGTGTGTCAGTGTCTTTTTCAATTTGTAAGCCTGAGGGCAGGGACTGTCTTCTTTGCTGATTGTCAGCAGCGCAGGTGACATTTTTGGCTGAGGAGCGGGGTGGGTGGGTAAAAAGACACAATTAATAAATAATAAATATTTGAAATTGCGTTAGTTGCAGTTATGCTGGTCTAGAAAACTTCAGCCTTCAATGTTTTTACCTGGAGAATGACATGTTCTGTGTGGATGAAAACCTCACCTGCTTCTGTCCTGTCTCAGCCCCTTGCTGGCTCATGAGGAAGTCCTCGGCCAGGGTCACGGCCTGGGAGCAGGTGTCCGGCCCTCCTGCCCGGATCCAGCCCTGGAGGTCCACTGGCAGGCTGGCCAGGAACTGCTCCAGGATCAGCAGCAACAGGATCTGCTCCTTGCTGTGTCTCTCCAGCTTCAGCCACTGCCGGCAAAGCTCCTGGACTTGGCTGTGAATCCTTCGGGGGTCTCTGACCTCCTGGCAGCAGAATTGCCTGAAGTGCTGGCGCTGCGACTCCATCCTCAGGGCTTCCCCTCGCAAGATGGCCGCCTTCACTTTCCCATAATCCTCCTGATCTCTGGCCTCCAGGCTTCGGAAGGCCTCTTCTGCTTCCCCACTCAGGGCTGGCAGGAGCCGGGCCGCCCACTCTCCTCTCGGCCATTGGCAGGCCTTGGCCACTTGCTCAAAGGAGACCAGAAAGGCCTTGGTGTCATCCCAAGGTGTGGCTTCCGGCAGCTGAAGGTTCCCCCATGCTGAGTGCGGAGACTGCAGTGTCTTCAGGAGCTCCTGCCATTGGGCTTCCCAGCGCTGTTGCATCCCTTGGCATGGCTCTCCTTCGGTCTCTTGCGACCCTCTCCATCCTGGTCTCTCCATCCTGTATTCAGGACGGACCACATTGGTCGATTTTCCTGCTCCTTCAGAGCCATGTTCTAGTGCTGAACCACCAGATATTTGCTCCCTCATACTTTTCTCTAGAAGAGCTAGGGGTGGATCCTTCTGGCAGGTTGAGTGCAGGCAAAAACTTTGTTCTCAAAACCGTGAAGTCTTGCTAGAAACAGACGGAAGAGGAAAATGCCCAACTTTGGCCTCCTTGCTTGTCTTACTATAGCGCTGGAAAGGGGTGGCTTGGAACTTAAGTTTTAGTTGCTGAGAAAAGGAAGGGCTATGATTGTCTGAAACCCCCCAGCAGGCCAGGACCATCCCTGAAGGGAAAAGGAGTTTCTTCCTGAAAGAAATGGATACTAATCACACATAAGAAAAGTGTATTCACATACAACATTGGCCCTTGTTTTTGTAACAGCAGGAGGCCAAGCTAGGATTTCCATTTGACTCAGAGCTGTTGACTTTAGCAAAAATTCTTTTCTAAAACGTTGGGACTTTGCCTCTGACACACTTTTTATCATCATCATCATCATCATCATCATCTACTAAGGTCTTGGGACTTTGCAGGGGAAGTCACTCTCATTTTCCTCTGATACTTTATTTAGGGTGGGCATGGGGTTTGATTTGTGGAGAAGGTAAGAAAATAAGTTCTTATGATTTCACAAAACTAAGTCCCACTCGATCCAAAGGAGATTTATTCTCTAGTAGGGTGACCATAGGAAAAGGAGGACAGGGCTCCTGTATCTTTAACAGTTGCATTTTTTTGGTTTATTCGTTCAGTCGCTTCCGACTCTTCGTGACTTCATGGACCAGCCCACGCCAGAGTTTTCTGTCACCGTCGCCACCTCTAGCTCCCCCAAGGTCAAGTCTGTCACCTCCAGAATATCATCCATCCATCTTGCCCTTGGTCGGCCCCTCTTCCACTTTCCCTAGCATCAGCATCTTCTCCAGGTTGTCCTGTCTTCTCATTATGTGGCCAAAGTACTTCAGTTTTGCCTTTAGTATCATTCCCTCAAGAGAGGACAGGGCTCCTATATATTTAACAGTTGCATAGAAAAGGGGATTTCAGCAGGTGTCATTTGTATATATGGAGAACCTGGTGAAATTCCCTCTTCATCACAATAGTTAAAGCTGCAGGAGCTATACTAGAGTGACCTGATTTAAAAGAGGGCAGGGCACCTGCAGCTTTAACTGGTGTGATGAATAGGAAATTTCACCAGGTCCCCCATATGTACAAATGACACCTGCTGAAATTCCCTCTTCAATACAACTGTTAAAGATACAGGAGCCCTGTCCTCCTTTTCATAGGGTCACCCTATTCTCTAGTATATCTGTACTACATCCCAAAGGTCCCAAAAGGAATAGGATCAAGGGCTGCATAGGACATTGGTATGTGTGTAGCCCTTGACCCTATTCCTTTTTGGACCTTTGGGAAAGAGATCTTGGGCTTGTGGTGCGCAGCTCGAGGGAAGTGTCAGCCCAGTTTGTGGCTGCTGTTAAAAAGGCAAACTCCATGATAGGCATAATTGGAAAAGGGATCGAGAATAAAACTGCCAGTACCATACTGCTTTTATACAAATCTATGGTGCGACCACACGTAGAATACTGTGTACAGTTCTGGTCAACATACTTAAAAATAAGATATTGTAGAGCTGGAAAAGGTGCAGAAAAGGGCAACTAAAATGATCAAGGGGCTGCAACAAATACTAGGGTGACCCTATGAAAAGGAGGACAGGGCTCCTGTATCTTTTAACAGTTGTACTGAAAAGGGAATTTCATCAGGTGTCATTTTTATGTATGTGGTTAAAGCTGCAGGAGCTCTTCCCTCTTTTGTGTCTGGTTAGGCCATGCAGGGCTCCTGCAGCTTTTATTTATTTATTTATTTATTTATTATTAATTAATTACATTTCTATACTGCCCAATAGCCGGGGCTCTCTGGGAGGTTCACAAAAATTAAAACTATTAAAAGTATAAAACAGTATAAAACCATAATATAAAATACAACATAAAAGCTCAACCAGATAAAAACAGCAGCAATGCAAAATTACAAATGTAAAACACCAAATTAAAATTTATTTTTAAACTGTTAAAATGCTGGGAGAATAAAAAGGTCTTCACCTGGCATCTAAAGACATATAATGTACTGTAGGTGCCAAGCGAACCTCCTTCAGGAGCTCATTCCACAGCCGGAGTGCCACAGCAGAGAAGGCCCTTCTCCTGGTAGCCACCTGCCTCACTTCCTTTGGCAGGGACTCACGGAGAAGGACCCCTGAGGATGACCTTAGGGTCCGGGCAGGTACATATAGAAGGAGGCGTTCCTTCAGATAGCCTGGCCCCAAGCTGTTTAGGGCTTTAAATGTTAATACCAGCACTTTGAATCGGACCCGGACCTGGACTGGCAGCCAATGAAGCTGGAAAAGGACTGGCGTGATGTACTGAAATTTCCTTTTCAGTACAACGGTTAAAAGATACAGGAGCCCTGTCCTCCTTTTCATATGGTCACCATAACAAATACCTTATGAAGTAAGGTTACAAAAGCTGTGACTGTTTAGCTTGGAAAAAAGGAGACTAAGGGGGTGTACAAAATTATGAATGGTGTGGAGAATGTGGATATGGTACCCAGGGTCATCTCATGAAGCTGAGTAGTGGGAGATTTAGGACAGATAAAAGGAAAGACTTTTATTTATTTATTGCATTTATATACCGCCCCAGAGCCGAAGCTCTCTGGGCGGGTCACTCAGCGCATAGTTAAACTAAGGAACTCACTACCACAAGATGTAGTGATGGCCACGAACTTGGATGGCATTAAAATGAGATTGGCTATATTCCTGGAAGGGAAGGCTGCAAACTATGTGCTACCTCCAGTAGCAAATGCAGTAAGGCTGGGTACACCAGTTGCTGGGGAACATGGGCGGGAGTGTGCTGTTGCACTCATATCCTGCTTAAGGGTTCCTAGTAGACAGCTGGTTGGCCACTGTGTGGACCGAATGCTGAACTAGATGGACCTTTGGCCTGATCCAGCATGGCTCCTCTTGTGTTCTTATGACCTCAGGGATTAATAACATATCATGCCTCAAATCTTATAATGAATTACATGGGGGTAAGTGTGGCGTTACACCCCACAAGTCAGTTCCCAAATGTATGTCTGCAGTTTGTAAGTCTGTGGTTTTTAGAATGTTGGCCTGAGTGGGCGGAGTTAGAATGTCTTGGGAGGGGGGAGGAGTGATATATAAGGGAATGACTAAGGGGATTGTGGGAGACTTGTTAGGGACTCTTAGAGTCTGTAGTGCTCTCTGTGTTTATGGTACTTAAGTTCTGGGAAATTTGAGAGTCAGTGTAGTGAGTGGTGTCTTTAGGGTGTGGTGTGCATGTAGTGGAAGTATATTAATCAATACTGATAATAAAGAAAGTTCAAGAGTGATTGTGTGAGAAAAAGGAAAGCGCGAATGTGAGAGTGACAGGATTGTATGGAAGGTTTCAAAAAGGTTTTTAAATGTTGTTATTTGAAACAAAGCTTATGAACTTTTAAAAATAAATTTTAATTGTTTGTTTTAAAACTACCACAAAAGTCCCACGTGTCTGTTTGGCGTTTATCATCTTAAGTTTACACATTCAGCACCCACTCTGACAATCATTCACCTAAGCAGATATAACTCACAGCGCATTATTATATATATTAAAATCCATTCTCCATTTTAAACCCCTTTCTCCACATAGTT
Source organism: Elgaria multicarinata webbii (assembly GCF_023053635.1). Lineage (NCBI taxonomy): Eukaryota > Metazoa > Chordata > Lepidosauria > Squamata > Anguidae > Elgaria > Elgaria multicarinata. Next base: position 158,589,069 of record NC_086173.1, read on the forward strand.
TGGAGGAAGGTGGGCTTTATCCCTTGCCTCAGGCGTACCAAGTGGTGGTGCTTAGCTTGAGCAGGGAGTAGCCTCGGCCGGGTCTGTTGTTCAGAGCCTGTGTCGCCCCATAAGAAGTGGTGGCAGACGTGAGGTCTGGTGTTCAGAGCCTGTGTCGTGGCAGTAAGCTCCATTGATCTCAATGGGATTGCTCTTGAGTAGACCTGCATAAGATTGGAGTGTTATTGTTGCTTAAGGTATCATGGCCTGGAGTCTGCCTCATCCGACATGGATAATTCATGGAATAGTAGAGTTGGAAGGGGCCTATAAGGCCATCGAGTCCAACCCCCTGCTCAGTGCAGGAATCCACCCTAAAGCATCCCGGACAGATGGCTGTCCAGCTGCCTCTTGAACGCCTCTAGTGTGGGAGAGCCCACAACCTCCCAAGGTCATTAGTTCCATTGTCATACTGCTCTAACAGTCAGGAAATTTTTCCTGATGTCCAGCCGGAATCTGGCTTCCTTTAACTTGAGCCCGTTATTCCATGTCCTGCACTCTGGGAGGATCGAGAAGAGATCCTGGACCTCCTCTGTGTGACAACCTTTCAAGTATTTGAAGAGTGCTCTCATGTCTCCCCTCAATCTTCTCTTCTCCAGACTAAACATTCCCAGTTCTTTCAGTCTCTTCTCATAGGGCTTTGTCTCCAGACCCTGGATCATCCTCATTGCCCTCCTCTGAACACGCTCCAGCTTCCCTGAGTCCTTCTTGCAGGGCTGGGCAGAGGGGGGCCCATTTGACATGGGCCTACGATTTTGAGGGGGCCTACTCAATGGTGCAAGAATGTTTGAATGGATTAGCAGTTTTGAACATTAACATTGACAATGCAAAGTTGCTTGATTTTTCTGTTGTTGTTGATGAATCTGCCCAAGGAAAACCACGTAAAGCATTTCTGAATATGAAGAAGGAATCAGAAGACGTTTACTTCTTGGGAGGAGAGCAATGACAAATCTTGATAAAATAGTTAAGAGCAGAGACACCACACTGACAACAAAGGTCCGCATAGTTAAAGCAATGGTATTCCACGTAGTAACCTATGGCTGCGAGAGCTGGACCATAAGGAAAGCTGAGCGAAGGAAGATAGATGCTTTTGAACTGTGGTGTTGGAGGAAAATTCTGAGAGTGCCATGGACTGCAAGAAGATCAAACCACTCCATACTCCAGGAAATAATGCCAGACTGCTCACTTGAGGGAAGGGTATTAAAGGCAAAACTGAAGTACTTTGGCCACATAATGAGAAGACAGGACACCCTGGAGAAGAGGCTGATGCTAGGGAAAGTGGAAGGCAAAAGGAAGAGGGGCCGACCAAGATGAATGGATGATATTCTGGAGGTGACAGACTTGACCTTGGGGGAGCTAGGGGTGGCGACGGCCGACAGAAAGCTCTGGCGTGGGCTGGTCCATGAAGTCACGAAGAGTCGGAAGCGACTGAACGAATAAACAACAAACAACATGTCTTCTTATATACATCTTGAATAAAAGTGCTTGCCATTACCTTTTTAATCAATCATTCTAGTTCATATGTATTTAGAACTGATTAGAAAATACTTAATGAGCAGTTTGAAATGGGGCCTACATTTCCCCTCTGGCCCCGGCCTATTACCAGCTTTGCCCAGCCCTGCCTTCTTGAAGTGTGGTTCACACATTTTCACACACACATCTTCTGCCACAGTAAAACTGTAAGTGTTCAGTTTTGCTATTTGCATTCCTTTTAGTTGTCTTTAAAGTATGTTACATTTGCGGATTTTTTTTCTTTGTTGAAAATAATAATAATTAATAATAATAATAATAATAATAATAATAATAATAATAATAATAATAATAATAATTGTGAGGGAGGGGCGGAAGGAGCTGTAACGACGGAGTCGTCCAGTAGGGGGCGGTCGTGTCTGGCTCATCAAGCCGTGATCAAAAGGCGGAAGCCCAGGAAGAAAGAGGCGGAGATCTGTGAGACCAGAGGGTTGCTGCAGCCTCCTGCCGTCCCCTTTCCAGTCCAGTCCTGCAAAGAGGGTGTCCACAGATTCCAGTCCGAGCTACTTCCCCTCCCTCCCCAACTCCCCGGACTGAGGTCCTTGCAGCCGTCCAAACGGAGCTGAGCAGCGGAGAAAGCCAGCCGAGTCACACCGGCCTCCTCGTCGTTTCCGGTATGGTTTGGGTGCTCCCTCGAGCTCGGTTGTCGCTGTGGAAAGAGTGCTAGTTAGTTGCCTGCTAGTGGGTGGTACAGGGCTGCCTTTAAAGGCTGCCATCCCACACACACACTTACCTGGGGGGAGGTGAGACTTAATTCGGAGTAGACATGCAATCCTCTCTCCATGTCCGCTTCCTTATTTGCAATATTGAGCTAACAATACAGGAAGTAAGGGCCTGTCACTAGTAAACAGAAGGTTAATGGGATGTACTATCCTTTAGGGTGACCATATGAAAAGGAGGATCAGGCTCCTGTATCTTTAACAGGTGCATAGAAAAGGGAATTTCAGCAGGTGTCATTTGCATCTATGGGGAACCTGGTGAAATTCCCTCTTCATCACACTTGTTAAAGCTGCAGGAGCCCTGCCCTCCTTTAAATCTGGTCACCCTAGTATAGCTCCTGCAGCTTTAACTGCTGTGATGAAGAGGGAATTTCACCAGGTTCCCCATATATGCAAATGACACCTGCTGAAATCCCCTTTTCTATGCAACTGTTAAAGATACAGGAGCCCTGTCCTCCTTTTCATATGGTCACCCTACTATCCTTACATCATCATTGTTGTTGTTGTTGTTGTTGTTGTTGCATTTTTATACCGCCCAACATCAAAGCTCCCTGGGCGGTTCACAAAAAGGATTTCCCCCATACAGGATAGTATTACATTTTCCCCATACAGGGTAGCATTATGTGGGAAACCAGTCTTTGGATCTGTTTCTCTGTGTCTCTAGCAAAGAACTGAGTGCAAAGAGAATTGTAAACCGCCCTGAGAGCTTCAGCTATGGGGCGGTATATAAATGTAATAAATAAATAAATTGAGAGCAAAGAATTTTGTCTTGAATTCACCTTCTGGAAGGGTCATCACTTGCTCCCTAGGCTTGCATCCCTCCCCCCATTGTTTTTATTTTCCTAATGTGTTAATCTGTGTTAAGATTTCATAGGATTGCTTTAGAAGCAATCCTATGAAAGAACCACACCAGTTGCTTCTCTGAGGTCGGAAAAGCAACCTCACAGGGGGAGGAAAGGGAGTATTCCAGTGGGCAGAGGGGAAGAGACCAGAGAGGTTGTGGGCTCTGCCACCCTAGAGGCAGCTGCATAGCCATCTGTCAGGGATGCTTTAAGGTGCATTCCTGCATTGAGCAGGGGGTTAGACTAGATGGCCTCATAGACCCCTTCCAATTCTACTGTTCTGTGATTCTATGAGGCCAGGATACGAGTTATCTTGAGCCTCCTCCAGCCTCCTTTTCTCTTCCTCTTCCTCCCCCCGAAACACCCTTGCTTGATGGGCTGAAAAGCCCAACTAGTGAAAATGCAGATCAGCAGGACATAGGAAGCTTGGAAGTCCTTTGAGTTCCATAGGACTGTGCCCTTAACTGCTTTGTGTGCAGATATACTACCAGTTTCAGAATACTGAGAAGTAATATTTCACACTGAGAAAAATTAAATTATTTTTACAATATTCAATGAACTGATTCCCGTTGAACAATTCTGTCTTGTCTCTTTCGTCCTTATATAATGTCTTAGTCCGGCCATAATGGTCAAATCCCATATTTTATCCATATGTCTTTTACTGACTTTTACTTACCTTGCCACAATAGATATGCAGCCTCCTAGCTCTTGGCGTACTTGGCCAAGTTCCTTTAAAAGAAAAAGAAATCCGGTGCAATGTAATCTTGTCTCTTAAGATCTTTTCTATTATTTTTACTTTATTTTTCTCAAGTATCTTTTAGTCACAGGACATTCTCACCATAGGGGATAATAGTCTCCTGTCTTTTTTGCACTTCCAACAGGCAGAAGAATAAATGTTAATTTTTTAAAATTATTGTTGTACTCAAGTACCATTTTGTCATGATCTTCCAAAGATTCTCCCAAATACCCACAGGATTTCCCTCCTACATTTTGCACCCATTTGATAACAAATCTTTCACTTCTTCTGGCTCTGTGTCATATTTTTAAAACAGCCCAAGCAGCTGGAACAGTACATTCCTGCTGTTTTTCAAAATTATTTTTTCCAACTCTTGCTTATCTCTTAGGGTATTCTGCTAAAACTGATTTAATTTGAATAACTCTGGATTTGAGAGCATAGAGAAAGTGATGAAGGAAGAAAACCCTGCTGGCCCAGAAAAAGGAGGACCAGTTAGAGCAGGAAAATCTACAAGTGCAGTTCAGCATGAATATATGATAAAGCAACCAGGATGGAGAGCGTCATCATCCAAGAGGATGCAAGAGCGCTGGGAAGCCCAATGGCAGGAGTTCCTGAGGACGCTGCAGCCCCTTCACACAGGAGGGGGGAGCCCAGGGATGTCAGAAGCTGCCCCATGGGAAGATGCCAAGGCCTTTCTGGCCTCCTTTGAGCAAGTGGCCAAGGCCTGCCGGTGGCCGAGAGGAGAGTGGGCGGCCCGGCTCCTTCCAGCACTGAGTGGGGAATCAGAAGAGGCCTTTCGGAGCCTGGAAGCCAGAGATCAGGAGGACTATGGGAAAGTGAAGGCGGCCATCTTGCGAGGGGAAGCCCTGAGGATGGAGGCGCAGCGCCAGCACTTCAGGCAATTCTGCTGCCAGGAGGTCAGAGACCCCCGAAGGATTCACAGCCAAGTCCAGGAGCTTTGCCGGCAGTGGTTGAAGCCGGAGAGACACAGCAAGGAGCAGATCCTGGAGCTGCTGATCCTGGAGCAGTTCCTGGCCAGCCTGCCAGTGGACCTCCAGGGCTGGATCCGGGCAGGAGGGCCGGACACCTGCTCCCAGGCCGTGGCCCTGGCCGAGGACTTCCTGATGAGCCGGCGAGAGGCAAAGACAAGGAAGTGGCCGGTGAGGTTTTAATATGTAATCCCCATAATCTCTGAGATGGAATCTCTGTCGCTCTCCTGGTGTCCCTGTTTATACATCCAGATAGGTTTTGATCCGCAATAAGACTGTGTGTCTCAGTCCCATTCTAGAGAGCCAATACCATGGTTAATGATATTGAAAGCCACCAAGGAAACCTAACAGGGTTTCACTTTCCCCGTCCATTCCCCTGTATAAATCATCCGCAGAGGTGACCAGGGCTGCTTTTGTCCCGAACATGGACCAAAAAAACAGATTAGAAATGATCCAAGACTGTCTGGAGCTGGCAGATTTGAGCCTGGATCCAGTTTCTCATTAAAAACGTGGGGAAAGCACCTAGCTTTTCCCACCACTAGAATTTCACCTGGATCAGGACTAGTAGTTATAACTATGTGCTCAGTTCAGACAACACAGTTCTCAACAATGGTTTTAGAACTCCACAGTGGAGTTTTTAACACCACCATTGAGAAATGTGTTGTGTGGTGGGAGCACTCCGTACAACAGTGGAGTTTTTAAAACAACAACAACAACACTCCATGCTGAATATTCATGCTGTGCAGAAGAGAGTTCCTGCACTACCGTTTGGTTGTGTGGTGGGCTCTGTGGAGTTTTTTGTTGTGTTGAGTTGACTTTTCCCACTGGCTACAGAGTTCCCTGGCAAGAGCGGCGAAAGGAGGGAGTGCCGCTCTAGGAGAGCCACCAAGATTGGTTTTTTTGCAGCAATGGCTGATGGGATACCATCGGGAGGACCTGGGGAGGAGAGAGGGTGGAGGAACTGTCACAATCAAATGTCACAATGGATTTTACTCATAGAATCATAGAATAGTAGAGTTGGAAGGGGCCTATAAGGCCATCAAATCCAACCCCCTGCTCAATGCAGGAATCCACCTTAAAGCATACCTGACGGGTGGCTGTCCAGCTGCTCTTGAAGGCCTCTAGTGTGGGAGAGCCCACAACCTCCCTAGGTAACTGGTCCCATTGTCATACTACTCTAACAGTCAGGAAGTTTTTCCTGATATCCAGCTGGAAACTGGCTTCCTGTAACTTGAGCCCATTAGTCCATGTCCTGCACTCTGGGATGATCGAGAAGAGTTCCTGGCCCTCCTCTGTGTGACAACCTTTCGACTCCACGGTAGCCCACAGTCGCACAATGGTGGAGTTAGAACACGTTGTGTGGGGAGCAGCTTCTACAAACTCAACCATTGAGGGGAGTTTTCCCACTGCGTAGAGAAAAGCGTTGTCTGAACTGAGCCTTTGAGATACTTACCTCCCTTATCGCCACAACAGTTCTGCAGGGTAAGGTAAGATTGCCGCATTTTATTTGGGGCAGTTCCATTGTGCATTGAGAAGCTTCATGATGAGGCGAAATTCAGAATTGCAGCTTTTCTCAACATGTAGATGCAGCAAAAATGGCAGTAACCAGGCACCTCTGGGAATTGTGGTGGCCAGTGGTGGGGTGGGAGTCTTCAGAATTATGTAGTTTAATTGGCCTAGAAGCAGCCTAATAAAAATGAGAGCTGTTGAGACCTACCCAGTTGAATTTTAAAATGTCTGGCTGTTATTTTAATAATGTATTCGTTTTATATGTTTTTAATCAGTTTTATATATTTTATAGTATTTCTATATCTGATACTGTTCCCTGCCTCGATCTGTACAGCACCATGTACACTGATGGTGCTATATAAATATAAATATAATAATAATAATAATAATAATAATAATAACAACAACAATAGAGGGAGAGGGGGGTAAGCAATAATAATAATAATTTTATTTCTTACCTGCCTCTCCATTTTGATCGAGGCAGGGAACAACTGTAAGTATAAAATATATAAAATTTATTTTATTTATTTATTTAAAACATTTATATCCTGCCCTATATCATTAAGATCTCAGAGTGGCGTACAGATAAAAACATACAGCATAAAACCATAAATATGCACAGTTAAAAACAAATTAAACCATGATCCAAGTTAAAACAATATATAATTTAAAAGCAATAAAAGCAGTTAAAACAATGTGCCAGTGAGTTTAACCATCAAAGGCTTTGTTAAAAAGCCATGTTTTTATTTGGAGTCGAAATGAAATCAATGTTGGCGTCGAAATGAAATCAAAATGATGATTAAAACTTAGTATGCATTGTTAAAACATCCTAAAAAGCATCCTAAAATTCCACTGGATAGGCTTGCCAGAAGAGATCAGTCTTTATAGCTTTCTTAAATGCTAAAATACTGTTAAGTTGATGAATCTCCTCCGGCAGGCCATTCCACAGTCTGGGAGCAGCAGAAGACAAGTTCCTCTATATTATTATTTACTATTATTTTTCATTGAATTGTACCCACAAGAAAAAAAGATTGATTAGCAGAAGGCATTTCTTGTCCATAGCTGTTGCTCTTCCAGCCCATGTCCCTCCATTCTGGGTGAGATAATTCTACCTCTTTCAGGGGTCATTGATGGAGCACTCTGGTGATTACCTGGACGCAGAGGAAGAGCCCTTGGGTGTTACAAAGGGACAAATCTACAAAGAAGCAAGGCAAAATGGTGCTGTGAAGATCAATGTCCTGGGTAAGGATTCACAGTCCCAGTTCATGCATCACATAAGCAAATTGTGGATTATTTAACCCATGGTTCGAGGGGACACACACCGCCTGCAAGCACCTTCCAGTTTCTGTAAACAATCTCCAATTGGTCCGATTAGTGGTTGTAAGCATGTCGTGCAAATGCAGACTAATTGGTTGTTTTGAGGCTGCACAACCCAGTGGTTAACCCATGCTTTGTTGTTGGGTTAAACACTGGGTTGTTTAGCCCCTAAACAACCCATCTGCCCGAGGTCACACATCATGCTCACAATCTCTGATCGGCCCAATTGGAGGTTGTTTAAAGAAAATCAAATTGGCTTACGCACAGTGTGCATCCCAGCAAATCCTGGCTTAATTAACCTACCATTAGCTGCCATTACTTGTGGCCATGTTAACTATGGCTGATGGGAGTTGGAATCCAACAATACCTGGAGGGCCACAGGTTCTTCAGGCATGGTAAAAGGAACCAGCTGTTGAGAAGCCTGTGCAAGGGGGGAAATGGAGGTTGAGGAGAGACATGGTAGAGGTGCACAAAATTATGCCTGGTGTGGAGAATGTGGATAGGGAGACATTTTTCTCCCTCTCCCAAAGGGGTCATCCCATGAAGCTGATTGGTGGGAGATTCAGGACAGGAAGTACTTAAGTCACACAGCGCATAGTTAAACTCTGGAACTCACTACCACAAGATGTGGTGATGGCCACCCATTTGGATGGCTTTAAAAGGGGGTGGATAAATTCCTGGAGGAGAAGGCTATCAGTGGCTACTAGCCCTGATGGCTATGTGCTACCTCCATTACCAGACGCAGTAAGCCTGTATATACCAGTTGTTGTGGAACATGGGTGGGAGGGTGCTGTTGCACTGTGTCCTGCTTGTGGGTCCCTGGTCAACAGTTGTGTGAACCCTTGGTCTGATCCAGGAAGGCTGCTCTTATGTACTTATGAGTACTAATATTAAGTTCCTGGCTACTTCCCTATATGATAAGAAAGTGCTCCTGAGCTTTCAGTAGTTGTAAGGAAAAGGGAATTTCAGCAGAAGCATCGTTCCCCACTGCTGAATGTGCCAAAATCCCCTCTTGAGCACAACCCTTAAAAGAACTCCCTCCCTGGGGATTTTAGAAATGAAATTAGCAATAAATGTGATCACCCTAAGAATTGGAAATGGACCAAACTGGTGTGAAAGAGGTATGTGACATTCTGGTGAGTCATTGACTGGGTTCAGACAACACAATAATCAACGGTGGTTTAAATAGTCAGTGGTTGCTTATTTAATTCACTGTAGGTTATCGTGTTGTGTGGAGGGATTTTTTTAAATAACATGGGTTATTGGGCCGAAATAACCCATGCAAAGAACCAACACTGTGCAGAGTTGGCTGCTTGAACCACTGTTGGTTATCGTGTTGTGTGGCGTGAACCATGGATTATTTCATCAGCCACCGTTGGGGTTGTCAGCCACAGAGTCGCAAAGCAAAAGAGTCAAAGTGGCTGCTGCTGCCACTCTAGTCCAGCTGGCAGGATAATTTTTCGGCAGCAGTGGCTGATGGGATACTAGTGGGAGGACTGATGGTGGACGAAAGGGCAGGGAATGAGTGTGTCAACTGAACGCTGACCCTAATTCACACCACGGTTGATTATTATTACTATTGTGTAGGGAATACCCCCTAGATAAACAGCTGTTGAGTTGATTCTCATCGTTGACTATGATGTTGTCTTAATGCAGCCATTTCATACAATAAATCATAGAATAATAGAGTTGGAAAGGGGCCTATAAGGCCATTGTGTCCACCTTAAAGCACCCCTGAAAGATGGCTGTCCAGCGGCACCTGGAATGCCTCTAGTATGGGAGAGCCCACGACCACCCTAGGTCATTGGTTCCATTGTTGTACTGCTCTAACAGTCAGGAAGATTTTCCTGATGTCTAGCCAGTACCTGACTTCCTGTAACTTGAGCCCACTATTATGTGTCCTGCACTTTGGGAGGATTGAGAAGAGATCCTGGCCCTCCTCTGCGGGATAACCTTTCAAGGATTTGAAGAGTGCTATCATGTTTCCCCTCAGTCTTCTCTTCTCTAGGCCCAGTTCTTTCAGTCTCTCCTAATGAAGTGATTGCCATCTGCATTTCACCCATAACTGCACTGAAATGTAAGGGAAGCAGTGCACCCCTTTCCAACTTAGTTTTGAGTACCAGTTGAGTATTGACAAAAAAAAAAAGCATTAAAATGATTCCATCTCCCCACAATCACCAAAACCTCTACATTTCAAGACAGGAAACATTCAGAAGAGAACACACCCTCTGTCCATAAGCAGAGAGGTGGCAATAGGATAAGCAGCCGTTCCTTCGACTGGACCCATCCATACTGGAAATCTGAGCCTGGGGGACATTTCAGACCTCTCATAAGAAGTCTCACGCCAAGCAGTTACACTCCTAGTGCGGATGGACTGACAGATCCTGTTTCCAATTGAAGGTGGTCATTCCACAGGAGGGGTGACCACTACAGGGCAGATAAAACTTTGCCCCAAAGAAATATTTTGTTATGTGCAAGGTTGGGAGCATATAGGAGTCAGGGTGCCGCAAATGCTGTAATGGCTAGCCAACCCATTGCTTGATTTCTTTAGATGCACATCCATGAGATGTGCTCACCATAAAGCAGCTGGAAGAACGTTTAAAGCAGTGGTTCCCAAACTTTTTCAGGTCACCGCCCCCTTGGTTCCACAAACTCATGCCCAGCGCCCCCTACCCTACACTATAAAAATCATTATTCAGAATAGCAGTTTTCAACGACCCACTAAGGAAGATAATAACAATAAAATTCAAAACAGTAACAATTAATTGAATATTTATTCAAACTCCGAAGCACTTGCCACAGGCTTGCCAAGGGAGGGAGGGAAAAGAGAGCAAACGCCTCTGTTTTGCAGCCGGCGTGGCGGGGCACACCAAGCAGGGTATGTCTCTTCATTAGCGTTTTGGTGCTTTTGAAATATTTCAATTCACCGTTAAAAGGACTCTTCTTAAATGGTATTAATACATGTGTGGATTCTTCCCCTATATGGCTTGGGACCAAACTACCTTCTCTCATAAAAATGTCCCTGGGTTTTAAGACCTGCTGGAGAGGCACTTCTCGGAAAAAACCACCTCGAGCGCCCCCCTGCTGCCCCTTTGCCTCTTAGCGCCCCCCTGTGCAATCCCCCCCCCAAGGGGGCAGTACCGCCCACTTTGGGAACCACTGATTTAAAGGGTACTAATCTCCCAGGTGTACACAGGATTGGAACTAGAGGCAGCTGAATGTTGCAAGCATGGGACCTATGTTCCCAAATCTCAGACGCTGTGAAACGATATTTGCAAATGTTGGGATGGTGGAGACATTTTCTCCTTTTCTTTGTTTTATTGAATATTTCTCATTGGGTTGATGGTTGCCAAATTAGTGGTCCGTGGTGTTGGGATGAATGTGTTAATATTCTTTCTTCAAGCAAATCTGATGGCTGTCTTTTGTTTTCAGGAACTGACGGGTCTCAAGGAAATGAGCCTGGCTTCGCAGATAGTCAAGCGGAGTTTGGCCCAGCCGGGCCAACAGACCATAATCTGGCAAGTCCTGCAGGAGGAGGAGGAGGGGAATGTAGATTCTTCGGGTAAGGAGCTCTTCTGCTCAAGCCCAGAAAATATAGTCAGCGTCATCTGATTGGATTTGCCATTTGTTGAACTGAAAAGTATTGAAAGATGCAAAAGAGAACACCATTTTTTTAAAAAAGGATCCCGGGGGGGGGGGGGAGATCCTGGAAATTACAGGCTGGTTAGCTTAACGTCTGTTCTAGGTAAATTGGTTGAAAGCATTATTAAAGACAAAATTTGTAAGCATGTAGAAGGACAAGTCCTATTGAAAAAGAATCAACACTGCTTCCACAAAAGTAAGTCATAGAATAGCAGAGTTGGAAGGGGCCTACAAGGCCATCGAGTCCAACCCCCTGCTCAATGCAGGAATCCACCTTAAAGCATCCCTGACAGATGCTTGTCCAGCTGCCTCTTGAAGGCCTCTGATCATCCTGGTTGCCCTCCTCTGAACACGCTCCAGCTTGTCTGCGTCCTTCTTGAATTGTGGAGCCCAGAACTGAATGCAATACTCTAGATCAGCAGTCCCCAACCTTTTTGGCACCAGGGACCGGTTTCGTGGAAGTCAATTTTTCCACGGACCCGTGTGTGTGTGTGTGTGTTGAGGGGATGGTTTTGGAAAGCCACCCCCACCCACCCCACTCCAGTGTCCTGGCTTCGCTTCGGCTGGATGCCCAGCCGAAGCGAAGCCAGGACGCTGAGGCAGGCGGGCGGCTTCGGAACGGCGCACCTGGAAGTCGCTTTCCCAGAACAGCTACTGGCCGGGGGCGCCGTTCCGAAGCCGCCGCCCCCACCCCAGCGTCCTGCCTTCGCTTTGGCTGGGCAGGCGAGATGGTGCCCTGCGCCCAGGTACACTGGGGTGGGTGGGTTCCTAACAGGCCACGGACTGGGACTGGTCTGTTGACCAGGGGTTGGGGACCCCTGCTCTAGATGAGGCCTAACCAGGGCCGAATAGAGAGGAACCAGTACTTCACGTGATTTGGAAGCTATACTTCTATTAATGCAGCCCAAAATAGCATTTGCCTTTCTTGCAGCCATATCGCACTGTTGGCTCATATTCAGCTTGCGATCTACAACAATTCCAAGATCCTTCTCATTTGTAGTATTGCTGAGCCAAGTATCCCCCATCTTGTAACTGTGCATTTGGTTTCTATTTCCTAGTTGTAGAACTTGGCATTTATCCCTATCAAATTTCATTCTTCTGTCTCGTTAATCTTTTCGAGTTTTTATTTATTTATTTATTTATTTATTTAAGCATTTTTATCCCGCTATTCAGCCAAAAAAAAGCTCTCACGGTGGCTTACAAAAATATTTCTTGACAGTCCCTGCCCACAGACTTACAATCTGAAAGACATGACACAAAAGGAAAGGGGATTGGGAAGGAGGGGGGAAATAAAGTGTCAATAAACATGGGAAAAGGACTGCTTCGGTGGATATTGCTTACTCGGACTTCAAAAAGTCTTTTGAAAAATTCCATCAACAAAGATTCTTTAGCAAATTTAGCAGTCATGGAATAAGAGGGGAGGTCCTCTTATGGATCAGTAACTGGTTAAAGAACAGAAAGCAGAGAGTAGGAATAAATGGTCAATTCTCCCAACGGAAGGAAGTAAATAGTGGGTCCCACAAGGATCGGTATTGGGACCAATCCTTTTCAACTTGTTCATAAATGATCTGGAATTAGGAGTGAGCAGTGAAGTGGCCCAGTTTGCCGATGACACCCCATTATTTAAATTGTTTAAAATAAAAAGCATCTCTCCAAGCTGGGAGAGTGGGCATCCAAATGGCAGATGCGGTTCAATATAAGTAGGTGTAAAGTGACACACGTAGGGGCAAAAATGCCAACTTCAAGTATAACCTGGTGACTGAACAAGAAAAAAGACCTTGTACTCCTTTCGGCGCCTCCTGAAAACATCTTTACTCCAAGAAGCCTTTCTTTAACATGCAGCCTTGGATTTCTGATTTTTTGCTTCTTTTTAAATTTTGTTTTAACTGTTTTATTCTGTTTTTATTTTCATTTTACCTTGTACACCGCTCCGAAATTTTTCAATGGGTAGCGGTATATAAACATTCTAAATAAATAAATAAATGGTGGACAGCTCGATGAAAATATCAACCTAGTGTGCAGACACTGTAAAGATGGCAAACTCCATGTTAGGCATTATTAGAAAAGAAATTGAGAATAAAACGGCCAGTATCATACTGCCCTTATACAAATCTACGTTGCGACCATACTTAGTATACTGTGTACAGTTCTGGTCACCAACGTTAAAAGAAGATATTGTAGAGCTGGAAAAAGTGCAGAAAAGGGCAACGAAAATGATCAAGGGGCTGGAGCATCTCCCCTACGAGGAAAGGTTACATCAACTGGGATTGTTTAGCTTGGAAAAAAGGAGGCTGAGGGGAGACAAGATAGAGGTGTACAAAATGATGCCTGGTGTGGAGAATGTGGAAAGGGAGACATTTTTCTCCCTCTCTCATAATACTAGGAATCAGTGGGTTCATCCCATGAAACAATTGGTGGGAGATTCAGGAGTTCTTCACAAAAAATCCATAATTAAATGATGGAAGTCATTACCACGAAATGTAGCGATGGCCACCAATGTGGATGGCTTTAAAAGGGGTAAGCCTGTGTGCACCAGTTGCTGGGGAACATGGATGGGAGAGTGCTGTTGCACTGTGTCCTCCTTGTGGGTTCCTGGTCGGCAGCTGGTTGGCCACTGTGTGAACAGAGTGCTGGATTAGATGGACCCTTGTTCTAATCCAGCACGGCTCTAAGAAAAGCCTTAGAAGGAGAAACCTGGCAGAAGGAGGTTATAGTGTTATTGAACTGAGGTCACAGAGTATGGGTAAAATTCCTCTTTCTGTCTTTGCAGGTAATGAGAAGGGAAGTCAAGTCAAGATGGAGAATTCTCAGTGTGGAGGAAATGAGCCAGAGGACATGCCCAGGACAGCCCCACAGAAAAGCCAAGCGATTGTGCTGGAGAGGGCTGAGATGCAGGAAGAAGGAGGCAAGTCCAAAGAGGAACCGTGGAAGCAGCCAGGGGAGAGAGAGAAGGAATGTAATGGACTCCCAGAAGGCCTTCCAGCTGAAATGAGGCAGCCTTCCAAAGGACGCAGAAGGGAAAACACGCCCATGTTCTCCAAGTATGGTAGAAGGTATCACTACAGATTGGAACTTGATATGATAGCTACCAGGGGGGACTACAATGAATTCCCTGTCTCAGAGGAAACTCTCCAGCAAAATTTATACTTTGATAAACGGAGAACCATAATAGGAGAGAATGAATATGGGAAAGGAGGTAATTTTGACAGAAATGAAAGTAACCGCACAGAGGAGAAAGCTAATAATTCTCCTGAGTGTGGGAAAAGCTTTAGTCATACAAAACCTCTAAAGGGAAATGAAGATATTCAAAGTGAGCAGAGACCTTATGCATGTTCTCATTGTGGGAATTGCTTCAGTCAGCGAGAACATTTGATGAATCATAAGGAACTTCATACTGGAGAGAAGAGGCATGGATGCCCTGATGGCAGGAAAATATTCAGTTTTAGAAATGGTTTACTGAGAGCTAAAGAAATGGACATTGGTGAGAAACCATACAGATGTACTCATTGTGGGAAATGCTTCACTCGGGGATCAAGTTTGAAGATCCATCAGAGTATTCATACTGGAGAGAAGTCGTTCAGATGTCCTGAGTGTGGGAAAAGCTTCAGTCGGAAAGAGAACTTGATAAGACATCACAGAATACATACCGGGGAGAAACCGTACGAATGTTCTCATTGTGGGAAATGCTTCAATCAGGGAGGAGATTTGAAGAGCCATAAGAGAATTCATACTGGGGAGAAGCCATACAAATGTCCTGAGTGTGGGAAACGCCTCAGTCGGAGTATATATTTGAAGAGACATCGGAGAATTCATACTGACCGTCTGAAAGTCCTTGGTGTGAGAAAAGGTTCGGTCAGAGAGTGCACCTGAACGATCATCAGAGAATCCGTGCAGAAGGGGAATCTTTCAAATGCCTATAGTGTGGGAGGCACTTCTCATTGGCTCATATCTCTTTGAGAGATACAGCGAGTATAGGAAGAGTTTCATTGAAAAAGATGCAATGATTAAGCTTCAGAGAGAATCCCAATGAATATACCATACTGGGGGTGGGGTGGGGTGGAGGAAAAAGTTTTCACAAAAACCCATACGCAAAATGAGTACCCAGCTAGCTGGGGGAAAGGTAATAACGGCCGGGGAAGGCAACGGGTAGAGAAGGCCCCAGCTGAGAGATGTTTTGGACATCATAGTAGCCAAAGGGAGAAGGCTTGAGAATGATCAGGAACAGGTTTCATTGGAAATAACTCGATCTCATCTGTCCCTATCTATGATGTTTGTGTAATAATTGCCAGCCTCACATGCCTCCCTATCTTCATTATCTGAACCATTGTGTATGATACAGTTTATTTCTTCCCTCCTAATGCAGGAAGCACTGCACATTTTTTTAATAAAACCTGTCCATCCTAAAAAGACCCAGGATATGAATGCCTGTCTCTGCTTCTGCTTTGTGAGTGTGGTGGGCCGGAGGTTCTAATTTTGCTAATCTGCAACCATTAAGTGGTTCCAAATCACATGAGGTCCTGGTTCCCCTCTATTCAGCACTGGTTAGGCCTCATCTTGAGTATTGCGTCCGGTTCTGGGCTCCACGATTCAAGAAGGATGCAGACAAGCTGGAGGGAGTTCAGAGGAGGGCAACGAGGATGATCAGGGGTCTGGAAACAAAGCCCTATGAGGAGAGACTGAAAGAACTGGGCATGTTGAGCCTGGAGAAGAGAAGACTGAGGGGAGACATGAGAGCACTCTTCAAATGCTTAAAAGGTTGTCACACAGAGGAGGGCCAGGATCTCTTCTCGATCCTCCCAGAGTGCAGGACACGGAATAACGGGCTCAAGTTAAAGGAAGCCAGATTCCAGCTGGACATCAGGAAAAACTTCCTGTTAGAGCAGTACAACAATAGAAACAGTAACCTAGGGAGTTGGTGGGCTCTTCTCCCATGCTAGAGCCCTTCAAGAGGCAGCTGGACAACCATCTGCCAGGTATGCTTTTATGTAGATTCCTGCATTGAGCAGGGGGTTGGACTTGATGGCCTTGGAGGCCCCTTCCAACTCTGCTATTCTATGATTCTATGTTTCTAAGTGCTTGATTTGCACACTGCATCCTATCAGTGATGTCATCATTACCCACCCTAAGGAGAGAGATCCCCAAAGCTTCCAAAAAACCAATGAAACTCGGTGTGCAGACAAAAGTATTCCCCACCTTTTGCTTTATTTCTATGGTTCCCATTCCAGAACCACTTTCAGTGGCAAAGCTATGATCAGCAAAGTGGAGGGGATGCAGTTGCTCTGTCCCATGTATTTCTTTGGGGCAAAGTGCCATGACACAGGCTCTGAACACCAGGCCTGGCCGTGGCTACTCCCTGCTCAAGCCAAGCACCACCACTTGATATGCCTGAGGCAAGGGACAAACACGGCCTTCCTCCAAACTATGTGGAGGAAGGGGTTAAATGGAGAAGGATTTCAATGATAAAATAATACACTGTGAGTTATCTGTGCTGAGGTGAATTATTGTCAGAGTGGGTGCTAAATGTATAAATGCCAAACACACGTGGGGTTTTTGTGGTAGTTAAAAAACAAAATAATTTAAATGTATTTTAAAAGTTCACAAGCTTTGTTTCAAAATAAAACATTTAAAAACCTTTTTGAAACCTTTCATGCAATCCTTTCACCCATTCACATACACACTTTCCTTTCACACAATCACTCTTGAACTTTCTTTATTATCAGTATTGATTAATATATATCAACTATGTGCACACCACACTCCAAAGACACCACTCTCTACCCTGAACCTCAATTTCTCCAGAACTTAAGTACTCTAAACACCAAGAGCTAACACACAGAGACAACTCTAACAACTCTAAGAGTACCTACAAAGTCTCCTTCAATCCCCTCAGTCATTCCCTTATATATCACTCCTCCCCCTCCTTCAGACATTCTAAAAACCACAGACTTACAAACCTCAGACATACATTTCGGAACTGGCTTGTGAGGTGTAACACCACACAAAGTTTTATCTGCCCTGTAGTGGTCACCCCTCCTGCGGAATGACCACCTTCAATTGGAAACAGGATCTGTCAGTCCATCCGCACTGGGAACTGGGAGTGTAACTGCTTGGCGTGAGACTTCTTATGAGAGGTCTGAAATGTCCCCCAGGCTCAGATTTCCAGTATGGATGGGTCCGATCGAAGGAACGGCTGCTTATCCTATTGCCACCTCTCTGCTTATGGACAGAGGGTGCGTTCTCTTCTGAATGTTTCCTGTCCTGAAATGTAGAGGTTTTGGTGATTGTGGGGAGATGGAATCCTTTGAATGCTTTTTTTGGTCAATACCCAACTGGTACTCAAAACTAAGTTGGAAAGGGGTGCACTGCTTCCCTTACATTTCAGTGCAGTTATGGGTGAAATGCAGATGGCAATCACTTCATTAGGAGAGACTGAAGGAACTGGGCCTGGAGAAAAGAAGGCTGAGGGGAGACATGATGGAACTCTTCAAATCCTTGAAAGGTTATCCCACAAAGGAGGGCCAGGATCTCTTCTCGATCCTCCCAGAGTGCTGGACAAGGAATAACGGGCTCAAGTTACAGGAAGCCAGATTCCAGCTGGACATCAGGAAAAACTTCCTGACTGTTAGAGCAGTACGACAATGAAACCATTGACCTAGGGAGGTCGTGGGCTCTCCCACACTAGAGGCATTCAAGAGGCAGCTGGACAGCCATCTTTCCGAGGTGCTTTAAGGTGGACTCGATGGCTTTATAGGCCCCTTCCAACTCTATTCTATTATTTCATTTCATTTATTATATTTCTAGGCCGCCCCATGGCTGAAGCTCTCTGGGCACTCACAAAAATTAAAAACCATTAAAAACACATTTTGCAAAGTACAAAACCATTTACATAAAATATATTATAGCACAGACAACGTATATCTAAAAACAACTTTTAAACCATCAACCAATGTCAGTGCAGGACCTGATTAAAAACTCATTGTATGCTTCCAAGTGCCTGAGAGAAGAGGGCAGTTTTAACCTAGCGCTGAAAAGATAACAATGTTGATGCTAGGTGGGCCTTAATAGCGAGATCGTTCCATAATTTGGGGGCCATCACTGAGAAGGCCCTTTCCCTTGTTGCCTTCCACCAAGCCTCCCTCAGAGAAAGCACTTGGAGGAAGGTCTTAGATGCTGAATGTAGCATACGGGTCGGTTAGTGACTGGCAATAATGAAGCCAGGGAGTTTTGATTATTCAGGGTTAGCTGCGTCATTGTTCACAGAAGAACAAGAGGGGAACAGCACCTCATTTCCCCCCCCCTTGCTTGGCAAAGCAAAGAACAGGATTTTCCAGCTAGTCAGTGTCGTGGAGACCTTTACATGATCAAGAGACTGGACACAACTCAGGTAGCGCTTGCTCGCCAATTGCTTTATTACAACAACAGAGAAAATACTACGTTGCAACGGAGTCTCTTAGCACTCTGGCCAAGACACCAGGAAACAAAATAACCTGGTCTGCTACTGTGCCCTTAAGAGGGGGAGAGTTGAATTTGCATTGCTAGGTATTTAAAAGATATCCCTGCAGACATAAATTAGCATGTTCTAATGTATATGTTTTGGTGGTGTGAAGAGGAGGAGAAGGGAGAGCTTAGATTTGTTAGGTACAGAAAACATAATAATTAAAATATATTATTATTATTAATAATAATAATAATAGCATGTGTGACCTAACTTTATGAGTAGTTTCTCAGAGGTATGTCCCACTGTATCCAAAAGGTTCTTGCCCCACCTAGAATCCTATACCATTTACATGGAAATAAATCCCACTGATGTCAATGGGATTTATGTCTGAGTAGGCCTGTGTAGGATTGGATGTTATTATGGGCTCCAGTCCATGCTAGCTTAGTAAGTACAGTGACCACATGAAAAGGAGGACAGGGCTCCTGTATCTTTAACAGTTGTATAGAAAAGGTGTGATCAAAATGGAGAGGCAGGTAAGAATTATTATTATTATTATTATTATTATTATTATTATTATTATTATTTCAGTCGGTGTCACTTGTATGCTTGCAGCAGCTGGTAAAATTCCCTCTTCACCACAGTTAAAACTGCAGGAGACTTGCTCTCTTTAGCTAGAGTGACCAGATACAAAAGAGGGCACTCTTCAAATACTTGAAAGGTTGTCATACAGAGGAGGGCCATGATCTCTTCTAGCATGTTCAGAGGAGGGCAATCAGGATCATCAGGGGTCTGGAAACAAAGCCCTATGAAGAGAGACTGAAAGAACTGGGCATGTTTAGCCTGGAGAAGAGAAGATTGAGGGGAGACATGATAGCACTCCTCAAATACTTAAAAGGTTGTCCCACAGAGGAGGCCCAGGATCTCTTCCCGATCCTCCCAGAGTGCAGGACACGGAATAATGGGCTCAAGTTAAAGGAAGCCAGATTCTGGCTGGACACCAGGAAAAACTTCCTGACTGTTAGAGCAGTACGACAATGGAATCAGTTATCTAGGGAGGTTGTGGGCTCTCCCACACTAGAGGCCTTCAAGAGGCAGCTGGACAACCATCTGTCACGGATGCTTTAAGGTGGATTCCTGCATTGAGCAGGGGATTGGACTCAATGGCCTTAGAGGCCCTTTCCAAAACTACTGTTCTATGATTCTAGGGCAAGGCTCCTGCAGCTTTAACTGTTGTGATGAAGAGGGAGTTTCACCAGGTGCTGTATGTGCATATAAATGACACCTGCTGTAACCCCCTTTTCTATACAACTGTTCAAGATACAGGAGCCCTGTCCCCCTACTAAGGCTTATGCTACATCATTAGATGCATCTGAAACATGCATTTGAAGAATCCTCTACTGTAATCTGTAAGTGTGCATAAACGAGGCTTTTCTTGTTGGAAAATTGCCCAGCTCTCAACCAGAGTTGCAACGATACTTGCTAACGAAACGTTGCAGAATTGAAATGTCTTAAGAAGCCAAGAAATTCTTAGATAACCAAAATCAAGCGAATGTTCTCTTAAAGAACAGTGAATGCCTATCTCTTTTAGTAGACGCTTGCCAAAAGTACAGTGACTGTATTTCCATGTACTTTCTTTTCAGCTAGGAATTTCCTGTTAGACGGTGCCTGAGTACGCAGCCGCCTGAGAAGATAGTGTATAAATACGTAGCTACCTCCCTTGCAAGGTAGGCACATGCTTTGCAGCAATTGAAAAGTTATCCAGATCAATGTTAAATCAAGAATTTTTAAGATGTATTGATTCCTGTTCTAATGTTGTTCCCCGCCTCGATCCAAAGGGAGAGGCGGGTAATAAATAAATAAATATATCATTATTGTTGTTGTTATTATTATTAATTGGCTCTTGTGCCTTCTGCAAAATAAATGTTGTTTGACCCATACTTCATCTCCTCTCCTCCTTGTCGACGAGACCACATTACGCCAGTCCTTTTCCAGCTTCATTGACTGCCAGTCCAGGTCCGAACCCGATTCAAAGTGCGGGTATTAACATTTAAAGTCCTAAACGGCTTGGGGCCAGGTTATCTGAAGGAACGCCTCCTCCCATATGTACCTGCCCGGACCCTAAGGTCATCCTCAGGGGTCCTTCTCTGTGAGCCCCTACCAAAGGAAGTGAGGCAGGTGGCTACCAGGAGCAGGGCCTTCTCTGCTGTGGCACCCCGGCTGTGGAATGAGCTCCCTAAGGAGGTTCACTTGGCACCTACATTATATGCTTTTAGACGCCAGGTGAAGACCTTTTTATTCTCCCAGCATTTTAACTGTCTATATTTTTTTTTAACTTGGTGTTTTAAATTTGTAATTTTGCATTACTGCTGTTTTTATCTGGTTGAGCTTTTCTATTGTATTTTATATTATGGTTTTATACTGTTGTTTTATATTTTGAATGTTTTTAATTTTTGTGAACCGCCCTGAGAGCTCCGGCTATTGGGCGGTATAGAAATGTAGAATCATAGAATCATAGAATAGCAGAGTTGGAAGGGGCCTACAAGGCCGTCGAGTCCAACCCCCTGCTCAATGCAGGAATCCACCCTAAAGCATCCCTGACAGATGCTTGTCCAGCTGCCTCTTGAAGGCCTCTAGTGTGGGAGAGCCCACAATCTCCCTAGGTAACTGATTCCATTGTTGTACTGCTCTAACTGTCAGGAAGTTTTTCCTGATGTCCAGCCGGAATCTCGCTTCCTGTCACTTGAGCCCGTTATTCCGTGTCCTGCACTCTGGGAGGATCGAGAAGTGATCCTGGCCCTCCTCTGTGTGACAACCTTTTAAGTATTTGAAGAGTGCTATCATGTTTCCCCTCAATCTTGTCTCCCCTCAATCTTCTCTTCTCCAGGCTAAACATGCCCAGTAATTAATACATAAATAAAAATTAATAAATTGTGTGCTGAATTGGACTTGGTACACCAGAGAACGAGCTATTTTGGCAACGATTTGGCACACTCCATCTGAAAGTGTGCAAAGGAGTATTCTTTTGCATCCTTTCGAGGGTTTTGTCTGTTTGTGGGTCTGGGCAATTGTAACTCTTGAGCCATCCGGCAGAGGGCGGCCATGGTGCGCCTCGCCTGCCCCATAGAAGGAGGGAAGGAGGCGGAGGAGGAGAAGGAGGAACCCGCGAGAGAGAAGGTGGGGATTTCTCGCAGAAACAGCGGCAGCTTCCCGCTGCCCCCTTCCAGCCAACCAGCGGAGCGAGGAGGGCGTCCTGGGATCCCTGCTAGATCTCCCCTCCTCGGACTGACCACGGTCCGGCCTCCAAAACCGAGCTGAGAGCAGCCGAGAACGAGAAAGCAAGCCGAGAATCACACCGGGCTCCTCGTCGCTTCCGGTATGATTGGGGCGCTCCTTTGAGCTCTGTGGCTGCCGTAGCGAAAGCACTACGTGGCTGCATCCCCGGGGGCTGGAGCAGGGCTCGTCCTTAAAGGCTGCAAACTTGCTCGGGAATAAGATATCGATACGAAAGGCAGTCTGGGAGCCTTTCTGGCTGCAGGGTGGAGGGTAAATGCTAAAAATGCGTAAGACTTCTGGGCAGACCCACATAGGATTGCGCTGTAAGGAGCGGTGTCTCGGTCCCCACCTGTGATAAGGTAGGGTGACCCTATGAAAAGGAGGGCAGGGCTCCTGTATCTTTAACAGTTGCATAGAAAAGGGAATTTCAGCAGGAGAACCTGATGAAATCCCCTCTTCATCACAACAGTTAAAGCTGCAGGAGCTATACTAGAGTGACCAGATTTAAAAGAGGGCAGGTTTAACTGCTGTGATGAAGAGGAAATTTCACCAGGTTCCCCATATGTACAAAGGCCACCTGCGGAAATTACTTTTTCAATTCAACTGTTCAAGATATAGGAGCCCTGTCCTCCTTTTCATATGGTCACCCTAGATAAGGGGGGATAAAACCACTGAATTAGGGTTGCAAGGTTGTTCTGAAAAGCCTCGGCTTCTTTGCCACAACCGGCTGTTAATAGTGGCCTGTATTGCAAGCTTACTATATGCGACTTTCTCTGTGTGTCAGTAGCGGATCTCATCCTCTGTTCAGTCTGTGATGTGGGATAATAAGTCCCATGAGGCTTCTTATATTACAGGGTCGTTGTAAGCTTCTCTCCGTCTCCTCTCCCCACATCGGCAAAATGGGACTAAACATCCTTATTTTTCCCCACCACCATCAATGAAGGCATCACTTTTAGGCAACGTTAAAAAAAACCCTATAAACTCAAGAAAATGTGAGACTGAAAGAGACTTCTGCAATGCAAAACAAAGCCCTATGCAGAGAGACTGAAACAACTGGGCATGTTTGGCCTGGAGAAGAGAAGATTGAGGAGAGACATGATAGAAGAGGGCCAGGACTTCTTTTCGATCCTCCCAGAGTGCAGGACACGGAATAACGGCTCAAGTTCCAGGAAGCCAGATTCTGGCTCAACAGCATTTCTATACTGCCCAATAGCCGAAGGTGTCTGGGTGGTTTACAAAATTAAGATAATTCAAGGTATAAAAGAACAGTATAAAACCATAATATAAAATACAGTATAAAAGCACAACCAAGATAAAAACAGCAGCAATGCAAAAATACAAATATAAATAGCAAAGTTAAAATTAATTTATGGACTGTTAAAATACTGGGAGAATAAAAAGGTGTCTAAAAGAATATAATGTAGGTGCCAAGCGAACCTCCTTAGGGAGCTCATTCCCCAGCCGGGGTGCCACAGCAGAGAAGGTCCTGCTCCTGGTAGCCACCTGCCTCACTTCCTTTGGCAGGGGCTCACGGAGAAGAACCCCTGAGGATGACCTTAGGGTCCGGGCAGGTACGTAAGGGGAGGATACACAGATGGGCTCTTCATGTGGGGATTATGCAGATATATTTTTGAGGTCTGTCTATCTGCATATGACTTACGTTCCAAAGATTCTTCCAAATAGCCACCCTCTACTTCCCCCCTATTTGCTTATTAAATCTTTTACTTGTTTGGTTTTTTTGTTATATTTTTTTAAAGAAGTCTATTTCTCCCATTTTTCAAATTCTGTTTGGTCTCTTTAAATGTCTGTTATCTGTAAAATGTTCTGATAAAAAGTGATTTAATTTCAAAATTAACTCTAGATTTGAGTGGGTGGAGCCAGGAGAAAAAGTGATGAAGGAGGGCAAACGTGCAGGCCCACAACCAGGAGGACCAGTCAGAGCAAGAAAAGTCGCCAGTGTTCAGGCAGAATATGAAGACAGAGGAGAACCATCCAGGGGGATGCAAGAGCGCTGGGAAGCCCAATGGCAGGAGTTCCTGAGGACACTGCAGCCCCTTCACACAGGAGGGGGAAACCCAGGGATGTCAGAAGCTGCCCCTTGGGAAGATGCCAAGGCCTTCCTGGCCTCCTTTGAGCAAGTGGCCAAGGCCTGCCGGTGGCCGAGAGGAGAGTGGGCGGCCCGGCTCCTTCCAGCACTGAGTGGTGAAGCAGAAGAGGCCTTTCGGAGCCTGGAAGCCAGAGATCAGGAGGACTATGGGAAAGTGAAGGCGGCCATCTTGCGAGGGGAAGCCCTGAGGATGGAGGCGCAGCGCCAGCACTTCAGGCAATTCTGCTGCCAGGAGGTCAGAGACCCCCGAAGGATTCACAGCCAAGTCCAGGATCTTTGCCGGCAATGGCTGAAGCCGGAGAGACACAGCAAGGAGCAGATCCTGGAGCTGCTGATCCTGGAGCAGTTCCTGGCCAGCCTGCCAGTGGACCTCCAGGGCTGGATCCGGGCAGGAGGGCCGGACACCTGCTCCCAGGCCGTGGCCCTGGCCGAGGACTTCCTCACGAGCCAGCAAGGGGCTGAGACAGGACAGAAGCAGGTGAGGTTTTAAAGTAAAATTCCCAGAGTCTTTAAAGGGACACAGAATATGCGTAAGTCTGTTGGAACAACCAACAATTTTTGGTTGTTCAATTAAAAATGGATAAGATTGCTAACACATCTCTGAGAAGACACCAAATGTTCATTCATTTAGTAAAAAACTGATAGAATTGATAACGCTTAACAAATACTGGAACCTTCTGGATCAGCTTAACTTCATTTGCCCCATTCCATAGTTGTAGTATCGACATACGTACTTATATTTACATCATTGTCGTCATATTTTTACTGTCATTATTATCTCCCTATATAAAATGCTAAGGCAGTGTGTGACACTTTTGTATTTCCATGAGAAGAACCACACTGGCATTGAAACACATAATTGCTGAAGCCGCTGAACTGCTTTCGGTGTATTCAGCCCAATGTCCAGCTGCTGCCCCCTGGAGTTAAGTCCCATGGGTCAGTGGGTAGACGAGCAGAGAGGGGAGAGGAAAGGCTGGGAATGAGCAGGGGGAGTGGCTGGGAGGGGACGCCTTAGCAATAAAGTACTAGTGTGCAGATGCTATGTGCAGGTCAAGCAATTATTTTTTATTACATTTCTATACCGCCCCACAGCTGCAGCTCTCTGGGCGGTTTACATAAGATTAAAACAATTAAAAACAGCATACAAAATTTAAAACTGCAAAAACATGCAACATACACAGAAACATATTTCTAGAAACAATAATAGCCAACTATAAAAAACATCCAGGATTGATGGAGCTCATCACATATTGCTAAATGCCTGGGAAAAGAGAAAAGTTTTAACCTGGCGCTGAAAAGATAGCAATGTTGGCACCAGGCAGGCCTTGACGGGGAGATCGTTCCACAATTGGGGGGCCACCACAGAGAAGGCCCTCTCCCTTGTTGCTGTCTTCTGGGCCAGTTGCTGTCATTATTATTATTATTATTATTATTATTATTATTATTATTATTATATTTCTTAATATGTTTTATTTAATGAAGTTACATACTGCTTTAGTGCAAAGTGTTTCAGGAAGGTAAATAGTATTTTTAAACAATTAAACTCAAATCATACATATTTATCACATTCTATTATACATGTTTGCCAGTTTATGACCATTTCTACATATCCAGCTACTATAATTTGTTTCCAAAATTAATCACTATAATTAAAAGTTACTGACAGATTATCATTTCTTAACCATTTTTAATTCTCTGTACGATTCCTCTTGCTGTCTTCAGTGTATCAATTCCTTTGCAGTACTTATAACCCTCAGTCTCACAATAACCCTGTGAAGTAACTTAAGGTTGCCCCATTCTGTCCCGGGCACTGCTGTTGTGCCTTTGAATACAAGGTTTTTTTTCAGCCTGGGGGGCATATTTCAATTTGGGAAAGGTCTCAGGGCCCATGTTTCAGCTAGCGGGGTGCCAAGGGCTGGACTAAAAGACCCCAAGTGTGACGGTTGTGGTGTGTCCTTTTATGAGCTTTTGAAATATTAAGAAGCATAAGGGAGAAATTCTTAATTTTGTGACACATTACTTGAACTTCTGCTAATGGATCTATATATCTTGCAGTGTATTGCAGACGCTGACCTGGTTCGCACGTCACACTAAACCACAGTGTGTTGTTATTGTGGGTGGTACAGGGTGGCTTAGCGTGACATTTATTTATTTATATTTATTTAAGGATTTTTGTGCCGCCATTCAGCCAAAAAAGGCTCTCACGGTGGCTTACAAAAGTATTTCTTGACAGCCCCTGCCCACAGGCTTATAATCTAAAAGACATGACACAAAAGGAAAGAGGATTGAGGGGGGAGGAGGAGGAGGGGGAAAAGGAAAGCAAATTCAGGCACTACGATCTTAGTTGCAAAGTTCAGCAGTTAGTTGACAGTTGGCAGCAGGAGGGAGGGGGCTCTCAGCTGGAGTTGGACCCAGGCACGATGGAGAGGTGCCTGGCTGCTGCTTCCTCCCTCATTGGAGGCCTCTGCAGTGTCAGTTGGCAGCAGGAGGGAGGGGGCTCTCAGCTGGAGCTGGACCCAGGCACGATGGAGAGGTGCCTGGCTGCTGCTTCCTCCCTCATTGGAGGCCTCTGCAGTGTCAGTTGGCAGCAGGAGGGAGGGGGCTCTCAGCTGGAGCTGGACCCAGGCACGATGGAGAGGTGCCTGGCTGCTACTTCCTCCCTCATTGGAGGCCTCTGCAGTGTCAGTTGGTAGCAGCAGGGAGGGGGCTCTGAACCCAGGCACAATGGAGAGGTGCCTGGCTGCTGCTTCCTCCCTCATCCACATAGAATCATAGAAAAGTTGAGTCAAAAGGGGCCTATAAGGCCATCGAGTCCAACCCCCTGCTCAATGTAGGAATCCACCCTAAAACATACCTGACAGATGGCTGTCTGATTGCCTCTTGAATTTATTTATTTATTTATTATTGCATTTTTATACCACCCAATAGCCGAAGCTCTCTGGGCAGTTCACAAAAAAGGCCTCTAGTGTGGGAGAGCCCACCCCCTCCCTAGGTCATTGATTCCATTGCTGTACTACTCTAACAGTCAGGACGTTTTTCCTGATGTCCAGCCGGAATCTGGCTTCCAATCCCAGAACATTTTTTTTCCATTGTGGGTTGTTGTTGTTTTGCAACAAGCCACTCTGAGAACTGATGGGCAGGTTCGCATGATCACCAAGGAAAATAAGTCATGGCATCTTATCTTCCCTCTCTCTGTGTACCAGTCAGGAAACACCTAATTGCCATAATTACCCTCGCTGAGCAGAGGTTGTTGTGATGGGGGTTGGACTTGATGGCCTTGTAGGCCCCTTCCAACTCTGCTATTCTATGATTCTATGATGTCTGAACCGGCAAGGGTGGCTGGCTGGCTTGTTCTAGGGTTTCAGGGTGATATGTCCGTGGACAGGTGGTCTTTCACTTTTATGCAAGGGCCCGGATTTATTTATTTTTAAAGTTTGTGAACACATTCCCACGTTCATGGAGATAAAAAAAAATTATTACCTTTTTGTGATCTTATGCAGGAGATGGGGGGAATTTCTTTCATCAGCTGGCAACCACAGCAGACCTACTGCAGAAAGGGCGCTGATGTAGGGAATGATGAAATTATTATTATTTATTTATTTATTTATTTATTTATATAGCACCATCAATGTACATGGTGCTGTACAGAGTAAAACAGAGTAAAACAGTAAATAGCAAGACCCTGCCGCATAGGCTTACATTCTAATAAAATCATAATAAAACAATAAGGAGGGGAAGAGAGTGCACCAAACAGGCACAGGGTAGGGTAAAACTAACAGTATAATTTCTGCTGCAGAGGCCCCTGGGATATGTGCCACTAGCGGACCGAACAAGCCACAGGAAGCCACCAAGTCAGGAGTAACAGACAAGCCGTCCACCATGGCTTCTTCTCAGGGTGGCTTAGCATGACCCATAAACGGTAGTGCCTACCCACACAGTTGGTTCTGTTCCATTCAGACCCAGCTTTATGGGATCTGCTCATCTTAAAGCAGCTGGGAGAAAGTTTAAGGAGCACCGTGCTCTCAAGAATACATAGGATGGCAACTGGAGGCAGAAGCTGGGGCAATTTTCTCCTTTTAGTTGTTTTACTGAATATTTTATCATTGGACTGAGGATTGTAAAATTAATTGTTCTGGGTTTCAAGCTAAGTATGTGAAGTTTTCTCTTAACATTTGTCCTACTGCAACAAACTCTGATGTGGAGCCAATGGCTGTCTTTATTTCTTCTTTGCAGGAACTGACGGGGCCTAAGGAAACTAGCCTGTCTTTACAGACGGTGAAGCAGAGTGTGACCCAGCCGGGCCAACAGACCATAGTCTGGCAAGTCTTTCAGGAGGATGGTGGAAACGTTGATTATTTGGGTGAGAAGATTTTTGCTCAGTTCCAGAAAATCCAGTCAAGATTCGCCAGTTTTAGGATGAAAAAGAATTCATAGATAAGAGCACCCTTCTTTCAAATTGCGAATGCATATATATCAAAAGGAACATGAGGTGAATGGGTTTTATTCCCACTTATTTTGACTGAAATATTAGACCAGATATATGGGGAAATGTACGGGAAAGTGCCAATACGGGCTTTAGCTGTGGGGGATACTGAACGTCAGTGCTTATATATCCTTTCCCCGGGTAGTTTTGCCTCAGCTTCCTTTTCTTTGGCCTCTCTCTGTTCCTTTATGCCCTGTACCTTCTCCACTGCTGGGCTTGTTAAAACATGGCAATCCAAGGTATATCGATAAGCATGCAAGTAGGCCCAAGGTGGAGACGGGACTAGATACAATGGCTGCTGATGTCACATAGTTATTGATGACTCCCAAAAGGAATGGCATTCCTGCTTTAGAGCTCATAAGAATATAGGAAGATGCCCACAGGATCAAACCAAAGATCCGTCTAGTCCAGCATCTGGCTTCTTGCAGTAGCCAACCAGATGTCCACAAGCTGAGCTTAAATTCAGGAGCCCTCTTTTATTGTGTCTCCCGAGGCAATTCTAATCAGTGGTACCGTGTACATTTCTGGTCCAACAACAGGGTCTGTTCAACTAGGATTTATATTTATTACATATAGAAGGGACACCATTGGATATGACCCATTTTTTCCTGGATTTGTCATATGACTCACAATTCATAGAATAGTAGAGATGGAAGGGGCCTACAAGGCCATCGAGTCCAACCCCCTGCTCAATGCAGGAATCCACTTTAAAGCATCCCTGACAGGTGGTTGTCCAGCTGCCTCTTGAAGGCCTCTACTGTGGGAGAGACCACAACCTCCCTAGGTCATTGGTTCCATTGTTGTACTGCTGTAACATTCAGGAAGTTTTTCCTGATGTCCTGCCAAATCTGGCTTCCTGGAACTTGAGCCCGTTATTCTGTGTCCTGCACTCTGGGAGGATCGAGAAGAGATCCTGGCCCTCCTCTGTGTGACAACCTTTCAAGTATTTGAAGAGTGCTCTCATGTCTCCCCTCAATCTTCTCTTCTCCAGGCTAAACGTGCCCAGTTCTTTCAGTCTCTCTTCATAGGGCTTTGTTTCCAGACCCCTGATCATCCTCATTGCCAATTCTATGGAGGAGTTTTCTAGTTTGTAGAAAACGGCACTGGGTTTCTAGCTCTAATTAGAAATTAATATTTTGAGTTAATTTATCTAAAAAGCCCCTGATGGCAGGGTTGACAAGATCACAGTGACAAATAAAGGCTGTAGAAGAGAAATACCTTCGAAGGAAAAAGCAGGCAAATGGAGGCCACAGGCATCTCAAAAAGAGGTTACCAGAGCATGGGCAAAAATCCTCTTTCTGTCTCTGCAGGTGATGAGAAAGGAAGTCAAGTCAAGATGGAGAATTCGCAGTGTGGAGGAAATGAGCCAGAGGACATGCCCAGGACAGCCCTGCAGATAAGCCACGCGAATGTGCTGGAGACGGCTGAGATGCATGAAGAAGGATGCCGGTCCAGAGAGGAACAGTGGAAGCAGCCAGTGGAGAGAGAGAAGGAACGTAATGGACTCACAGAAGGCCTCCCAGCTGCAATCGGCCTGCCTTCTGAAGTACACACAGGAGATAACATGTCCATGTTCTCCAAGTACGGTCGAAGGTATTGCTACAGATTAGACGTTGACATGAGAGATACCATGGAGGATTACGATGAATGTCCCATGTCAGAGGAGAACCTCCAGCAGATTTCATACTCTGATAAATATCAGAGAATGAAAATGGGAGAGAGCAAATCTGAATTCTCTGAGAATGGCAAAGGAGGTAATTTAAACAGACATCAGAGCGCCCACACCAAGGAGAAACCTCATAATTCTCCGGAATGTGGGAAGAGCTTTAGTTATTTAAATTCATTAAAGAAAATTCAAAGAACACAAAGTGAAGAGAGGCCATATGATTGTTCTCATTGTAGCAAAAGCTTCAGCAAAAGAAAACATTTGATGAATCATCAGGAACTTCATACTGGAGAGAAAAGGCAAGAATGTCCAGAGTGCGGGAAACTCTTCACTTTTAGAAAAGGTTTAATGAGACACCTGGGAATTCATACTGCAGTGAAACCAGAAAAATGCTCTCAGTGTGGGAAGAGCTTCAGCCGGAGTGAAAAGTTGAAGATTCATCAGAGAAATCATCACGGGGAGAAACCATACAAATGTTCTCTGTGTGGGAAGAGCTTCAGTCGGAGTGACAATTTGAAGAGCCATCAGAGAATCCATACTGGGGAGAAACCATACCAATGTTCTGTGTGTGAGAGGAGCTTCAGCAGGAGAGAAAATCTAAAGAGACATCAGAGAATTCATACAGACCGCATGAAAGTCCTGAGTGTGAGAAAAGCTCCAGTTGGAGAGTGCACTTGAATGATCATGAGAAAATCCCTGCTGGAGAGGAAATGGGGAGAAATTTCTCTTGGACAGTTTTGTCCATCTGATGTGAGAAAATTCATAGAGACTTTATGGATGCCTCTAGTGCGCGAAAGATTTTGTTTGGAAAGGTGCATTGATTAAGCTTTGGAAAGAATACCAGTGAACATCCAATGGGTGGGGTCAGTTTTCACCAAAAACTATAACAGAGTGCAGCTAAGAAAATGCCAGACAGGAAAGAAATCAGATAGGAGAGAAAACTCCAACTGAGAGGTTGTGATTGGACATCAAAGTAGCGGAGCACTTATTAATGAATTGACTAGGTGAGTGTGTCACCATAAGTAATTCTTTCAGCTCTCCCCAACTTTGATGTAGGTGTAATAATTCTCAGCCTCACAGCACTCCCCATCTTCAGTATGGGGATCATGGTATTTGGAGTAGTTTATTTCTTCCCTCCTAGTGCAAGAAGCATATATATTAATAAAATCTTCCCAGCATAAAAAGACCAAGTCTGAAAGGACACGTCTTTACTTCTACTTTATGGGTGAGGTGCGTTCCTGTAGTAGATGGTCCTGTAGATCCATTAGTTTCAAAATTGAGTATAAAAGTAAAGAAATAAGCTGGTGTCCGGTTCCGGCCTCAACTTTACCCTCTCTCTTTTTACCAGGGCTTCAAGCCTTGGGCTGAAGGAATATCTAGAGTGCGCACTTCAGTCGAACTTACTTTATTTTTTATTCAGAACATTTCTATACTAATTTATATTAATAGATATCCATTCTTTGTAAGGTTTACGTAAGTTACATACGGCTTTGGCCTTTTCTGCTAGATACAAGCTTAGTTGGTCGCTACACATTATTTCTGTCTGCATCTTAGCAGCGGATGTGATTGGATTAAATGCATTAAATACATGGGAGTATTTACGTGAAATCCAAGGTTAATTTGGCTTTTACTTTTTTTTGTTTGAGGGCAGGTAAGACTTTTGGGGAGCCTTTTGAATATGTTTCAGTAGAGATAAGCGGAAACTTTTGTCTCCGTACACATCTCTGTAGACTACTCTTCTCTGTAAGAGGAAGAGAAGTCTTCCAAAGCCCTCTGTTATTTCCTTATGTCCCTTTAAACTGCAGTTTAAACATAGGAATTACAGGAATTTCACAGGGACAAGGATTCAGACTTTTCATCAAGCTGCAGAAGTTCCTTCATTTGACAGAGAGGGAGATTTCAGAATATCCAAGGAGGTCAAGGCCTAAAGTTTAGGCTCCAAGAGTGTCATCCTATTCATGTGTAGACAGAAAGAGGGCCTACAACTCCCAGCGTGCTGCAGCCAGCAATGTTGGCTGGAGGATGCTGGGAGTTGTAGGACTTCTTTTTGTCTAAACATGCGTAGGGTTGCTCCCTAAACCTATTCGATCACTAAGATTGTCAGAAGATAGTGGTTGTGTCAGAACCTGTAACGGCAGTGTGAAAATGGCCTTCTCTGTGGTGAAGCCTACCGTTTGAAATGGCTCTCTCAGGCATTTCGCATCCACTAGATTTTAAGTATTTTCAATGCTTCATTTGTATTTATTGTAATTGTTATTTTGTTTGGGTTGTTTGTAAGCTGCTTTGAGATCTTGGACCATGAGGGGTCTGGACATAAGTAAAATAAATAAAAACCACCGACGTTCGATGTCTGTGTTATTTCTTCACAGTCGTGGTTCAAGGCAAACATCTTTGAGTTATCTCCTTGGATCTAAGGATACTGAAAATTTCCCAGCCAGCATTTAGGGTATTGGTCAGGAACCTCTCAGAAAAGAATGTCCCAGTGTTGAATGGAGTTTCTTCATTTTGAAAGTAATAATTTCTCAAGACGCCCCAGCCAGGGAACTCTCTAGCTTCTGTAGATATCACTGAAGCATGTTGCTATGTATCCCTTTTCCTCAAACTCCACAGATTTCTCAGATGAGTTTAGAGAACAAAAAAATTAAGCAGTTGATATTGAAGGTATTTCCATTCCAAATGTCGTCTGCTTTGAGGGATTATTATTATTATTATTATTATTATTATTATTATTAATAATAATAATAATAATTTATTTATTTATTTATTTCAAAGCTGATAGTCTCTCTACTGACTCACCTGGATTCTCTAAACCAGCCTTCCTCAACCTGGGGCGCTCCAGATGTGTTGGACTGCATCTCCCAGAATGCCCCAGCAGGGGCATTCTGGGAGATGCAGTCCAACACATCTGGAGCGCCCCAGGTTGAGGAAGGCTGCTCTAAACTATATTTCTGGTTTTAATTTAATTTTACAACTAAAAGGACATTTTCGCATTAGAAAGGCAAGGAACAAAATATTAGGGTGTGCAACGCAAAATTCCTGGGGTGCACACCCTAATAAAATGTGCTGTGCACGCCTAGGTTCTATACTGCCCCATAGCTGAAGCTCTCTGGACTGTTCACAAAAATTTAAAACCATTAAAAATACATTGTGCAAAACCATTTACATAGAAACATATTAACGTCACCTGCACAAACGGCATATACCTAAAAATGTCGTTTTACATTCGGACTTCTTGGTCCTACAGGGCTCCTGAAAGCTAAAAGACAGCAAACCTATTATTAGTCCTTTTCCTCAGATGCCTCTGATTCAGCATTCTGTTCACACAGCGGCCAACCAGCTGCCTGTGTTACTTTGTCTAACAGAAGGACAGGAGCGCAACGGCACCCTCTCGGCCATGTT
The DNA here is from genome assembly GCF_023053635.1 of Elgaria multicarinata webbii. Classification (NCBI taxonomy): domain Eukaryota; kingdom Metazoa; phylum Chordata; class Lepidosauria; order Squamata; family Anguidae; genus Elgaria; species Elgaria multicarinata. Next base: position 158,622,755 of record NC_086173.1, read on the forward strand.
TCCTGGCAACTGACATACCTAGGCCTATTGCCCCTGATACTGGAAGTATCACATAGCCATCAGGGCTCATAGCCATTGATAGCCGCCTCCTCCAGGAATGTGCCCAATCCCCTTCTGAAGGCATCCAAATTCATCTCATTCTTGCACTTGAGGAAGGGTCTTCTGCCACAATAAATCTGTGCAAATAGGATTCTTTAGCCACAATCCATAAGTGTGCAAACATGATTCTTTTGCCACAATAAACCTGTAAGTGTGCAAACATGATTCTTTTGCCTCAATAAATTTATTTATTTATTTATTTATTTATTTAATTACATTTATATACCGCCCCACAGCTGAAGCTCTCTGGGCGGTTTACAACATTTAAAAATAGTAAACATTAAAAGTATACAATTTAAAACCACACACACACACACACACACACACACACACACACATAAAAACAGTATAAAAACAACAGTATCCATTTAAAAACAACAATTGTGGGGTCCATTAAAAACAAACTTAACGTTGTTAAATGCTGTTAAAATGCTGTTAAAAATGCCTGGGAGAAGAGAAAAGTCTTGACCTGGCGCCGAAAAGATAACAATGTTGGCGCCAGGCAAGCCTCATCGGGGAGATCATTCCACAGTCGGGGGGCCACCACTGAAAAGGCCCTCTCCCTTGTTGCCATCCTCCGAGCTTCCCTTGGCGTAGGCACTCGGAGGAGGACCTTAGATGTTGAGCGCAGTGTACGGGTAGGTTCATGTCGGGAGAGGCGTTCCATCAGGTATGGTGGTCCCAAGCCATGTAGGGCTTTATAGGTTAAGACCAGCACCTTGAATTGGGCTCGGAAACATATAGGCAGCCAATGCAAGCGGGCCAGAATCGGTGTTACATGCTCAAACCTCCCTGTTCCAGCTATCAATCTGGCCGCCGCATTTTGCACAAGCTGCAGCTTCCGGACCGTCTTCAAAGGCAGCCCCATGTAGAGGGCATTGCAGTAATCTAATTTGGAAGTTACCAGAGTATGGACAACTGAAGCTAGGTTATCCCTGTCCAGATAGGGGCGTAGCTGGGCCACCAACCGAAGTTGGTAGAAAGCACTCCGTGCCACCGAGGCCACCTGAGCCTCAAGTGACAAAGATGGTTCCGCAAATGTGGAAAGACAAATCCGCAAATGTGCAAATAGGATTCTTTCTCCACAATCAATCTGTAAGTGTGCAAACAGGATTCTTTCTCCACAATCAATCTTTAAATGTGCAAACAGTATTCTTTCTCCACAATCAGTCTTTAAATGTGCAAACAGGATTCTTTCTCCACAATCAATCTGTAAATGTGCAAATACGATTCCTTCACCATGATAAATCTGTAAATGTGCAAACAGGATTCTTTCTCCACAATCAATCTGTAAGTGTGCAAATAGTATTCCTTCGCCACGCTGAAACTGTAAATGTGCAAACAGGATTCTTTCTCCACAATCAATCTCTTAAGTGTGCAAACAGGATTCTTTCGCCACAATCAATCTGTAAACGTGCAAATAGTATTCCTTCGCGATGATAAATCTGTAACTGCAAATGAGATTCTTTCTCCACGATAAATCTGTAAGTGTGCAAATAGGATTCTTTCACCACAATCAATCTGTAAGTGTGCAAACAGGATTCTTTCTCCACAATCAGTTGTAAGTGTGCAAATAGGGCTCCTTCGCCGCGATAAACCTGTAAGTGTGCAAATAGGGCTCCTTCGCCGCGATAAACCTGTAAGTGTGCAAATAGGGCTCCTTTCGCCTCCTTTTTAAGTTTTAATTTGGGATGCGGGGAACTGAAATGATTGGGTGGTCCAGCAGGGGGCGGGCATGCGAAGCCTCGTTTGCCTTTGTAGCCCGGTGGCTAAAAAAAGAGGAGGAGGAAGAAGGGAGAGAAAAGGTGGGGATTTGTCACCCCAGACGGCGGCTGCAGCTTCCCGCCAGCCAGCTGGGGCAAGGAGGGGGTCCCGAAGGCACCGTGAGATTCCCTGTAGGACGGACCCCCCCATCCATCCATCCAGAAGGAGCTGAGCAGCCGAGAAAGAGAAGACAAGCCAAGGGTCACACCGGCCTCCTCGTCGCTTCCGGTATGATTTGGGAACTCCTTTGAGCCCTGTTGCTGCTGTGGACAGCGCACTAGGGCTGGAGCAGGGCTTGCCTTTATGGCTGCCACCCTCCTGCACGCACACTTGCTTGGGGCGAAGGGCTGGCTTCTGAGAAGACGTAGGTGACATTGCAGTGTAAATGACCCTGTCTCAGACCCAAGTGCAGTCTTAGGGGAACCACTACTGGGCTGTCTCAGTGTCTTCCTCCCTCCCTCCCTCCTGTGCAATAATATGCAGCAATGAATAGCGGCCCACATTGCAGGCATCCCATAAGACCCTTCCTCTGCATGTCGGCTGCCATCCCCCGTCCAGTCTGTAATACGTGGGAAACTAGGGTGGGCTACGTGATGGGGTCGTTGTTGTTATTATTTGTAACATTTATATACCGCTGAATATCTCTCAGCGGTTCACAACATTGTTGTAAACTAGGGTGACCCTATGAAAAGGAGGACAGGGCTCCTGTATCTTTAACAGGGGCATAGAAAAGGGAATTTCAGTAGGTGTCATTTGTATATATGGGGAACCTGGTGAAATTCCCTCTTCATCACAACAGTTAAAGCTGCAGGTGCCCTTCCCTCTTTTAAATCTGGTCACTCTTAGTATAGCTCCTGCAGCTTTAACTGTTGTGATGAAGAGGGAATTTCACCAGGTTCCCCATATATACAAATGAAACCTGCTGAAATTCCCTTTTCTATGCAACTGTTAAAGATGCAGGAGCCCTGTCCTCCTTTTCATATGGACACCTAGCTAACCAGCCATCGGCCAGGGATGAACAAGCAGGACATGGTGCAACAGCTTCTCCCACCCATGTTCCCCAACACTGGTGTATACAGGCTTATTGTCTCGAGGTACTAGGAGAGTGCTGTTGCACCCGTGTCCTGCTTGTAGGTCCCTAGTCGACAGCTGGTCAGCCACTGTGTGAATAGAACGGTGGACTAGATGAACGCTTGGTCTGATCCAGCAGGGCCCTTCTTATGTTCTTATCCTGTCCCATTTGTAATACAGAGGAAATAAGTGTGGGCTACATGACATGGATGTTTTTAGGATGTTTTAACAATGCATATTATGTTCCTAATTCAGTTTTATGTATTTTATATTTACTGTTGTTCCCCGCCTCGATCAAAATGGAGAGGCAGGTAAGGAATAAATTATTATTATTATTATTATTATTATTATTATTATTATTCAGTCTCTCTCAGTCTTCCTCTTCCTCCATCTGCAATATGGAACCAAAAATACCGGATGTTCTTATTTCTTTCTACCCCACCCCCATTACAGGGATCATTTTCCGGATTATTATTTTTTTTAATAAGCTCAACAAAACAATTTTTTATTGCAACTCAAGAGCATCTGACACTGGGGGGGAGAAGTTTGTCTTTCCTTTTAATTTTGTATGGTTGGGGTGGGTGAATTACAATACCCAGAGCGGTAGCTGTCCAGGTTTGTTACAGCAAACGCTAGGGAGAGGCTTGTGACATTTGAAAGACTTATTTATTTATTTATTTATTACATTTTTATACTGCCCATCAGCTGAAGCTCTCTGGGCAGTACACAATTAAAAACCATAAAATACAAGTATAATTGAAAACATTAAAAGTTTGAAAGGCAATAAAAAAACCCAGCTACATTAAAGACCAGAGAAAGGCTTAGGGTGCAATCCTATGCATATTTAGAAAGAAGTTTTATAATCCCCAGTTTTCCCCAGCTACCAGGGCTGAAAAATGCTGGGAGTTGTAAGATTTTTTTCCTGTCTGAACATGCACAGGATTGTGCCCTTAAGAGTGTAATATTGTGCTAGCAAATAACCCTCCCTGTTTTCAGTGGGGTTTACTTCTAAGTAGGTGTGCTTGGGTTTGTAAACTAGATGTGCAGCCCTGTGTATCTCAAAAGGACTTGATAAAGATGTGCAAAATCATGCGTGGTGTGGAGAAATTGGACAGGGAGACATTTTTATCCTTCTCCCGCACAATACTAGAACCCGGGGCCAGTCCCATGAAGCTGATTGGTGGGACATTCAGGACAGATAAAAGGAAGGACTTCTTCACACAGCGCAGAGTTAAATTATGGAATTCTCTGCTACAAGCTGTACTGATGGCCACGAATTTGGAGGTCCTTAAAAGTGAGTGTCTACTACTCCTGATAGCTATATGCTGCCTCCAGTGTTAGAGGCAGTTTGGCCTACGTACACCAGTTGCAGGGGAACATGGGTAGGAGGATGCTGTTGCACTCATGTCCTGCTTGTGGGTTTCTTCACTGCGCGAAGGGAATGCGGCCTAGTTGGACCTTGCTGTGATTGAGCATGGCTCTTCTTAAGTTCTTATCATTTGTGTTAGAGATTTGGCTAAAATTGATCTAACATGAAAAATACTCTAACTCTAGATTTGAGACGGTGGAGAAAGTGATGAAGGGGCGAAAAACTGCTGGCCCAGACCTAATAGGAGAGCAAGTCAAGGCAGAAATATCTACCGGTACAATTCACCCTGATTATATGACAGAACAGTTAGGATGGGGAGCGTTACAAGAGGGCAAAATGGAGCCATCCAGGCGGATGCAAGAATGCTGGGAAGCCCAGTGGCAGGAGTTGTTGAGGACACTGCAGCCCCTTCACACAACGTGGGGAAGCCCAGAGATGTCAGAGATTGCCCCGTGGGATGATGCCAAGGCCTTCCTGGCCTCCTTTGAGCAAGTGGCCAAGGCCTGCCAGTGGCCTAGAGGAGAGTGGGCGGCCCGGCTCCTGCCAGCACTGAGCGGGGAAGCAGAAGAGGCCTTTCGCAGCCTGGACGTCAGAGATCAGGAGGACTATGGGAAAGTGAAGGCGGCCATCTTGCGAGGGGAAGCCCTGAGGATGGAGGTGCAGCGCCAGCACTTCAGGCAATTCTGCTGCCAGGAGGTCAGAGACCCCCGAAGGATTCACAGCCAAGTCCAGGAGCTTTGCCGGCAGTGGCTGAAGCCGGAGAGACACAGCAAGGAGCAGATCCTGGAGCTGCTGATCCTGGAGCAGTTCCTGGCCAGCCTGCCAGTGGACCTGCAGGGCTGGATCCGGGCAGGAGGGCCGGACACCTGCTCCCAGGCCGTGGCCCTGGCCGAGGACTTCCTCATGAGCCAGCAAGGGGCTGAGACAGGACAGAGGCAGGTGAGGTTTTAATGCATCCTGCATTAGTTTCAGAGTAAATACTATTTTTAAAGAATAAAACTCAGATCATACATGTTTATCACATCCTGTTATACATGTTCACCAGTTTATGACCAATTCTACATATACTTAGTATACACAACACCTAAATCATGAGTTATTTTTTCTGATATTGCCACAGACCATATATTTCGATACCATGCAGGTAAGTTCAGATTATCCAATTTTTTTCCATTGCTGTGTAATTGTCTGGCGAGCGGCAATTAGCAAAAATGATAACAAATCTTTACATTTCATACGTACATTAGATCCTTTGTATACTGATAGTAAAAATAATTCTGGATTGTATACAATCATTTCTTTAGTAATAACCATTATTTCTCTATGTACTAACATCTAGAATCCCCATATATTTGGACAAGTCCACCATAAATGCAAATACGTGCCATTTACCCCGCAGCCTCTCCAACAAAGGGTCTGCATGTTGAAGTAATACGGACCAGTTGTATTGGTGTGCGATACCATCTGTGTAGTACTTTCAAAGAGGTTCCTCGGATAGAGGCTGATAACTGATCTGAGTGGTTTATTGTCCCATAGTTTGCTCCAACTGGCATTTTCTAATTCCCTTCCAAAATCTCCTTCCCACACTTCCTTCAAGCCCTTCCCACACTTTCTTCAAGCCCACCATCGAACCCATCTGGGCGTCTATTAGGATCGAATAAACTAAAGATACAATTCCCTTCCCTCCCGTTTGCATTTGGGTTCTGAGTACATTTGGGTTCTGAGTGATTTGCCCTAAAACTGACAGATTAAATTTATTCCATTTCTTCAGGTCCACTGCAATAATCAGTCTTCCGCATGTCTACTTACGAGTAAGCAGGAAGGAGTTAGTTACAAGAAGTGGCAACGTTGTGGTTTTTTTAAAAAAAAATCAGCCCCTTGGGCCTTGACCAAAGCAATACTTCCTATCTGTATGAAAACGGAAGGGCACTTCAACAGCCCAAGGTTATTTGGACTTAAGCAAGAAAGCATGCTAAATTACTGCAAATTAACTACTCAAAAGTAAGCACTTAGCGGTGCAAGCTAATAGGAGATTAGCTCCTATTAGCCAATAGTTTGCCACATCTGTGATTATAGAAAGCCCAAATGAAGACTCCCATTGGCCAGGGAAACCATGCTTTTAGCTCCGCTTGGTGAGTAGAGATAAGAAAGGGGTCAGATGCCTTTCTTTGACGTTGGCGACGAAACCTTGCTCTTAGCTCCAGTCAGTGATCCAGCATTGAGTTTCACTTCCAGCCATGGCCCTGTGTTCTGAGTGAGATCATCCTCCCTTGTTTCAGAGGCCACTGAAGGAGGAGAGAGAGGATTTCCTCGTTACAGAGGAAGAGACCTTGGACACTGCAAAAGGACAGATTTACAAAGAAGCCAAGCAAAATGGTGATACAGAGATCAATGTCTCAGGTAAGGATTCCCTGAGCTATTGTGTGTTTTGCTTCTTTTGTGTTTGTGGGGTGCTTAGTCTGATCAGATTGAAAAGTAGGGCCAGCACTTCTACACCTGTGTCAGTCTTGAAGGAAAAGGGAATTTCCTTCTTCAGTGCTACTATTGAAAGTACAGGGTACTCAGCCTCTTTTTGCATCTGTGCAGGAGTGCCAGATCAAGTAATCCCTACCAGCAAGTATCTTAGAATCATAGAATAGCAGAGTTGGAAGGGTCCTAAAAGCCATCTAGTCCAACCCCCTGCTCAATGCAGGAATCCACCCTAAAGCATCCCTGACAGATGTTTGTCCAGCTGCCTCTTGAAGGCCTCTAGTGTGGGAGAGCCCACAACCTCCCTAGGGAACTGAGTCCACCGTCGCACTGCTCTAACAGTCAGGAAGTTTTTCCTGATGTCCATCCTTTTGTTACAAGACATAGCTGGACAATGGCTCAGTTCAGACAACACCTTAGTCAACGCAGTGGGAAAACTCCACTCAACGGTTGAGTTTTTAGGGGGTGCTCCCCACATAACATGTTATAACTCCATCATTGTGTGACTGTGGGCTACCTTGGGGTTGAGTAAAATCCATCATGACATTTGATTGACAGTTCCTCTGCCCTCTCTCCCCCCCCAGTCCTCTTGATGGTATCCCATCAGCCATTGCTGCAAAAAAAAACCAATCCCAGTGGCTCTCATAGAGCGGCACTTGCTCCTTTCGCCGCTCTTGCCAGGGAACTCTGTAGCCAGTGGGAAAAGTCAACTCAACACAACGGAAAACTCCATGGAGCTCGCCACACAACACACAACCGAACAGCTGTGCAGGAACTCTCCTCTGCACTGCGTGAATATTCTGCATTGTTTTTTTTAAAAAAACCTCCACCATTGTGGGCTCTCCCACACTAGAGGCGTTCGAGAGGCAGCTGGACAGCCATCTGTCAGGTATGCTTTAGGGTGGATTCCTGCATTGAGCAGAGGGTTGGACTCGATGGCCTTATGGGCCCCTTCCAGCTCTACTATTCTATGAGTTTTCCCGCCAGACAACACGTTTCTCAATGGTGGTATAAAAACTCTACTGCAGTGTTCTATAACCACTGTTGAGAAAACGTGTTGTCTGAACTGAGCCAATATGTCTGAAAAACTGGTCAGTGCCTGGTCAGAGTGGGCTGCTTACATATGTCTCATATAAGCATCACATCAGAAGCTACCTTATTTTTCAGACCTGGTGAATTTCACCTTGACTGGGGCTGCCCAGAATGGTATTCTAGCAGTTCCTCGGCAAAATTATTAAAATAAACTCTTCTAGAGCTAGGCTGCTAGACGAAAACAGAGCTCCTTAGAAGAACTCAACTGCACACACACTGTGAAAATATTATTAATATAATATAATTATTATTATAAACCGGATTCCGGCTGGACATCAGGAAAAACTTCCTGACTGTTAGAGCAGTATGACAATGGAACAGTTACCTAGGGAGGTTGTGGGCTCTCCCACCCTAGAGGCCTTCAAGAGGCAGCTGGACAACCATCTGTCAGGGATGCTTTAGGGTGGATTCCTGCATTGAGCAGGGGGTTGGACTCGATGGCCTTGTAGGCCCCTTCCAACTCTGCTATTCTATGATTCTATGAACAAGGGTGATCAAGGGAGATTAAGAGAGAATTCCTGGGAGGCAGGACTTTGGAGCTTCCAATAGTTGTAATTCAAAGGGAATATTCAGCACAGGCATGTTTTCCCACTCCAGAACCACAGCTTCCTTTTGCCAAAATGTCCTTCACTGCGCAACGCTTAAAGGAAATCACTCCTTAAGGAGTTTAGATGGGCTCTTTCCTTTTAGGCAGGAAATTAAACTTTTTTCTTCTTTTGAATGTATTTAAATGTAACTTTGTTCTCTTGATTTTCGTATTTGTTTAACTTTTTTTTTTAAACTTCGTACATCACCATGGAGGGCCCAGTTTGAGTCCAAAAGGGGACTCATACATAATGTTAGAAATTCATTAAACAATGTGGTTCCTTGAGGAAGAGGGGATGGACTGATTTCCCTTCTAAAAGCCTCTCTCCGTCTTTTGTAGGCGGTGGAATCAAATGCCCAAATCGCACCAGTTCATCGCTTCCTTCTGAAGAACAGGGAATGGATCAAACTGTTGTGAAAGAGGTTTGTGACATTCTGATGAGTCAATCTTTTATGTCAAAAGCTGGGAGCACATGGAAGTCAGGGTGACACATAAGCATTATTATTTATTATTATTATTTCTTACCCGCCTCTCCCCCTGGATTGAGGCAGGGAACAACATTGAATACAAAAATATAAAACACATAAAGCTGATTAAAAACATCAAACCAATACATTATTAAAATCCTAAAATCTTTTAAGACATTTTAAAATTCGACTGAGCTGTCTTCACAGTTGGTCCCTTCAAATACCAACTCAGCTCTCTGGGATCTGTTCACCTTAACACAGCTGGGAGAAAATTTAAGGAGCACTGTGCTCTCAGGAATACATACCAGTAGTATTACAGCCCAAACTAAAGATGACAAATATTACTTAACAACATATGCTGAGTTTGTTTGCCTTTACTACTGCAACCTTCTTCTCTCTTCTCTCTGGCCTTCCTTCGTCTCACATCAGTCCGCTGGTCTCTGTCCACCACTCTGCCGCTAAGATCATCTTCTTGGCCCGCCGCTCTGACCAGGTCACTCCACTTCTGAAATCTCTTCATTGGCTTCCAATTCACTCCAGAATCCAATATAAACTTCTCCTGCTGACCTTCAAAGCTCTTCACGGTCTAGCTCCTGCCTATCTCTCCTCTCTCATCTCACACTATTGCCCCGCTCGTGCTCTCCGCTCCTCTGATGCCATGCTTCTCGCCTGCCCAAGGTCCTCCACTTCCCTTACTCGGCTCCGTCCTTTTTCTTCTGCTGCCCCTTACGCCTGGAACGCTCTTCCAGATCACTTGAGAACTACAAACTCAATCACTGCTTTTAAAACTCAGCTAAAAACTTTTCTTTTCCCTATATCCTTCAAATATTGAGTTTGTTCTGACTCTATACTGTTAGCTTCACCCTGTTTACACTTCCCTGTACCTGTTTGCATTCTCCTTCCCTCTTTATTGTTTACTACAACTTATTAGATTGTAAGCCTATGCGGCAGGGTCTTGCTATTTACTGTGTTATCTGTACAGCACCATGTACATTGATGGTGCTATATAAATAAATAATATTAATAATAATAATAATTTGCTTGACCCCAGAATAGTTGTTTTAAAAAGGATATTGTTGTTTTTATGTTTTTGATAGTTATAAATTTTGTGTACTTGTTTTTAATGTTCACTGTTTTTAATTTCTGTAAAGCGCCCAGAGAGCTTCAGCTATGGGGCGGTATATAAATGTAATAATAAAAAAATATTAACCACTGTTCTCAAATATAGGGCACTCTACAAAACAATATTTGTAATTATTGGGGCGACGGAGCAATTTTCTCCTTTTGTTTCAACTGAATATTTATCAGTGGACACTGACAACAACGGTCCGCATAGTTAAAGCAATGGTATTCCCCGTAGTAACCTATGGCTGTGAGACCTGGACCATAAGGAAAGCTGAGCGAAGGAAGATAGATGCTTTTGAACTGTGGTGTTGGAGGAAAATTCTGAGAGTGCCTTGGACTGCAAGAAGATCAAACCAGTCCATACTCCAGGAAATAAAGCCAGACTGCTCACTTGAGGGAATGGTATCAAAGGCAAAACTGAAGTACTTTGGCCACATAATGAGAAGACAGGACACCCTGGAGAAGAGGCTGATGCTAGGGAAAGTGGAAGGCAAAAGGAAGAGGGGCCGACCAGGGGCAAGATGGATGGATGATATTCTGGAGGTGACAGACTTGACCTTGGGGGAGCTAGGGGTGGCAACGTCCGACAGAAAGCTCTGGCGTGGGCTGGTCCATGAAGTCACGAAGGGTCGGAAGCGACTGAACAAATAAACAACAATGAGGATTATAAAATTAATTGTTTTGTTTTTTTGATTGAGTTTGTAGTATTTTGCTTCAACATTATTTCTTCTGCAACAAAATCTGATTGGAATTTGGTGACTGTCTTCTTTTCTTGTTTGAAGGAAGCGACGGGTCTCAAGGAAACTAGCCTGTCTTTTCAGACAGTGAAGCGGAGTCCGATGCAGCTGGGCCAAGAGACCATCGTCTGGCAAGTCCTGCATGAGGACAGCAGGAATATCGATCCTTTAGGTCAGTAACTTTTTGCTCCAGTTCAGAAATTCCAGTAAAAACTGGCTGGTCAAATTGCCATTTATAGAATTATTTATTTTTATTTATTTATTACATAGTTATACTGCCCAACAGCCTAAGTTTTCTGGGCAGTTTTCAATAGAATTGAAAAGAACTAGGGTGGATTCCTGCATTGAGCAGGGCATTGGACTCAATGGCCTTGTAGGCCCCTTCCAACTCTGCTATTCTATGATTCTATGACATGGAATAACGGGCTCAAGTTGAAGGAAGCCCGATTCCAGCTGGACATCAGGAAAAACTTCCTGACTGTTAGAGCGGTACAACAATGGAATCTGTTACCTAGGGAGGTTGTGGGCTCTCCCACGTTAGAGGCCTTCAAGAGGCAGCTAGACAACCATCTGTCAGGGATGCTTTAGGGTGGATTCCTGCATTGAGCAGGGGGTTGGACTCGATGGCCTTGTAGGCCCCTTCCAACTCTGCTATTCTATGATTCTATGATTCTAATAGATAGGAGGGATCCTCTTTCAAATTGTGTATGCATGTATCTGATAATAAATACAGCAGGAATGGATTTATTTATTTATAATATTTGTATACCGCTCCACATTCAAAGATTTATTCCATTTCCAGTCATTTTAAATGTAAGATAGACCTTGGAGGCCCGATTGGCGCCAACATTGATTTCATTTCGACGCCAAGTAAAAACATGGCTTTTAAACAAAGCCCTTGATGGTTAAACTCACTGGCACATTGTTTTAACTGTTTTAACTGTATCTATTGCTTTTAAATTATATATTGTTTTAACTTGGATCATGGTTTAATTTGTTTTTAACTGTGTATATTTATTGTTTTATGCTGTATGTTTTTATCTGTATGCCGCCATGAGATCTTAGTGATATAGGGCAGGATATAAATATTTTAAATAAAGAATGAATGAATGAATAAATAAATAAATAAATAATATCCTGGGAAGACCTACCAAAAAGTGATAATTACGGGCTGTAGCTGAGTGGGTTACTGAACTTTCTCTATCTATCTATCTCAAGTTTTTATTGTTTATAACAGCATTTAACAGCATATGCTGAGTTCTTAATTGACCCGAGAATACTTGCTTTAAATGGATATTGTTGTTTTTTATACGTTGGGTGGTTTAAAATTTTGTATATCTGTTTTTAACATCCACTGTTTTTAACTTTTGTAAATCGCCCAGAGAGCTTTGTCTATGGGGCAGTATATAAATGTAATAAATAAAATAAATAAATACAGCCAATGGCCATCACACTATAAACACAAAGCACACATGTATAAAACAGGAAAACGTTTGATTCAGTAAAGCAAGAATACAAGAAAACGACCAGGATTTAAAACACTCCTTCTGTTTAATTCCTTTAGGGTTTAACAGTGGTATGGTTTACAAAGGCTGCTCTTATTTTTCTTGCAGCTAGCTCAAATAAAGCTATCCTGTAGCTGATGAATTTGTCCACATCACCTTCTTTCTGAAGTAGCTCTGACATACTCTTTTACCCCTTAGAATCATAGAATCATAGAATCATAGAATAGCAGAGTTGGAAGGGGCCTACAAGGCCATCGAGTCCAACCCCCTGCTCAATGCAGGAATCCACCCTAAAGCATCCCTGACAGATGGTTCTCCAGCTGCCTCTTGAAGGCCTCTAGTGTGGGAGAGCCCACAACCTCCCTAGGGAACTGATTCCATTGTCGTACTGCTCTAACAGTCAGGAAGTTTTTCCTGATGTCCAGCTGGAATCTGGCTTCCTTTAACTTGAGTCCATTATTCCGTGTCCTGCACTCTGGGAGGATCGAGAAGAGATTCTGGCCCTCCTCTGTGTGACAACCTGTCAAGTATTTGAAGAGTGCTATCATGTCTCCCCTCAATCTTCTCTTCTCCAGGCTAAACGTGCCCAGTTCTTTCAGTCTCTTTTCATAGGGCTTTGTTTCCAGACCCCTGATCATCCTGGTTGCTCTCCTCTGAACACGCTCCAGCTTGTCTGCGTCCTTCTTGAATTGTGGAGCCCAGAACTGGACGCAATACTCTAAATGAGGCCTAACCAGGGCTGAATAGAGAGGAACCAGTACCTCCCGTGATTTGGAAGCTATACTTCTATTAATGCAGCCCAAAATAGCATTTGCCTTTCTTGCAGCCATATCGCACTGTTGGCTCATATTCAGCTTGCGATCTACAACAATTCCAAGATCCTTCTCGTTTGTAGTATTGCTCGTTTGTAGTATTCTTTCCTCTGCTCTCCCCTCCAACTTTTTGCCCCTGTCCACGGCCACTCCTAGGACTGTCAAGCATGGCAGATTATAAAACTCCTCATGGTCTGAAAAAGATGGATAGAAAGAAGTAATTCTCCTTCCCACATAATGCTAGAACTTGGCACCGTTCACTGAAGTTGATTAGCAGAGCAATCAACAGAGACCAAAGGGAGTATTTCACAAAATACACAATTGGTTTGTGGGACTCATCCCCAGAGGATGTGGTGAGGACTAGTAGCTTAGATGGCTCTACAGGGGTTCATGGAGGACACATCTATCTATGGCTTTGAATTATGAAGGATCTATGGAAATGCCATGTTCAGAGGTAGCGTGACCATGTGGGCCAGCCACAATAGGAGAGTGGTATTGCATTCAAGCCTTCCTAGTGGACATCTGGTTGAGCATTGTGAGGAGCACAGCGCATAGATAAGCTATGGAACTCACTGCCACAAGATGTAGTGATGGCCACTAATTTGGATGGCTTTGAAAGGGGGTTGGATTCTCTGGAGGTGAAGGCTATCAATGGCTACTAGCCCTGATGGTTGGGTACTATCTCCAGTATTTGAGGCAGTAATCCTATGTATACCAGTTGCTGGGGAACATGGGTGGGAGGGTGCTGTTGCACTATGTCCTGCTTTGTTAGTCCCTGGTCCACATCTGGTTGGCCACTGTGTGAACAGAGTGCTGGATTAGATGGACCGTCAGCAGGATCCAGCATGGTGCGTATGTTCTTAAAGGCTTCTTAAAAAGAATTTACCAGAACAAGGCCAAACTCCTCTTTTTCTCTCTGCAGGTGACGAGAAAGGACGTCAGATCAAGATGGAGAATTCACTGTATGGAGGAAATGAGCCAGAGGACACGCCCAGGACAGCCCCACAGATACGTCAAGTGAATGTGCTGGAGACAGCTCAGGTGCATGAGGAAGGATGCCAGTCCAAAGATGGACAAGAGAAACAGCCCGTGGCGAGAGAGAAAGAATTTAATGAGCTCACACGAGGCCTTACGGGTGCTATGGACCACCCTTCCAAAGTACACGCAAGTGATAACCTGCCCATGTTCTCCAAGTATGGTCGAAGATATTGCTACAGACTAGAGCTTGATATGAGGGAAGCCAGGGAGGACTATGATGAATGTCTGCGGTCAGATGAAAATGTTCAGCACATTTCATACTCTGATCAATATCAGAGAATGAAAACATTCGAGAGTAAATGTGAATTCTCTGAGAATGGCAAACAAGGAAGTTTGAACATAGATCAGAGTAACCATACAGAAGAGAAATCCTGTAACTCTACTGAGTGCGGAAAGACCCTTAGTTATACAAACTCACTAAAGAGAAATCAAGGCATTCAAAGTGACGGGAGACCTTACGAATGTTCTGACTGTAGCAAATACTTCAGTCAGAAAGAACATTTGTTGAATCATCAGCAACTTCATACTGGAGAGAAACAGGATGAATCCCCCGATTCTGAGAAAATCTTTAATTTAAAATTACCGTTACTGAAACACCAGAGGATTCATACTGGAGAGAAACCACACAAGTGTTTCCAGTGCGGGAGATGCTTCAGGAACAGAGGAACATTGAAGAACCATCAGAGGATTCATACTGGAGAGAAACCATACAACTGTCCTGAATGTGAAAGAAGCTTCAGTCGGAATGAAAGTCTGAAGATCCATCAGAGAATTCATACCGGAGAGAAACCATACAAATGTCCTCAGTGTGAGAAAAGCTTCAAGCAGAGGGGAACTATGAAGAACCATCACAGAATTCATACTGGAGAGAAACCATATGAATGTTCTCAGTGCGGGAAGTGCTTCTGCCAGAGAGGAGGCTTGAAGAGGCATCAAATGATGCATACTGGAGAGAAACCCTATAAATGTTCTCAGTGTGGGAAATGCTTCTGCCAAAGAAGGACTTGGAAAAGGCATCAGATGATGCATGCTGGTGTGAAGCCATACAAATGTCCTCAGTGTGGAAAATGCTTCATATACAGACAAACACTGAAGAGACATCAGATAATTCATACCGGGGAGAAACCATACAAATGTTCTCAGTGCGGAAAATGCTTCTGCCAGAGAGGAGGTTTGAAGAGGCATCAGATAATTCATACTGGAGAAAAACCTTACAAATGTCCTCAGTGTGGAAAATGCTTCCGCGAAAGAAGAAGTTGGAACAACCACCAGATGATGCACAATGGAGAGAAACCATACAAATGTTCTGAGTGTGGAAAATGCTTCACAGACAGACAAACCTTGAACAGGCATCAGATAATTCATACTGGAGAGAAACCGTACGAATGTTCCCAATGCGGAAAATGCTTCTGCCAGAGAGGCGGGTTGAAGAGGCATCAGATGATGCATACTGGAGAAAACCATCCAAATGTTCTCATTGTGGAAAATGCTTCAGAGACAGTGGAAAGTTGAAGAGACATCAGAGAATTCCTTCTGACTGTATGAAAGTCTTCTGTATGAGAAAAGCTTCAGTCAGAAAGTGCAACACAAAAGGATCATAGAATCATAGAATAGCAGAGTTGGAAGGGGCCTACAAGGCCATCGAGTCCAACCCCCTGCTCAATGCAGGAATCCACCCTAAAGCATCCCTGACAGATGCTTGTCCAGCTGCCTCTTGAAGGCCTCTAGTGTGGGAGAGCCCACGACCTCCCTAGGTAACTGATTCCATTGTCGTACTGCTCTAACAGTCAGGAAGTTTTTCCTGATGTCCAGCTGGAATCTGGCTTCCTTTAACTTGAGCCCGTTATTCCGTGTCCTGCACTCTTGGAGGATCGAGAAGAGATTCTGGCCGTCCTCTGTGTGACAACCTTTGAAGTATTTGAAGAGTGCTATCATGTCTCCCCTCAATCTTCTCTTCTCCAGGCTAAACATGCCCAGTTCTTTCAGTCTCTCTTCATAGGGCTTTGTTTCCAGACCCCTGATCATCCTGGTTGCCCTCCTCTGAACACGCTCCAGCTTGTCTGCGTCCTTCTTGAATTGTGGAGCCCAGAACTGGACGCAATACTCTAGATGAGGCCTAACCAGGGCCGAATAGAGAGGAACCAGTACCTCACGTGATTTGGAAGCTATACTTCTATTAATACAGCCCAAAATAGCATTTGCCTTTCTTGCAGCCATATCGGACTGTTGGCTCATATTCAGCTTGCAATCTACAACAATTCCAAGATCCTTCTCGTTTGTAGTATTGCTGAGCCAAGTATCCCCCATCTTGTAACTGTGCCTTTGGTTTCTATTTCCTAGATGTAGAACTTGGCATTTATCCCTATTAAATTTCATTCTGTTGTTTTCAGCCCAGCACTCCAGCCTATCAAGGTCACTTTGAAGTTTGTTTCTGTCTTCCAGGGTATTAGCTATCCCACCCAATTTTGTATCATCTGCAAATTTGATCAGCGTTCTCCCTGAACCTTAATGCCGCTTAAAGGGGCATTAAGGTTCAGGGAGAATCCCAGTGAAGGTGGGGGAGGTTTTTGCCGTAAGCCATACCTTAATGCGGGCAAGCAAATGCTGTTTGGAATAAAATGAGATAGTAGAAGCTTCCAACCAAGAAATGGTCTGATTTGATATCAGAATTGCCAAAACAACAGAGAATACTCATGAATAAATTGACTAGATTACCGCGCATCATGTCCCCTAGTTCTGTGGTAACTTTCTCAGCCTCAACACTCCCCATCTATGATGTGTGTAATAATTCTCAGCCTCACACCCATCCCCTCGTTCATGAGGGGGATCGTTCCATATGGGGCATTTTCTTTCTTCCCTCATCGTACAGGAAACAATTGTAGATAATGTTTTAATTTATTTTTAACAAAATCTTCCCATCATAAAAAGATCCATGTCTAAAAGGACGTGAATGTCTGTCTTGGCTTCTACTTTTTGGGTGGGGTGGGGTGGAGGATTTACAATACTAACAAATGGGGCCGGCCCATCCATGAGGCAGGGTGAGGTGTCCGCCTCAGGTGGCCTAGCTTGAGGAGCAATGAATTGCGCTGCTCCCCACACACTCTCCAGTCAGGCCGGCCCAACGCTGCCTCCGGTGGATGTCCTAGAAAGTCCCACCAGCTGCTCGACCATCCCTCCGTAATGGAGTAGCAGTGGGGTAGGACTGTCGGGTGTTTCAAGCAGCAAGAGAGCGGCTGTCCCACTGTTGCTCCCAGCAACTACAGCACAACTAAAAGAAAGGGCCACAAGACTGTAGCGATCATTTGTCTGGGACTGGTGGGCTCTTGGCCAGGTCTTGTGGCTCCTGCTTCCTCCGGTCACGCGGTGTGGCAGCAAAGGTAAGAAAGTGGGGGAGGGGGCAGGCAGCAGCAGGAGAGGGAGGGGTGTGAGGCAGCGGCAGCCTGAGTTCTCTCTCTCGCTCCAGGCAGTGAGAGAGTTTGACTGTTTCTACTGCCAAATCTCTGCAACCATTACGTTCTTGATTTCAACATTTTATTTACTTAATTATTTATTATTGCATTCATATCCTGCCTTTTTTTCCTGCAAGGAACCCAAGGCAGTGTATATAACCTCCTCCTCTCCACTTTATCCTCGCAACAATAATCCTGTGGGATAGGCTAGGCTGAGAGTCTGTGACTGGCCCAAAGTCACCCAGTGGGTTTCCATGGCCGAGTGGGGACTAGAACCCGGATCTCCCGACTCCTAGTCCAACACTCTAACCACTACGCCACCCTGGCTCTTTATGAGGAATTCTTGGTCAAGCTCGCAATGTGGATGACGTCACAATGCCCAGTGTTGGCATCAAGATTCTGAAACCATGAGCATTCCTGCCATTTGAAGCGGATGGCCAGAGCCCAGACATAGGACATAGAGGACATAGAGGAGACCCAGGAAACGAAATGGCGAGCAGGGGCAGCGCAAGTTCTGGCTCTGTGCCGTCCAAAAAAGGCACAATCGTACGGCCTGGGAGTGGACTCAGGGAGGAGGGAGAGTCCACCCCAAGGAGGATTGTGAAAGAGACCAGAGCTGTTGTCGTTGATATCGGGACCGGCTCCTGCAAGTGTGGCTTCGCTGGAGAACAGAAGCCAAGCCATGTGGTCTCCTCCACCGTAGGGAAGCATTTCCAGGAGACGGCCAAGACAGGCGATAATAGGAAAGAAACTTTTGTTGGCCAGGAACTTAAAGATGCCAGCATCCCCCTGAAACTCGTCAACCCCTTGAGACATGGGATCATAGTGGACTGGGATAGCGTCCAGGACATCTGGGAATACCTTTTCCATAAGGAGATGAAGATTCGGCCCGAGGAGCACGCTGTCTTGGTGTCCGACCCTCCGCTGAGCCCCACCACCAACCGGGAAAAGTACGCGGAGATGCTCTTCGAGACGTTCGGCACCCCTGCCATGCACATCGCCTACCAGTCCAGGTTGTCCATGTATTCCTACGGGAAGACGTCGGGTCTGGTGGTGGAGAGCGGCCACGGCGTCTCCTACGCCGTCCCCATTTATGAAGGTTACACGATGCCCAGCATTACGGAAAGGGTGGACTACGCCGGATCGGATGTCACCCAATACCTCATGAAGCTATTAAACGACTCGGTGAAATTGTTCTCGGAGAAAGATTGGCAGATCCTGGAAGATATCAAACAGAACTATTGCTTCACCTCTTTGGACTATCCCCAGGACGCGGCTGCACCTTCCAGGGAACACGAGGTCGAGTATGAGCTTCCTGACGGGCAGAGAATCGTTCTCGGCAAAGAGAGATTCATGTGTTCCGAAATGCTCTTCAAGCCATCCCTGATCAACTCGCAGCAGTTGGGGCTGCCCCTCCTCACCATGACGACCCTCAACAAGTGCGACGTCGCCCTCAAAAAGAACCTGATGGGCAATATCTTGCTCTGCGGGGGCTGTACCATGATGAAGGGCTTTGCTGACCGCTTCCAGAGAGAGCTGATTAGGATGTGTCCAAACGACAATCCCATCTCCTCAGCCTCCCCTGAAAGAGATACATCCGTATGGACTGGAGGCTCCATCTTGGCGTCCCTCAAGGCCTTCCAGCAGCTCTGGGTTCACAGGAGAGAATATGAAGAACGGGGCCCTTTTTTCATCTACAGGAAATGTTTCTGAGTTCCCAGCATTGAGGAATCTGTTGAAAGCGGAAGTCGGACTTCTTCCACCAAGCTGGACCCAGCTGAGCAAAGTGCTGGTGTCGAGGAAGAGCCATTGAATCATTGAATAGTAGAGTTGGGAGGGCCCTATAAGGCCATCGAGTCCACCCTAAAGCATCCCTGACAGATGGTTGTCCAGCTGCCTCTTGAATGCCTCTAGTGTGGGAGAGCCCACCACCTCCCTAGGTCACTGGTTCCATTGTCGTAATGCTCTTCCTGACTGTTAGAGCAGTACGACAATGGAACCAATTGCCTAGGGAGGTTGTGGGCTCTCCCACACTAGAGGCATTCAAGAGGCAGCTGGACAGCCATCTGTCCAGGATGCTTTAAGGTGGATTCCTGCACTGAGCAGGGGGTTGGGCTTGATGGCTTTATAGGCCCCTTCCAACTCTACCATTCTATGATTCTATGACTCTTCCCTGACACCCACACCTTGCTCAGCTGGGTTCAGCTTGGTGGAAGAAGTCCGACTTCCACTTTCAACAGTACCCATCTGGAACTGCTAAGTACTTGGCCTGTGAGCACTGATGGAGGATGGGTGGGTGGGTTTCTTTCTGTTGTCCCGCTATTAAAAGCTCATAGTTGTAACAGCACGCAGAGTGTTGATAAAGTGTTTTATTTTCATATATATTTTGATACAAGTGACAGGCTTAAGGCTGAACAAGTGTCTACATAGTTAAGACTTTCTGTTGTAACAATCAGAAGCGTACTACGCAGCAACATTTTGTAGCAGCATAATGGTAATAGATTTCATTTCCTGGCATGGGGGAGGGAACAGGTGTCTGGCCCCCCTCGGATACATGAGCATGTGCCATTTCACATTTTAAACTTTGAAATTGCACAGCAAGAAGGAGGTACCAGGATTATTTTATTTACAGCATTTCTCTGCTGCCATTCTGCAACCCAATTAAGGCAGTTTGCAAAAAATCAGGAAATAGAAATCATAAATGAAGTTATAGTAAAAGGTTAAAAGCCAAATTATAAATAAAAGTCTAATCCCTCATCTTCATGACTAAAGGGATAAAATGGAGTTTGCTTTTGTTGCTAAATACACTTACTTGAGCCGGCTGCCCCCTGAGTATAAAATGCTTGGTTTGTTCCAGAAAGACAAGAAGACCGGCAGCATTTCAAGCAAACATTTGTGGCTTTACCTGTCCTTTGATCTGCAACAATGATCAGGTCAAAACCTTTTATTTCCAAAACATGAAAACTTTCCCCTGCTGATTCCTCTACATCAAGACATTGTTGAACTGGTTGTTTCAGAGTTCTAACAAGATATCTCAAGAAGTTACAACTCCCATACGGATGGATGGGTAGTCCCCGTTTTCAGTTGTAGGCATCATAGCTAACTTTAGCCCCATTCATTTCAATGGGTCTGTTTTAAGTCGGCCTAAGACTGGTTAGAACCAATTACTTTTCATCTCTGCAGCCCTGATATAGGAGTGTTTTCTCAGAATTACGCCCCGATGGATTCAACAGCGACTCACTCCCAAGTAAATCTACATAGGACTTTTGACAAGTGCTCAAAACGTGGTACCATAAGCCTTTGGGGACTTTAAAACTGAACACACTTATAGTACCATATGAATAGGAGGACAGGGCTCCTGTATCTTTAACAGTTGTATTGAAAAGGAAATTTCAGCAGCTGTTCCTTTGTATATATAGGGAACCTGGGGAAATTTCCTCTACATCACAACAGGTGCCCTGCCCTCTTTTAAATCTGGTCACTCTAGTATAGCTCCTGCACCTTTAATTGTTGTGATGAAAAGGGAATTTCACCAGGTTCTCCATATATACAAATGACACCTGTTGAAATTCCCTTTTCTATGCAACTGTTAAAGATACAGGAGCCCTGCTCTCTTTTGTATCTGGGCCTTCTGGGCAGGGCTCCTGCAGCTTTAATGGTTGCAATGAATAGGGAATTTCACCACGTGCGGCACGCATCCAAATGACACCTGCTGACACTTTTCAATACAACTGTTAAAGATGCAGGAGCCCTGTCCTCCTTTACATATGGTCACCCTAACATATTGTGGCACTTACCTACTTCCTTGCATGAGAAGAACCATGTTGGATCAGAACACCTAGTACAGCATTCTGTTCACACAGTGGCCAACCAGCTGCCTGCAGGAAGCCCACAATATGGACCTGAGTGCTACGGCAGCCTCCTGGCCATGTTTCTCAGCAATTGGTTTATATAGGCCTAATGGTTTAGGGTGACCATATGAAAAGGAGGACAGGGCTCCTGTATCTTTAACAGTTGTATAACAAGGGAATTTCAGCAGGTGTCATTTGTATATATGGAGAACCTGGTGAAATCCCCTCTTCATCACAGCAGTTAAAGCTGCAGGAGCTATACTAGAGTGACCAGATTTAAAAGAGGGCAGGGCACCTGTAGCTTTAACTGTGGTGATGAAGAGGGAATTTCACCAGGTTCTCCATATGTACAAATGACACCTGCTGAAATTCCCTTTTCTATGCAACTGTTAAAGATACAGGAGCCCTGTCCTCCTTTCCATATGGTCACCCTAATGCCTCTTTTACTGGAGGGAGCAGAGCCACCAGGACTAGAAGCCACTGATCGCCTCCCCAATGTCCTTTTAAAGCCACCCAAATCTATCTCGTTCATGCATTTGAGGAAGGCTCTTCTGCCACAATAAATCTGTATGTCTGCATATGGGATTGTTTTGCATCCTTTTCCAGTTGCGATGGGGCCGGTGGGGTGGATGAGCTGTAGTGACTACGTTGGCCGGTAAGGGGCAGATAAGTGGAGCCCCGCCGGATCTCTGAAGCTCAGCCCTTAAACCACGGAGGAAGGAAAGGAGGAGGAGGAAGAAGCAGCAGCAGTGAGAGGAAGGCGGGGATCTGCCTTTGCAGAGATCCTGCTGTTTCCCCCTCTAGCTGGGGGGAGTGTCTGGAGGGCATCCAGGGGTTCCAGGCTCCCCTCCCCGGACTGAGCCCCGCTGAGCAGCCGAGAGAGAGAAAAAACAAGTCCGCCATTCCAGAGTCACACCGGCCTCCTCGTTGCTTCCGGTATGTTTTCGGTGCGGGTCTATTCTTTCAGGCTGCAATCCACGTCTACTCGGAAGTCAGGCGTGCTTCTGAGTCGACATACCTTGGGCTGCACTGTCTCCGGATGTATGTGCAGAAGTCGATTCCACGCAGGCGAGGGGGCCCTTCCTCCCAAGGAAGTGTGCATAGGATCGCAGCCTAACGGTGCAATCCTATGCATGTTTAGAAGGGGGGGGGATCCTACAACTCCCAGCATTCCCCAGCCGGCCATGATTGTGGCAGGAGCTGCTTCATCATAGAATAGCAGAGTTGGAAGGGGCCTACAAGGCCATCGAGTCCAACCCCCTGCTCAATGCAGGACTCCACCCATCAGGTGCAAGCAGTGTTATGCAGGGGCGGTTGGTGCTCGCTGGGTCTGGTAGGGTGGAGGGGCAGAGAAGATACTCAATATTCAATCTTCTGCTGAGATTGTCGGAGGAGGGCAGGAGAGGCTCGTGCGCGGCTATGCATTGCAGCTGGCTGTGGCTTGGTTTCTGTGCCCCAAGTGGGTGGGGGAGAGGCAGGGGATTCGCCCCAAATATAGTGCCACCTCTCTCTGGTGTTACGCTTTCTGTGTTGCCTCATTATAACAGGTTCAAGATGGTCTAGGGGGGGGGGGAGAAAGAAAAACAAACTATAATCGAGGAATAGGAAGCTGCCTTATAACGTTTCCAACCATTGGTCCATTTGGCTTGATGTTGACTTCGACACTGACTGGCAGCAGCTGTTAAACATTTCAGGCAGGTTTTCCTGGGGCATGCTGGGATCGTTTTTTCTGTCTAAGTATGCATAGGATTGAACCTTTAGTCGCCCTCTCTTTCCTTGGTCCCACTTGGTGATGTACACATATGCGCTTCATATGGGGAGTTATGTAGGGTGACCCTATGGAAAGGAGAACAGGGCTCCCGTAACTTTAACAGTTGCATAGAAAAGGGAATTTCAGCAGGTGTCATTTGTATATATGGAGAACCTGGTGAAATCCCCTCTTCATCACAACAGGGAAAGCTGCAGGTGCCCTGCCCTCTTTTAAATCTGGTCACTCTAGTATAGCACCTGCAGCTTTAACTGTGGTGATGAAGAGGGGATTTCACCAGGTTCTCCATATATACAAATGACACCTGCTGAAATTCCTTTTTCTATGCAACTGTTAAAGTTACGGGAGCCCTGTCCTCCTTTCCATAGGGTCACCCTACATAACTCCCCATATGAAGCGCACCCTAACCAAAGCCCTACGCAGATTTATTAAAGCATAAGTCTCCTTTGATTCCATTGGGACTTACTTCTGAGAAAACATTCATAAGATCAGGGCTGCCAAAGAATACAGATACAAAAGAAGGCAGGGCTCCTGCAGCTTTAACTGCCGTGATGAAAAGGGAATTCGACCAGGTGCTGCATGCCTACAAATGACACCTGCTGAAATTCCCTTTTCTAAGCAACTGTTAAAGATACAGGAGCCCAGTCCTCCTTTCCATAGGGTCACTCTAGAGTTATGTGAACTTTCTTCTGAGGCGGTCTGTCCAAATGGCATGCTCACATGCACTTTTTCTCTCTCTCCTGGTGTTTTAAACTTTCCATCCTGTCTCTTTCAGACTCCCCATTCAAAACAGGAATACCTCCAGAGAATCTGCTTGGACTGCTGGAGGCCTCTTAGAGTTGCTGGTTATACACAAAAATGAAACGGGAGCGTCACAACACCATCTAAAGAACCCACAGAACAACGGTGACTAGGGAATGGTGAGCGCATGATAAATGCGTCGTGAAGAAAACCCTCTGACTTATCTCACTGGAATGCTAAAATACCAATCAAGGAAGGCAGAAGTTGGGTCTTGGTTTTCTCATCTATATTTGAGGCAAAACTTCAGGGGGTAGAGAGCAAAGGTGTTGTCAGAAGAGAGCCTTCCGGAAGGATCATCACTTGTTCTCCAAGCCTAGATTTGAGTGGCTAGACCTACTAGTGGATGGGATGGAGGAGCAAAAATTTGCAGGCCCAGAACTAGAAAAGCAACAAGCAGGGAAAGCCACCAGTGCCATTCATCCTGAATACATGAGAAAGCGACCAGGATGGGGAGCATCACCAGAGGGCCAAGGGGAGCCATCCAGGGGGATGCAAGAGCGCTGGGAAGCCCAATGGCAGGAGTTCCTGAGGACACTGCAGCCCAGTCACACAGGAGGGGGGAAACCAGGGATGTCAGAGATGGCGCCATGGGACGATACCAAGGCCTTCCTGGCCTCCTTTGAGCAAGTGGCCAAGGCCTGCCGGTGGCCTAGAGGAGAGTGGGCGGCCCGGCTCCAGCCAGCCCTGAGCGGGGAATCAGAAGAGGCCTTTCGGAGCCTGGAAGCCAGAGATCAGGAGGATTATGGGAAAGTGAAGGCGGCCATCTTGCGAGGGGAAGCCCTGAGGATGGAGGCGCAGCGCCAGCACTTCAGGCAATTCTGCTGCCAGGAGGTCAGAGACCCGCGAAGGATTCACAGCCAAGTCCAGGAGCTTTGCCGGCAGTGGCTGAAGCCGGAGAGACACAGCAAGGAGCAGATCCTGGAGCTGCTGATCCTGGAGCAGTTCCTGGCCAGCCTGCCAGTGGACCTCCAGGGCTGGATCCGGGCAGGAGGGCCGGACACCTGCTCCCAGGCCGTGGCCCTGGCCGAGGACTTCCTGATGGGCCAGAAAGAGACGGAGACAGGACAATGGCAGGTGAGGTTTTAATATTTAATTCCCAGAATGTGTAAAGGAGGAGGAACTTGAATTGGACCATTGGAATAATCTCCAGTCACTCAGTTATAAATTGATAACACATAAGGAATTCTGAAATCTTCATGGCCATCTTTATTTATTTATTTATTTATTTTATTTAAGGATTTTTATGCCGCCATTCAGCCAAAAAAGGCTCTCACGGCGGCTTACAAAAGTATTTCTTGACAGTCCCTGCCCACAGGCTTACAATCTAAAAGACATGACACAAAAGGAAAGGGGATTGCGAGGGAGGAGGAGGAGGAGGGGGAAAAGGAAAGCAAATTCAGGCACTTCAATCTTAGTTGCAAAGTTCAGCAGTTACAGTTGACAGCAGGAGGGAGGGGGCTCTCAGCTGGAGCTGGACCCAGGCATGATGGAGAGGTGTCTGGCTGCTGCTTCCTCCCTCATTGCAGGCCTCTGCAGTGTCAGTTGGCAGCAGGAGGGAGGGGGCTCTCAGCTGGAGCTGGACCCAGGCACAATGGAGAGGTGCCTGGCTGCTACTTCCTCCCTCATTGGAGGCCTCTGCAGTGTCAGTTGGTAGCAGCAGGGAGGGGGCTCTCAGCTGGACCCAGGCACAATGGAGAGGTGCCTGGCTGCTGCTTCCTCCCTCATCCACATAGAATCATAGAAGAGTTGAGTCAAAAGGGGCCTATAAGGCCATCGAGTCCAACCCCCTGCTCAATGTAGGAATCCACCCTAAAGCATACCTGACAGATGGCTGTCCGGCTGCCTTAACTTTATCTGCTGAACACCATTCCAAGTAAGAACATTTCTAACTTGCAGTGTTACTACACACAATGCCTTAGCTTCGCACCACCACCATCATTATTATATTGATGAATATATTTTATTTAATATAGTTATATCCTGCCCTAATGCAAAATGTTTTGATGTAGTAAATACTGTTTAAACAATTGAACTTGTACATATTTATCATTTCCTGTTATACAGAATCGCCAGTGTATCACCAGTTCCACATATTTAGCGACTCTCCAATACACAGGTTCCAAATATTCAGCATCTATAGTTTCTTTCCAAAATGAACTATGATATTTAACACCTTTTGACAAATTGTCGTCGTTAATGACGATTTCTTAATGATGAATCGATAATCATTGTTCATACTATTCATTCGCTTTGATTCCTGTAGGGTTTTTCAGTATTTCAGATCCTGTGCAGGACAAATTTCCCTTTTAGTCACAATGACCCTGCAAGTTAGCTTATGGATGCTGCGTTTTATTTCGGGCCAGACGATTGTGCCTTAAAGACAGGTGTTGGAGGGCCATACTCCAATTTGGGGAAAGGCCTATTTCAGCTAGGGTGGGTGGGACGAAGGACAATGTGGGTGGATCCAGAAGCCATCTGTTTATTACTGTTAAAATTTATTTTATTTTATTTAAGGGTGCAATCATATGCATGTTTATTTATTATTTGTTCGTTTGTTACATTTATTATCCCACCTTTTCCTCCAAGGAGTCCAAGGCAGCATGCATTATTATTTTTTTACTTTTATTTTATTTATTATTGCATTTATATCCCGCCTTTTTTCCTTCAAGGAACCAAAAGCGGCATACATAATCTTCCTCCTCTCCATTTTATCCTCACAACAACAATCCTGTGAGGTAGGTTGGGCTGAGAGTCTGTGACTGGCCCAAAGTCACCCAGTGGGTTTCCATAGCCAAGTGGGAACTAGAACTCGGCTCTCCCGAGTCCCAGTCCAACACTTTAGCCACTACTAGAGTGACCATATGAAAAGGAGGACAGGGCTCCTGTATCTTTAACAGTTGCATAGAAAAGGGAATTTCAGCAGGTGTCATTTGTATATATGGAGAACCGGGTGAACTCCCCTCTTTATCACAACAGTTAAAGGTGCAGGAGCTCTACTAGAGTGACCAGATTTAAAAGAGGGCAGGGCACCTGCAGCTTTAACTGTTGTGATGAAGAGGGAATTTCACCAGGTTCCCCATATATACAAATGACACCTGCAGAAATTTCCTTCTCAATACAACGGTTAGAGATACAGGAGCCCTGTCCTCCTTTTCATATGGTCACCCTAGCCACTACATCACCACACCCTCTTCTCCATATTATCCTCACAACAACCCTGCGAGGTAGGCTAGGCTGAGAGGCAGTAACTGCCCCACAGACACCCAGTGAGCTTCATGTCAGAGTGGAGACTAGAACCCGGATCTCCCAAGTCCCAGTCCAACATTCTAATCAATGTGCTGTGTTGGCTCTCACAGGAAAAGACCTACAACTCCCAGCTTGTCTGGCTGGGGCATGCTGGGAGTTGTGGGGTTTTTTTTTTCTGTCTAAACATTCATAGGATTGAGCCTTGAATTGCTTATATACCACTTGGTATATAAGATTTCTAAATGGCAGTACTGCTTTGCCCGACGGTCTGGATGAGGCCCACAGTCCAGAGTTCCCCGCTCCCTGCTGTAAAAGCTTCACGGGGCCTGGAAAATTCACAAGTGTAGCTTTTCCCCACATCTGGATGCAGTGATGGTGAGAACACAGCACCCCTTGGAATCGCAGCCACTATGCCTACGAGCTGTGACCAGGGTGGGGAGTGGAAGCAACACTTGGTTCATAATCCTGGAATATCATTGACCTTGAAAGTGTCTCTTGAGCACAGCCAGCATTCTTCCAGCCATGACCTTCTTTTCTAATGTTTATAATGTTTTATATTTTATGTTGTTCCCCGCCTTGATCCGGAGGGAGAGGCGGGTAATAAATAAATAAATACATTATTATTATTATTATTATTATTATTCTGAGCTGTCAAGGATAAAAATCCATTTTGGTTGTAAGGAAACTCTGTTTTATTGAGCGTAATACAGCTATATGGAGAGAGTCCTACAGACAAAGAACTTCTCCCCTGACAGTGGGCCCATTCAGAAGACACCTTAAACCATAGCTTTAACCACGGTGAAGAAGGCTTTTTGCTTTATTCACCATGGTTGAAGCTGTGGTTTAAGGTGTCTTCTGAACACGGCCTGGCTTTCTGGCTTAACCACCATGGTTAAAGCCATGGTTTACAGTGTCTTCTGAACACGGCCCGGCTTTCTGGCTTAACCACCATGGTTAAAGCCATGGTTTACAGTGTCTTCTGAACTGGGCCAATGTGAAAAGTCAGTATATTTATACACAGAAGCATCTTAACCAATTCGCAGTTGGCAAAATTCTAAAGCAAAACAAAGACGGATCAAAGAAAATGTCTTCATTATACCTTATCAACAGACGGCCCATAACTCTTCTAGCAATGTCAGATTGACCTGAATGGTCAATCCTCCTTATCAAGGTAGCTTATTTGTTTTATACTATATCAAAAAGCCTTGACAGAAATCCCAGTTAAGCATTTCCTTCCAATTATGCAGTTTCAGCATTGGAGCACATTCAGGCACATACATCATTCCAATCCCATCATGCAGTTCACTTGCAGGAACCAAACTCCATACAGAGGCCTACATACAGAGCAGGTATGTCAAGGCTTCTGGCCTTGCTTTCTCAGAGTGGAATCATCCTCCCTGTTTCAGGGGCTGCTGAAGGAGGGGTGCGTGGATTCCCTGGAGGCGGAGGAAGAGCCCTTGAATGCTGCAAAGGCACGGATCTACAGGGAAGCCACACAAAAATGTGATGCGGGGATCAATGTGCTGGGTAAGGACCCACTGAACTATTCAGTGTTCTGTTTCTTTTGGGTATGTGGAGTGTTTTTTGCTAGGGTGGCCGTATGGAAAGGAGGACTGGGCTCCTGTATCTTTAACAGTTGCATAGAAAAAGGAATGTCAGCAGATGAGAACTCAAGAAGCGCCCTGCTGGATCAGACCAAGGGTCCATCTAGTCCAGCACTCTGTTCACACAGGGGCCAACCTGCTTTTAACACACACACACACCCCTGTGGCTTGATTTGTTTTAGTTCACTTTTTCCCACTTGGTGTTCGAATTATTTTGTAATTCTGCTCACCGTTTTTGCAAGATTACTTTTCTTCTTTTTCAATTTTTCTTACGTTATTGTTACACGTTTTAATTTCTGTGTCGCCGTGTGTGGCTTTTTCTTGGGCTGCAAACAACTCATAAATAATTGGATAAATAAAATAAACAATGCATGTGGTCACCCTAAGGATGACGGGACGGATGGGTTCCCTTTCTAAAAGCTTCCTTCTGTCTTTTGCAGGCAGTGGAATCAAATGCCCAAGTCACGCCAGTTCATCGCTTCCTCCTGAAGGACACGAAATGGTCCCGGCTGGTGTGAAAGAGGTATGTGTGGGTCTAGTGAGTCAGTTTGCTATGTGCCAAGAGACGGGATGACGCAGGAGCTGTAATGGCTGCCCACATGGCTGGTTCCTTTGGGTGCAGACACAGTTCCGTGGCTTGTGCTCATTTTGACCAGAGGTGAGAAGGTTTAAAGGGCACTAATCTCCCCAGTACTCATAGGATGGCAGCCAAGGGCCAAAACTATATGTTGTTGTTCATAGAATAATAGAATAGCAGAGTTGGAAGGGGCCTACAAGGCCATCGAGTCCAACCCCCTGCTCAATGCAGGAATCCACCTTAAAGCATCCCCGACATATGCTTGTCCAGCTGCCTCTTGAAGGCCTCTAGTGTGGGAGAGGCCACAACCTCCCTAGGTAACTGATTCCATTGTCGCACTGCTCTAACAGTCAGGAAGTTTTTCCTGATGTCCAGCCGGAATCTGGCTTCCTTTAACTTGAGCCCGTTATTCCGTGTCCTGCACTCTGGGAGGATCGAGAAGAGATCCTGGCCCTCCTCTGTGTGACAACCTTTTAAGTATTTGAAGAGTGCTCTCATGTCTCCCCTCAGTCTTCTCTTCTCCAGGCTAAACAGGCCCAGTTCTTTCAGTCTCTCTTCATAGGGCTTTGTTTCCAGACCCCTGATCATCCTGGTTGCCCTCCTCTGTTGTTGTTGTTATTTATTACATTTGTATACCGCCCCTAGCTGAGGCTCTCTGGGCAGTTTACACAAGATAAAAACAATTAAAAACAATATATAAAATTTTAAAATCACAAACTATGGGCTCCAGAAGGCCCAATCTCTTGTTGCTCAAAGACTAATAGATCTAGATCTGCAGCATTTAAGAACTGCTGCTAACAAATCTTGCTCTTCACTGCTCTATAATAATTGTAATAACTACGGGCTCACTACAGCTTCATATCTGTATGCTTTAACCATTAAAAACAGGAACCTGGCTGGGGCATTCTGGGAGATGCCCTGGCTGGGGCATTCTGGGAGATGCAGTCCAACACATCTGGAGCGCCCCAGGTTGAGGAAGGCTGTTCTGGAGCAATAGAATCTATTGAATATGTCATTTTGTATTGTAACATGTATGAGGAATGCAGAAAAAAAGTTAATCTTTCCTTTATTAACAGCCTTTTCTGGATATAGCCCCACAACGTTGGTATTAATCTGTTTAAGGGATGTGTCCTCCCATATTACTGAAAGGGTCTCTAAATTTCTCATGACCTCAATGCAAATTAGAAAAATAACGTTGCAATCCTTCTGAGAGAAGCAACTCACCAAGCTGTATTTTGTTTTTATGTCACTTTTTACCTATCCTTTGTATGTTTTGATGTTGATTTTGCTGGTCTGTGACCGTAATAAATAACAATGTCAATGAAAAAAAACATACAATTTTAAACCACAAAAACATACAAAAACAAACCCAGGCTAATTACATATTGCTGGGAGAAGAGAAAAGTCTTGACCTGGTGCTGAAAAGATAACAATGTCAGCCCCAGGCGGGCCTCGTCAGGGAGATCGTTCCACAATTGGGGGGCCACCACAGAAAAGTCCCTCTCTCTTGTTGCCGTCCTCCGAGCTTCCCTCAGCTCGGAGGACGGCACAGGTTCCATGCAGCAACCTGTGTTCTCAGATCTGGGTCACTGCCACAGGACTTGTAAATTTTGGGGAGGCGGCAGTGGTGACTGCTGCCCCCTGTGGGTAGTGAGGCATATGGCAGGCCATCAGAGGCAGAGCAAAGGGTTCAAGAGAGGCAGATCTTTTAAAAGCATATGTGTGATGAGAATATATTTTCCATTTGAATTACCTCTAGATAGTTTGTCCTACATTATGCTACTTGGAGAAAAGTAATTTGGTATGTTTTTCATTTTTTACATATTTCAGAGATAGGAGGGAATGCTAAGTTCCTCTTTTTCTTTTTTAATTTATTTTTGCATTTATATCCCGCCTTTTTTCCTGCAAGGAACCCAAGGCGGCGTACATAATCCTCCTCCTCTCCATTTTATCCTCACAACAACAACCCTGTGCGGTAGGTTGGGCTGAGAGGCCGTGACTGGCCCAAAGTCACCCTGTGGGTTTCCATGGCCGAGTGGGGACTAGAACCCGGATCTCCTGACTCCCAGACCAACACTTTAGCCACTACACTTTCCTGATGCATCCATAAACCAGCTGACACAGATAAGCTGCACAAGGGTTAATATTTGGTCCGAATGGAACAATTGAGTTAATTGGGCTAGAATGTTGTATAATATCTTATCCCACTAACAAAGACCCTTGGGACCGAAACGCATATGGAACAGATGGATACTCAGTATTTGTGGACTACTTAGTGTTTATTCTAATTTCATGTTATGTGTTAAAGTATTACATTTTAAAATTATCAAGCGTCTATTACCACTTTTTATGGTTTAGTTGTTTCACTTCAGTATGCGCAATTTGAACTGCGTATTATACTAATTTCCTTAAACCCGTTTTGTTTTCTGTATTGACTTTGGTTTAAGATACCACCCTTTATAAAATTGGAGAGGCCCTTTTAAAGACATAAAAATTGACCAGCCAGCTGGCATAGGAGTATCTAAAGCAGCCTTCCTCAACCTGGGGCACTCCAGATGTGTTGGACTGCATCTCCCAGAATGCCCCAGCCAGCTGGCTGGGGCATTCTGGGAGTTGTAGTCCAACACATCTGGAGCGCCCCAGGTTGAGGAAGGCTGATCTAAAGACATAATAGTTTTTTGCCACACATCTGACATAGGAGTTGTTACAGAAATAACACTTTGCAATTCAGAGGCAGAGGAGGTTTTAAAGACATCACGTCGTAAAACTAATCGGGCTGGGTGTGTAAGTTTTGCATTCTTCCTTCTCCAACAAAACCTGACGGTGAGTGGGCCGCTGTCTTCTTTTCCTGTGTGCAGGAACCGATGGACCCCACAGAAACAAGCCTCTCTTTGCAGATAGTCAAGCGAAGTCTGGCCCAGCCGGGCCAACAGACCATAATCTGGCAAGTCCTGCAGGAGGACGGTGGGAATGTAGATTCTGTGGGTAAGGAGCTCTTCTGTTCAGCAAGTGTCTTTTGTAAGCATGCAGCACCTGGTGAAATTCCTTCATCACAACAGTTAAAACTGCAAGAGCCCTGCCCAGCATGACCGGATACAAAAGAGGGCAATGCTCCTGCAACTTAAACTGTTTATTTATTTACTTCATTTATATCTCACCTTTTTTCCTCGAAGGAACCCAAGGTGGCTTACATAACCCTCCTCTTCTCCATTTTATTCTCACAACAACAACCCTGTGAGGTGGGTTGGGCTGAGAGTCTGTGACTGGCCCAAAGTCACCCGGTGGGTTTCCATGGCCGAGTGGGGACACAACTCGGATCTCCCACCTCCGAGTCCAACACCTTAGCCACTACACCACACTGGCTGTTGTGATGAAGCAGGAATTCCACCAGGTTCTCCATATATACAAATGACACCTGCTGAAATTCCCCTTTTTATACGATTGTTAAAGATACAGGAGCCCTGTCCTCCTTTCCATCGGGTCACCCTAAGAAACATGACAGCTACTTTCTTCACACCAGGCATGGTTTTATAAACCTGACTCAAATCTCTCCTCAGACAAGGCTAAAAGATAAATAAAAAATGAAATACAATAAAATATAAAATATAAAACATTTCAAAACCTAGTACTATTATATTAATTTAAACCGCTTTCATGAGCAAAGGGGAACCAATTGGTGCAAATTCATTTTCAAGCCCCTTTTAAAGTGTGTTCTGCTGTGGCCTTTGAAGGGAGGGAAAATGACATGGTCACACATAAGGGTGTTAGGATATTGCCAATTTTTATATTTGGTCCCTTTCTTAATATTTCTTATAACAGGATCTTCCTCTACAAACTACCTGATGTTGTCGTTGTTGTTACACAGCTTGAAAACCACAGCCCCAGATAAAAAGAGGGGTTTGGAAAAAAACACAGAGATAGAAAGAAACAGATCTAGCAGAGAGAGCAATCGCTTAGAAAGAAATGCCAGCCAAAAGGAGGTTGCTTAGGGTGACCATATAAAAAGGCAGACAGGGCTCCTGTATCTTTAACAGTGGCATTGAACAGAGAATTTCAGCAGGTGTCATTTTTATATATGGGGAACCTGAGGAAATTCTGTCTTCATCACAACAGTTAAAGCTGCAGGAGCTATACTAGAGTGACCAGATACTAAAGAGGACAGGGTACCTGCAGCTTTAACTGTTGTGATGAAGTGGAAATTTCACCAGGTTCCCCATATATAGGGTGACCATATGAAAAGGAGGACAGGCTCCTGTATCTTTAACAGTGGTATTGAAAAGGAAATTTCAGCAGGTGTCATTTGTAGATATGGGGAACCTGGGAAAATTTCCGCTTCATCACAACAGTTAAAGCTGCAGGTGCCCTGCCCTCTTTTAAATCTGGTCACTCTAGTATAGCTCCTGCAGCTTTAACTGTTGTGATGAAGAGGAAATTTCCCCAGGTTCCCCATATCTGCAAATGACACCTGCTGAAATTTCCTTTTCAATATCACTGTTAAAGATACAGGAGCCGTGTCCTCCTTTTCATATGGTCACCCTACCATATATACAAATGACACTTGCTGAAATTTCCTTTTCAATACCACTGTTAAAGATACAGGAGCCGTGTCCTCCTTTTCATATGGTCACCCTACCATATATACAAATGACACTTGCTGAAATTTCCTTTTCAATACCACTGTTAAAGATACAGGAGCCGTGTCCTCCTTTTCATATGGTCACCCTACCATATATACAAATGACACTTGCTGAAATTTCCTTTTCAATACCACTGTTAAAGATACAGGAGCCGTGTCCTCCTTTTCATATGGTCACCCTACCATATATACAAATGATACCTGCTGAAATTTCCTTTTCAATACCACTGTTAAAGATACAGGAGCCGTGTCCTCCTTTTCATATGGTCACCCTACCATATATACAAATGACACCTGCTGAAATTTCCTTTTCAATACCACTGTTAAAGATACAGGAGCCGTGTCCTCCTTTTCATATGGTCACCCTACCATATATACAAATGACACTTGCTGAAATTTCCTTTTCAATACCACTGTTAAAGATACAGGAGCCGTGTCCTCCTTTTCATATGGTCACCCTACCATATATACAAATGACACTTGCTGAAATTTCCTTTTCAATATCACTGTTAAAGATACAGGAGCCGTGTCCTCCTTTTCATATGGTCACCCTACCATATATACAAATGACACTTGCTGAAATTTCCTTTTCAATACCACTGTTAAAGATACAGGAGCCGTGTCCTCCTTTTCATATGGTCACCCTACCATATATACAAATGACACCTGCTGAAATTTCCTTTTCAATACCACTGTTAAAGATACAGGAGCCGTGTCCTCCTTTTCATATGGTCACCCTACCATATATACAAATGACACTTGCTGAAATTTCCTTTTCAATATCACTGTTAAAGATACAGGAGCCGTGTCCTCCTTTTCATATGGTCACCCTACCATATATACAAATGACACTTGCTGAAATTTCCTTTTCAATACCACAGTTAAAGATACAGGAGCCGTGTCCTCCTTTTCATATGGTCACCCTACCATATATACAAATGACACTTGCTGAAATTTCCTTTTCAATATCACTGTTAAAGATACAGGAGCCGTGTCCTCCTTTTCATATGGTCACCCTACCATATATACAAATGATACCTGCTGAAATTTCCTTTTCAATACAACTGTTAAAGATACAGGAGCCCTGTCCTCCTTTTCATAGGGCCACCCTAAGGTTGCTGGCAACTTAATAAGAATTCATCTGGGCAAAATTATTCTTTCTTGTCTCTGCAGGTGACGAGAAAGGAAGTCCACTCAAGACAGAGAATTCCCAGTTTGGAAGAAAGGAGTCAGAGGAAACAGCCAGCACAGCTCCACATATAAGCCAAACAAATGTGCTGGAGACAGCTATGATACATGAGGAAGGAACTGAGTCCAAAGAAGAATGGGGAAATCAGCCAGTGAAGAGAGAGAATGAATGTCATGAGCTCACAGAAAGTCTTATAGCAGCAATTAGTCCGGCTTCCAAAGAACACCGAAGTGATATAATGCCCTTGCTGTCTAAGTATGGTAGAAGGTATCACTACGCATCAGGACTTGATATGATACATACCTGGGAAGACTACGACAAGCATCCCATGTCAGAGGAAAACCTCCTGCAGAATTCATACTCTCATAAACAGAGAACTTTCCCCGGCGAGAAAAGATATGAATGTCCTGAGAATCGGAAAATCCCCGCTTTTAGACCAGCATTAGTGAGCCAGCAAGGAATTCACACTGGAGACAAACCGTACAAATGTTTTCAGTGTGGGAAAACCTTCAGGCAGAGTGGAGCCTTGAGGTGTCATCAGAGAATTCATACCGGAGAGAAGCCCTACAAATGCCCCGAGTGCGGGAGAGGCTTCACTCGGAGTGAAACTTTGAAGAAACATCGGAGAATTCATACTGGGGAGAAACCGTACAAATGTTCTCATTGCGGGAAAAGCTTCAGGCAGAGCGCAGCCTTGATGAGCCATCAGAGAACTCATACCGGAGAGAAACCGTATGAATGTTCTCAGTGTGGCAAAAGGTTCACTCGGAGTGAAACGTTGAAGAAACATCAGAGAATACATACGGGAGAAAAGCCATACAAATGCTCTCAGTGTGGGAAATGCTTCAGCCAAAGTGGGGTCTTGATGAGTCACCAGAGAATTCATACTGAAAAGAAGCTATAAATAAGTTCTGAATGTAGGAAATGCTTTAGCCATGGTGATGTAAAAGAAATACCAGAGATTTCATACTGACCATGCAAAAGTCCTCAGTATGAGGAAACCTTCAGTTAGAGAGAGCACCTGAAGGATCATCAGAGAATCCATGTGAGGGAGGAATTGGTCAAATGCTTTGAGTGGGGAAGAAGCTCCCCTCAGATTGATTAAAAAATGTGAGGGAATTCACAGAGGACAGAGGTGTTCTGAGCATAGGAGCTGTTTCTGTCAGAAAAGTGCAATGGTTTATCTTCAGAGAGATTCACAGTTAATATCCGGGGGGAGGTTCTTAACATTTCTCATAGGAGGCCATGTTGTTGTTACCACCCTAGAAAGAGAAATGGCCACGCATGCAAAAAAAACCCAAGGAAATCCAGTCTGCAGAGAAAAGGACTCTCTATCTATTACTTTATTTCTATGGTTCCCATTCAAGGATAACATGACCACAGAGAAGGGGGCAGTGACTGAAACTGGAACTGCCAAGGTATCTGCATCTGGGAGGATGAGATGGGCCTGTTCAGAAGATACCTTAAACCATGGCTTTAACCACGGTGAATAAGGCCTTTTGCTTTATTCACTGTAGTTAAAGCCATGGTTTAAGGTGTCTTCTGAATGGGGCCTGGCTTTCTGGCTTAACCACCATGGTTAAAGCCGTGGTTTAAGGTGTCTTCTGAATGGAGCCTGGCTTTCTGGCTTAACCACCATGGTTAAAACAATGGTTTAAGGTGTCTTCTGAACAGGGCCGATGTCTTGTTAGAAGTGTGAAACAGCCCCTAGGCCACAATTTTAAGGGTCGACATCTGCTAGTAAAGATATGCCCAACAGAAGAAAAGCCTACATTACTGCCTCTCCACTTACGGAGAGAGGAGACATTTTGTTCCGAATATCATCTGTTATAGAACGGCGATCTTTTGGTGGTTGAAGAGACTGAATACTTTTAATAGCTTTCTGTCAATAAAAGTTCTATATATTCTGCTGAACCTGTGGTGTTGTTGAAACAAAGCAGCAACTAAAATTTGCCCGTGGTATCCCCTCAATAAAAAGTCTCAACATTATTATGGGCTGTTGTGTTGCACTTTATCCCATCCTCCTTCAACAAGCTTGGGGCAGCAGAT
Source organism: Elgaria multicarinata webbii (assembly GCF_023053635.1). Taxonomy (NCBI): domain Eukaryota; kingdom Metazoa; phylum Chordata; class Lepidosauria; order Squamata; family Anguidae; genus Elgaria; species Elgaria multicarinata. Next base: position 158,660,059 of record NC_086173.1, read on the forward strand.
GTGGCATCATCATTATTATTATTATTATTATTATTATTATTAATATACCGCCCCATAGCTGAAGCTCTCTGGGCAGTTTACAACAGTTAAAAACAGTGAACATTAAAAACAAATATAAAAATTTAAAACCATCATAAACATAAAAACATCAGTATCCATTTAAAACAAACTATTCTGGGGTCAGTTAAGAAAAAATTCAGCATATGTTGTTAACCGCTTGAGAGAAGACAAAAGTCTTGACCTGGCACTGGAAAGATAACTGAGTTGGCACCAGGCGAGCCTCGTCAGGGAGATCATTCCATAATTTGGGGCCCCACCACTGAAAAGGCCTTCTCCTTTGTTGCCATTCTCCAAGCTTCCCTCGGAGTAGGCACTCGGAGGAATGAAACTACTGAGGCTCCTAGACTACAAAAAGGCTCATTGTTCACCTGCTAATAAGGCTGTCAATTTTTCAATTGGCTCCTGGATCTGTGTCTTTGGGCTTTTCTACATGAGGCTTTTAACCCGTCATATTACCGAGGCATTAAGATTATATCCTCTACACACGTCTCTCCCCCCCCCCCCCCCCGGGGTTTCTCCTTCTCTGCCTTTCTATATGTTTCATTACAGAACCTCTAGGTGGTGCTGTGATATAGAAGAATTGCGCAAATACAGCAGGGTTTCATTCTGCCATTCCCCAATGTACCAGTTTTTTCCTTAATAAAACAACATTAAAATGGTTGCAAAGAATAGGAGATGCATTGGAGGAGGATGGCCTCGTGTAAACCCCCCACAAACTACAGTGAGTGAGGAATCACAAGCGCACAATAAATGCCTCGTGTAGGTAGGCCCTTCAATAGGAGTTGCAGGTACAGGAATCCGCAGGTGAACCTTTTCGCATCATGGAAATATAAAGTGCATGACCTGCCAATTGCTGCAGATCAAATGGTTGAGTATCTTTAACGGTATGGAAAAAGAGCCTGTTAGCTGTTAGAATTTAGATGGCTAAATTCATGATTTCATGAGGGGGGTCAAAGGTATCCCTAGTCAATGGCCTTTTGGATCAAGGTAGGGAACAACAATACAGCAATACAATATAAATCAAATGCATAAAACAAATAAAAACAGCAGATAAAACCAATACAATATTAAAATAACAATCAGGACATCAAATTCTTCAGTTTAACAGTCATCTGGGTAGGCCTTCCGGTAAAGGTTAGTCTTTAAAGCGGTCTTAAATTCAGAGAGAGAGAGAGAGAGAGAGTTAAGTTGATGAATCTCTACCGGCAGGCCATTCCAGAAGTAAAGGTCCTCTGGTTAACAGTTGTCAGCCTAGTTTTGGCTACCTGGAGTAAGTTCTCCCCAAAAGACCTGAGTGTGTGGGGGGACTGTACGGGGGAAGGTAAGGTGACCATATGAAAAGGAGGACAGGGCTCCCGTATCTTTCAACAGTTGCATAGAAAAGGGAATTTCAACAGGTGTCATTTGTATGCAGGCAGCACCTGGTGAAATTCCCTCTTTATCACATTTAAAGCTGCAGGAGCTTTACTAGAGTAACCAGCTACAAAAGAGAAAAGGAGTCCTGCAGCTTTAACTGTTGTGATGAAGAGGGAATTTCAGTGGGTGATGCATGCATACAAATGACACCGGCGGAAATTTCCCTTTTCTATACAACTGTTAAAGATACAGGAGCCCTGTCCTCCTTTCCATATGGTCACACTAGGGGAGGGCGATCCTTTAGGTACCAGGGTTTCAGGGCTTTGGCCGAAGGCAACCCCTGGAATGTACACCAGAACATACTTGGTAAGAGTTATGTAAGTTAAATAAGGCTTTTGCCCTTGCAGGTAGACGCACGCATAAACAGCAACTACATCTTTTTCAGATTGCACCTTGGCAGAGCGAATTACAATTCTGAATTATTTGGCCCAAGAGTGAAGCATAAAACTAAGATCTACTACCACAGGTGGTAATGAATATGCTTGCTCTGTTCTTTCTCCATGGCAGTGGCTCAAGGCCAAACATCTTTTTGAATGCAATATCTTCTGGCTAGGGTGACCCTATGAAAAGGAGGACAGGACTCCTTTGTCTTTAACAGTTGTATAGAAAAGGGAATCTCAGCAGGTGTCATTTGTAGGCAGGCAGCACCTGGTGAAATACCTGCTTCATCACAAGAGTTAAAGCAGCAGGAGCCCTGTCCTCTTTTGTATCTGGTCCCTCTGGGCAGAGCTCCTGCAGCTTTAATTGTGGTGATGAAGAGGGAATGTCACCAGGTTCTGCATGCCTACAACTGACACCTGCTGAAATTCCCTTTTTTATACAACTGTTAAAGATACAGGAGCCCTGTCCTCTTTTCCATAGGGTCACCCTACTTCTGGGACCCAGAATTCTGAGCACGCTCCTCTTCCCACCCAGAATTCAGGGCACTGTCAGGTACTTAGAATCATAGACTAGTAGAGTTGAAAGGGGCCTATAAGGCCATGGAGTCTAACCCCCTGCTCAATGCAGGAATCCACCCTAAAGCATGCCTGACAGATGGTTGTCCAGCTGCCTCTTGAAGGCCTCTAGTGTGGGAGAGCCCACAACCTCCCTAGGTAACTGGTTCCATTGTCGTACTGCTCTAACAGTCAGGAAGTTTTTCCTGAAATCCAGCTGGAATCTGGCTTCCTTTAACTTGAGCCCGTTATTCCGTGTCCTGCACTCTGGGAGGATCGAGAAGAGATCCTGGCCCTCCTCTGTGTGACAACCTTTCAAGTATTTGAAGAGTGCTATCATGTCTCCCCTCAATCTTCTCTTCTCCAGGCTAAGCATGCCCAGTTCTTTCAGTCTCTCTTCATAGGGCTTTGTTTCTGAAGGAAGAGTATTTAATGCTCATGTTTAGATAGGCAAAAGTCCTACAACTCCATGGCTGGCTGGGGTATGCTGGGAGTTGTAGAAATCTGTCTGTCTAAACATGCACAGGATTGCGTCCTTAGTTCATTTTCTCCCAATTAAAAGTAATGACAGTTCTCAAGACCGTTTTGGAGGCACCCCAGCAAGGGAATTTCCTGGAACCAAAAAGTCATGATTTCCTTCTCTAGAAGCATCACAGATTGCTCAGAAGTGCTTAGAAAGCAAATATTGAGCCACTGGTGCTCAAGGCATTTCCATCCCAAATCTCTTCTGTTCTTAGAGGCTTGGGTTTTTTGCTTTCTCCAAAGCGAATGGTCTAATAACTCACTTGCACTTGTAGGGGATTCACATTAAACTATATTTACCTAACCATTTTGTGTGGTTTTAATTTCAGACTAACAGGTTATTTTTACATTATGAATGGGAGGATCTTATAATAACTATTATAGCAATAATGTTATTATCGTTATATATAAGCTTGCCTAGGTTTCCAGCTTTGCAGCCCTGATCTTATGAATGTTTTCTCAGAAGTAAGTCCCAATGGATTCAAAGGAGACTTACTCCTGAGTAAAACTGCATAGGGCTTTGGTTAGGGTGACCATATGAAAAGGAGGACAGGGCTTCTGTATCTTTAACAGTTGTATTGAAAAAGGGAATTTCAGCAGGTATCATTTGTAGGCATGCAGCACCTGGTGACATTCCCTCTTCATCACAACAGTTAAAGCTGCAGGAGCCCTGCCTAGTGTGACCGCACACAAAAGAGTGTGGTAGAGGCTTGTTTCAAGGAAAGTGGGATTATAGGATTTGGAGGTGGTTAGTATTCCCTGGGAGGTTGAGGGAGGTAGATGTATGTGGATAAAGTAGAATAACCTTCAAAGTCTTTTACAGAATATTCATACAAACTGACAGAGATGTTCGACAGGTGGTTTCAAAGTGTCAAAGCTACAACTAAAGAAGAAATAAGGAATCTAATGATCCTTGATCAACTTTTATGTCAGCTACCTCAAGAATAAATATTCTTGTCAGAGACAGAATGCCGGAAAATTTTAAAGATGCTGCCGTGTTAGCAGATCAATTTGTGGCTAATAGGGGTGAGGGAATTTATGGGAGATTTGGAAAAGAATGCACTAATAATTTCCCCATTAAATCAGCCCCTGAATTCAAAAGGCCTTATGACAACAGTAAAGCACCAAACAGTTCACACAAGTTCTGAGGCAAAATCTTTTGTAAAACCTTTTTCTTGCAAGAGAAACCACAGAGCATGTGAGTGTGACCAAGTGTTGTGAGAACTCCATGTGTGTTGTACATTGAGTACGGAGTACTGAATATGTGGATGCGAACGGGTAGGGGGTGTTTTCATGTGTGTGAGAGAGAATGAACGGGACCACAATACCTGACAAAGTTCCTCTCTTGGTATGAACCTACCTGTTTATTGCAATCAACATCGGAGGCCCTCCAAGGGAGGGTTGGAAGATGGCAACAAGGAAGAGAAAGCCTTCTTGGTGGTGGCCCCCTGATTGTGTAATGCTCTCCCCAGTGATGTCCACCAGGCACCAACATAGCCATCTTTTCGGAGTCAGGTTAACATGTTCCTTCCATAAATGCCACTTACATAAAAACCTTTCTTTATTCAGTCTTTTCGTTAAAAAAAAATCACCGTTGAGAGTAATTGCAAAAAGATAATTAGAAGTAACTGTTTTTGAATCATCAGGCATGGATGTTATGTGTAGGAATCTAGAACTATCTTCTTAGAGGAAGGGTTTTGAGACGCAACTAAAATATCTGGATGTATTGGATTTGGTTTCGGAAGAATGGTGGGCAGTCTGGTATGAATTTATCCACAACCAGATGCAGTATTTAATACAGTGGTTAACAGCACAGGTACACTAATTTGCTAGCGCACTTGGCATTAAAAAAAAAAAGATTTTAGAATCATAGAATAGCAGAGTTGGAAGGGGCCTACAAGGCCATCGAGTCCAACTCCCTGCTTAGTGCAGGAATCCACACTAAAGCATCCCTGACAGATGGTTGTCCAGCTGCCTCTTGAAGGCCTCTAGTGTGAGATAGCCCACAACCTCCCTAGGTAACTGATTCCATTGTCGCACTGCTCTAACAGTAAAGAAGTTTTTCCTGATGTCCAGCCGGAATCTGGCTTCCTGTAACTTGAGCCCGTTATTCCATGTTCTGCACTCTGGAAGGATCGAGAAGAGATCCTGGCCCTCCTCTGTAGGACAACCTTTCGAGTATTTGAAGAGTGCTATCATGTCTCCCCTCAATCTTCTCTTCTCCAGGCTAAACATGCCCAGTTCTTTCAGTCTGGTGTAGATTAGACCAGTTGGGTCTAATCTACACCAAGCAGGATATTGCTCTATGAAAGTGTTATGAAAGCAGAATATAAAAGGTAGGAGCCACACAAAGCAGGATACAGCAGTATGAAAGCAATATATGGTATGTGTCAATAGGCCCATATTGCTATAAAGCAGGAGTGTGGTTCCTGCCTTTTATATACCGCTTTCATAGTGAAATATCCTGCTTGGTAGAGTGACGCTATGAAAAGGAGGACAGGGCTCCTGTATCTTTAACAGTTGTATTGAAAAGGAAATTTCAGCAGCTGTCATTTGTATATATGGGGAACCTGGTGAAATTCCCTCTTCATCACAACAGTTAAAGCTGCAGGTGCCCTGCCCTATTTTAAATCTGTTCACTGTAGTATAGCTCCTGCACCTTTAACTGTGGTGATGAAGAGGGAATTTCACCAGGTTCTCCATATATACAAATGACACCTGCTGAAATTCTCTTTTCTATGCAACTATTAAAGATACAGGAGCCCTGTCCTCCTTTTCATAGGGTCACCCTACTCCTTGGTGTAGATGAGGCCTTGGTTTTCACAGCTATTTTAGAGTTGGTTCTCACCGCTGTATTCATACACAGTGAAGGCCATGCTTTTGGTTACTAACAGAAGCTCAAATGTAGGCGCTCTTCACAGTGTGCAGCTTCTAGTTGATGAGGGAATGCTTCTTTCCATACTGTTACTGAGAGAGCCCTCCCCCTTTCTTCTTCTGGGTGAAGGGAAGGGTGAGTGTATGTGTTTTCTGACATTCTGAACTAGAAGATGAGACCACCCTATAAAATACTGAGCAGGCTGGCCTGCTACCTGTTCTCGCTGAACAGGGGAAAGGTGTAACACCTGCTCAGGTAACCAGAACCTTTGGATAGTGTCCGTCACCTCCCTGGAAATCGGGGTGACTGAACTGAAAGTTAAGGACATGTAATCTTTCTTAGCTTTTATTCTATCTGCATCCATTTTCCATCAATAAACACTATCATTCTTTCACACAAGTGGACAACAAAAGAAGAACCCTGCTGGATCAGACCAAGGGTCCATCTAGTCCGGCACTGTTCACACAGTGGCCAACCAGCCATCAGCCAGGGACCAACGAAGCAGGACATGGTGCAACAGCACCCTCCCACCCATGTTTGGCAGCAACTGGTGCACACAGGCTTACTGCCTCGAATACTGGAGATAGCGCACAACCATCAGGGTTAGTAGCCATTGATAGCCTTCGCCTCCAGGAACTTATCCAACCCCCTTTTAAAGCCATCCAGATTGGTGGCCATCACTACATCTTGTGGTAGTGAGCTCCATAATTTAACTATGCACTGTGTGAAGAAGTGCTTCATGGAATGACCCCGGGTTCTAGTATTTTGAGAGAGGGAGAAAAATGTCTCCCTATCCACGTTCTCCATACCATGAATAATCATGTCTATCATGTCTCCCCTTTGTCTCCCCTCTATCATGTCTCCCCTTTGTCTCCTCTTTTCCAAGCTAAACAATCCCAACTGATATAACCTTCCCTCGTAGGGAAGATGCTCCAGCCCCTTGATAATTTTAGCTGCCCTTTTCTGCCCTTTTTACAGCTCTATAATATCCTTTTTTAGGTGTGGTGACCAGAACTGTACACAGTATTCTAAGTGTGGTCGCACCATAGATTTGTATCTTTGAACCTGGTTGGTGTGGGTCCTGCCTGGACCAGGCTCAAGTTTTAAACACCTGGGAAGCTTTTTTTTCTTAACAAAGCAGAATATTTTGATATCAGTTGTAGATTAACTAATTCAACCCACAAACAACTGTCCTAAACAAAAACTTAGCTCCTTCCTCTCATTCCTTCCTTCAGCCCTCTAATGGTTACATGATTTTCTCAAGTCATAGCGTCTGAATCCTAGATTATTGTATATACTATCATCAACTGCTTCATGTTGTATTTCAAAATCTTTTCATTATAACAGCAAAACGTTGTCCAATCTTTTTTTTTATGAATTACTGCTTTATATCTTTAGTTTCCTGGTTAATCAATGAATTTCTTTGATCCATTTTCACTACCTGTTCTTCTACTGTTGCTACCCTTTTATCTAGGCTGACCATATGAAAAGGAGGACAGGGCTCCTGTATCTTTAACAGTTGTGATGAAGAGGGAATTTCAGCAGGTGTCATTTGTATGCATCCAGCATTTGGTGAAATTCCCTTTTCGTTACAATACTTAAAGCTACAGGAGCCCTGCCCTCTTTTGTATCTAGTCAGTCTAGTATAGCTCCTGCACCTTTAAGTGTTGTGATGAAGAGGGAATTTCCCAAGGTGCTGTATGTATAAAAATGACACTGGCTGAAATTCCCTCTTCATCACAACTGTTAAAGATACAGGAGCCCTGTCCTCCTTTTCATATGGTCACCCTATTTTATCTAAATTCTTTTCTGCTTCTTCAACCCTCTTTACAAATTCTTGTTTTACTCATGTGAGACTGATGAGGTGTGAATTCTCCACCATGTGGCAAAGATGAAATCTGTTACCAACACTTCCCCCACCTTTCTATAGAATGTGGCACTTTCAAGAACATTAATTGGATTTCTGCCCTAAATGAATTATTTGATGTCTAATGAATGCCTTTTTTTGAAGGAAGCTTTTCCCACATTCAGGGCATTCATAAGGTTTCTCCTCGGCATGGGTTCTTTGATGTTTGATCAGTGTATCTCGCCGAGAAAAGTTTTTCCCACATTCGGGGCATTCATGTGGTTTCTCTCCAGTATGGATTTTCTGATGGTCAATCAACCTACATGGATGATTGAAGCTTTTCCCGCACTCTGGACATTCATATGGCTTCTCCCCAGTATGGGTTCTCTGATGTTTGATCAATGTATCTCGCCGAGAAAAGTTTTTCCCACAGTCGGGGCATTCGTGCGGTTTCTCTCCTGTGTGAGTTTTCTGATGCTCAATCAAGTTACACGGATGATTGAAGTTTCTGCCACAATCGGGGCATTCATACGGCTTCTCTCCTGTGTGGGTTCTCTGATGATTGATCAACGTATCTCTCCGAGAGAAGCTTTTCCCACAGTCAGGGCATTCGTGCGGTTTCTCTCCTGTGTGGATTTTCTGATGTCTCTTCAAATGCAATTGCCACCTGAAGCCTTTCCCACACTGAGAACATTGATATGGTCTCTCTCCTGTGTGGATTCTCAAATGACTCATCAGATTAGTCCTCTGATTGAAGCTTTTACCACAGTGAGAACATTTATGGGGTTTCTCCTCAGTATGGATTCTCCGATGTCTCATCAACGTTGCTCTGTAACTGAATCTTTTCCCACACTCGGGGCATTGATAAGGCTTCTCTTCCATAGGACTGGTCGGATGGCCAACCCAGATTTCCCTCTGAGGAAAGGGTTTCCCACTCTCTGACCATTCGTACGGATCCTGTCCCGTGTGGATTCTCTGATGTTCAGCAAGGTAACACTCTTGCTGGAAGCTTTCTCCACACACAGGACATTCATAAAGGTTGTCTTTGGCATTCATCTTAAGTCCCAAATTGTACTGGTCACTCCTCCCATAATTCAAGGGCAAGAGCTTCTCTGTCCCAACATCCATTGCGCTTTCACGAATGGGAGCTGGAAGACCTTCTGAAGGGTCGTTGCATTCATTCTCTGCCTGGTGTCCTTTGGACTCAGACTTTTGCTCTGGGATCTCAGTCAGCATAGAAATATTCCCTTGGGACATTTCCTCTGGCCCAACTTGATGAGAATTCTCCATCTTGATCTCTCTTCCTCTACCTGGAGAAAGGTAGGGGGCGGGGGGAAGAAAACAAGAAAAAAATGTGTCCATGTTCTGGCTACCTTTTCTAAGATATATTGTAACTGCCTTTCTGCTGGTTTTCTTTCTCTTCTCCTAAGAATATAAGAAGAACCCTGCTGGATCAGAACAAGGGTCCATTTAGTCCAGCCCCTCTGTTCACACAGTGCCAGACCAGCTGTCAACCACAAGCAGGACGTGGTGCAACACCACCCTCCCACCCATGTTCCCCAGCAACTGGTGCATATAGGCTTACTGCCTCTGATACTGGAGGCAGCACATAGCCATCAGGACTAGTAGCCATTGATAGCCTTCACATCCAGGAATTTATCCAACCCCCTTTTAAAGCCCTCCAAATTGGTGGCCATCACTACGTCTTGTGGTAGCGAGTTCCATAGTTGAACTATGCACTGTGTGAAGAAGTGCTTCCTTTTATCTGTCCTGAATCTCCTCTCCTGTCCTGTTTTTTAAAATGTAAATTTTAGTTAAAGCTGCAGGAGCTATACTGGAGTGACCAGATTGAAAAGAGGGCAGGGCACCTGCAGCTTTAACTGTTGTGATGAAGAGGGAATTTCGCCAGGTTCCTCATATATACAAATGACACCTGCAGAAATTCCCTTCTCAATGCAACTGTTAAAGAAACAGGAGCCCTGTCCTCCTTTTTATAGGGTCACCCTAGCAATGTCTCCCACAACTTATTTGTTTTGCTTTATTTATTTACCAAAATACCACTCTGCTTTCCGCAGCTACGATGATCAGAAGCCACTTAAAGTGCTGCAGTTCCAGATCCATCGTCCTTGCTGCTATTAAATTAAAATCAGGGAGCGGTGGCATTATCGGAATTACTTTAGCACTCCATTCACTTGAACATCTGCTACCCCTTCACAGTTTTCACTCACCGAGGTGTTATCTTGACATTATTATTATTATTATTATTATTATTATTATTATTATTATTAATTTATATAGGGTGACCATATGAAAAGGAGGACAGGGCTCCTGTATCTTTAACAGTTACATAGAAAAGGGAATTTCAGCAGGTGTCATTTGTATATATGGGGAACCTGGTGAAATTCCCTCTTCATCACCACAGTTAAAGCTGCAGGTGCCCTGCCCTCTTTTAAATCTGGTCACAGTATAGCTTTAACCGTTGTGATGAAGAGGAAATTTCACCGGGTTCTCCATATATACAAATGACACCTGCTGAAATTCCCTTTTCTATGCAACTGTTAAAAGATACAGGAGCCCTGTCCTCCTTTCCATATGGTCACCCTAATTTATATAGCACCATCAATGTACATGGTGCTGTGCATAGTAAAAGAATAAAACAGCAAACTCCCTGCCACATAGTCTTACATTCTAAAAATCATAATAAAACAATAAGAGAGGTAAGAGAATGCACCAAATAGGCACGGGGGACAATAAAATAACAGCGTAAAAGTAAGAACAAAGTAAAGTTCCAAAAGCCGTAGAAAAAACAAAAAGTGTCTTTGCCTGTGGCAATGAGACCTCAAATCCCCAATTGCTGACACACCGGTAAGCCCCACGCGACTGGTAAACACAGCGTCCTTATCCAGGCTCTACAAAAGTCCCGCAAGACCAGCTGTTATTATAATTACGCATAGATTAGCATCCTCTTTACCTTTTTTTGCGGACTGGTAACACTTACAATGACTTTACCCACAGCTCTGGGTCTCCTCCGAGTCCCAGGACTCCAATTAATCTTACTCCTAAGCACCACCTGATGACTTGACCAACTTCTCCAGTTAATTTAAGAGGTGAATTTTAAACTATCACATCTCTGCTTAACCAATCCACACCAGCAATTACATTTAACAAGCCAGAGGCCCTTAATTATGGCTGTTTACTCACTATACGCAGTCCTAACAATGAGGCAAATTACTAAAGCACCCCGTCATCTCCACCTCACCGACACACAAATGCAAGGTGACCCTATGCAGAGTGTCTCCCACCCATCAATGTTCCCTAAGTGGGTTGCACTTAGGGTGACCCTATGAAAAGGAGGACAGGGCTCCTGTATCTTTAACAGTTGCATAGAAAAGGGAATTTCAGCAGGTGTCATTTGTACATATGGAGAACCTGGTGAGATTCCCTCTTCATCACAGCAGTTAAAGCTGCAGGAGCTATACTAGAGTGACCAGATTTAAAAGAGGGCAGGGCACCTGCAGCTTTAACTGGTGTGATGAAGAGGAAATTTCAATAGACTGAAGGCTGTGGTTACAATGACAGAACACAATTAGGGTGCTTGGCACTTAACCACAAAAAACACACAGACATTTAAAGTGGAGAATAAACAAACATATTTCTACTGTGGGTGGATCATATTTACATCAACCTGTTGTCTGAAGATACTATTATATGGTAATAATCAAACTTACAAAAGGTATACTACATAGTAGTAGTATACAAAAGGTATACTACTACTATGGTAATAATCAAACTTACAAAAGGTATACTACTCTACAAAAGGTAAAGAATACACACCCTTTACCACATCAAAATAAAGCTCTGCAGCTTTAACTGTGGTGATGAAGAGGGAATTTCACCAGGTTCTCCATATGTACAAATGACACCTGCTGAAATTCCCTTTTCAATACAACTGTTTAAGAGACAGGAGCCCTGTCCTCCTTTTCATAGGGTCACCCTAGTTGCACTGGCTGCGTCAAGCCAATCTTTTAAATCCCCACGTCATAGAATCATAGAATAGCAGAGTTGGAAGGGGCCTACAAGGCCATCGAGTCCAACCCCCTGCTCAATGCAGGAATCCACCTTAAAGCATCCCTGACAGATGGCTGTCCAGCTGCCTCTTGAAGACCGCTAGGGTGGCAGAGCCCACGACCTCTCTGGTCTCCTCCCCTCTGCTGGAATACTCCCTTTCCTCCCCCTGTTCAGTGCTTTGTTCAAAGCTGAGTGAGGAGAATTGGAGGAAATTAAAAGGGTGGCTGGACCAGCTCTGTTTTGAATGCTGGACCACAACATTCATTTTAAGAGGGGGCAGGGCAGGCATGAGCAGTGGACCCTGCCAGAGACTGGGGGCCCTAGCAACTGCCCAAGGAAGCCAGTTACTGACGCCAGCTCCTCCCAGTGTTTTTCTCAAACTGCAAGCATCACCAATAGGGTGACCATATGGAAAGGAGGACAGGGCTCCTGTATCTTTCACAGATGAATAGAAAAGGGAATTTCATAGAATCATAGAATAGTAGAATTGGAAGGGGCCTATAAGGCCATCGAGTCCACCCCCCTGCTCAATGCAGGAATCCACCCTAAAGCATCTCTGACAGATTGGCTGTCCAGCTGCCTCTTAAAGGCCTCTAGTGTGGGAGATTATAGCTAGCATGACCAGATACGAAAAAGGGCCGGGCTCCTGCAGCTTTAACTGAGGTGATGAAGAGGGAATTTCACCAGGTTCTCCATCTATACAAATGACACCTGCTGAAATTCCTTTTTCAAAACAACTGTTAAAAGATATGGAAGCCCTGTCCTCCTTTTCATAGGGTCACCCTAATCATCAAGCAGGTTTCGCCAGTCGCTGTACCTGAATCTGGGTCCTGAAAGAACAACTTCTCCTCTTTTTCTGGGTGGAATGGAAGGTCAAGTTTGGGAATCAGAAGCCCCTCTTGGTAGGAGGAAAGAGAAAACAGAAGGGTTATTTAGACAATTCAGGTCCAAATGGTATTGATGGAGACACAACAGACATTTTTAAGGCAATAAATTCATTTTCTTTTCAACCCCACTTATTAAAAAAACACCCACCTATAAACTTGAGAATGGCAACACAAAATTAACAGGTCATCTTCATAAACATGACACTGGTAGAGTGCATTTAAAGTGTATATATATTATACAAACGCATAAGTACACACATGCATACAATATGCACGTAACGCAGATATACATATGTTTGGCATGATTCAGGCAAAGTTTAGGATTTTCAGATCCCATTGATTTCAGATGGGAAAATGAAGTCAACACACTTACCTGGGAGTAAGTCCTGTTGAACGTAATGGAACTCACTTCTGAGTAGACGTGCCTGGGATGGAAACGTTACCAGCCTAACAAGATGCATAATTTCAGCCTAATAAACCCACAAAAATTTTACCAGCCTGCTAAATTTTGTATTAGCAGCCTGCGCTTCCTTGCTAGTCACGGAAGAGAAGAAGCGTCCTCCTCTGCGGACATAATTGAAATGCAGGCTAATAGCCGCTTAATTTTATTTATTTATTCATTGATGGAGGAGCAGGGCTTTCTCCGCTGTGGCACCCCGGCTATGGAATGAGCTCCCCAGAGAAGTCCGCCTGGCGCCTACACTGTACTCCTTTCGTCGCCAGCTGAAGACCTTTTTATTCACTCAGTATTTTAACACTTAATTTTAACTAAAATTTAAATTTTACTGTTTTAACTCTGTATTTTAATCTTATATCAATTTTGCCGCGTGGTTTTTATCCTGGTTGTGCTTTTTATACTGTATTTTGTATTTGTGCTTTTAACCTGTTGGTTGTTTTATCATGGTTTTAATTTTTGTGAACCGCCCAGAGAGCTTCGGCTATTGGGCGGTATAAAAATGTAATAAATAAATAAATAAATAAATTGATGTACAATATTTATATACCGCTCCCCACTGAAAATTTCGGAGCGGTGTACAAGATAAAAGAAAATAAAAAGAAAATGAAACACTTTTAAAAAGATTGTAAAAGAAGCAAAAGGCTGCACTAGTCAATAAAGTTGCCTTCTACCAAGGAGTCTGGTTGGCAAGGGGGAGTCAGATCTGTTTCCCAGCCTGCTCTGCTTACATTCTCTGCGGCTACCATGATCTGCCCCTCCTCTGCCAGCCCACTCACTCGCCTGTATCAAACTCCTGGTCGCCTACGGCGACCAGGGAAGTTGTGAAATCCAAGGCCAGCATTATGTTAATCTCTGTCCGTCAAATGGAAGTGCTCATGGCGCATTGGCCAGGTCACATGCATATTTTCAAATGATTATAATGAAGACATTGACAACACAATCCTATGAGTACTAACTCAGAAATAGGTTCCATCGAGTCCAATGGGATTTCCATGTTCAGAAACCAACCGGACTAGCAGCTGAATCTTCCTTCAACACTGGCTGCCTTTATAGGAAGGACTTCTTCACACAGTGCATAGTTAAATTATGGAACTCACTACCACAAGATGTAGTGATGGCCACCAATTTGGATGGCTTTAAAAGGGGGTTGGATAAATTCCTGGAGGTGAAGGCTATCAATGGCTCCTAGCCCTGATGGTTGTGTGCTGTCTCTAGTATTCGAGGCAGTAATCCTGTGTGAACCAGTTGCTGGGGAACATGGGTGGGAGGGTTCTGTTGCACCATGTCCTGCTTGTTCATCCCTGGCCAATGGCTGGTTGGCCACTGTGTGAACAGAGTGCTGGACTAGATGGACCCTTCGTCTGATCCATCATGGGACTTCTTATGTTCTTATGTCCCTGAGGGGATCAGGAAGCTTAGCCAGCTCAGGGCAGGCTGTGCGGTACACCTGCAGTTCTGTCCTGCAACACCCTGCCACCCCTCCCAGAAACTGCTGCCTGAGGTAGCTGCCTCACTCTGCCTTATGGTAGGGCCGGCTCTGGGCCTACAGACTTGAGGCTCAGCATTCCTGACTTAAACAGAAAAGATACGCTCGGAGCGCAGGACATGGAATAACGGGCTCAAGTGACAGGAAGCCAGATTCCAGCAGAACATCAAGGAAAACGTCCTGACTGTTAGAGAGATGTAAAATTTCTGGAAATTTTGAAGCCATGGAAAAAATTGTTTTTTTCTGGGTTTTTTTTTTGGAAAAAAACGGAAATTTTCAAAAAATTGAAATAATGCAATATTAGCACTTTTTACAGATTGAAAGTCAGTTTGTTACTTTAGGAACATAAAATGTAATTATGTCCAAGTTGGTTTGGCATAAAATTATTACATTTGGTATATTAAAAGTACAGCGTATTAAAACAATTACAAATTTAATTTACTTTTTTAACTTTTTTTGGGTAATAAATGGAACTTCAAGCTCCTGAACTGTAAGGAAATTATTTGGTTCTGTCAGTTTATGAGGAGCAGTCAAAAAACAATTTTAAAAAACAACAGAAGAAGCCACCAACATTAGTTACAAAGAAAATTATTTTTCTCCACTAGTCCTCCAGCGTCAAGACATAAAGCCCCCATTCCCATAAAAAGAACTGAGAAAAAAAGGGGGAACCAAGATTCAATGAATATGCATGAAATTTAATCAGACTCATTTTCTGACCTATAGCTATCACTGTTAATTTCAGTCTCTGCTTCAGTGGCAGTGCTGCCCCCTAGAGGCAGAAATGCATCTTGCTCTTGCATTTGAGAGTTGTAGTCTCAGTTTGCAACCTAGGACTTGCTTGTCCTTGGTGCACAGACATTGTAATAATCTGATACTGTTCAGTTTTTAGAAATCATTTGGAGAAGCAAATATCTGAACACTTTGCCTTAAACATTTTATTCATCGTGCTAAAATAAAACATCCCGTAATCTGTTTTTTCTTCATTTTTTTCCGGAACCCCCCCAAAAAAGGCTTTGGAAAAAACCGGGGAAAAAACGTTTTTCCCCTGAATTTTTCTGTTTTTCCCCCAGGCCTGCACATCTCTAAGTACGACAATGGAACCAGTTACCTAGGGAGGTTGTGGGCTCTCCCACTAGAGACCTTTACACTTATATACCGCTCCCATAGCCAGGGCTCTCTGGGCGGTTTACAGAAATTCTAAAATTGAGATAAAAACAAGTATACAAAATTTAAAACTCTAAAACACAGAACATACACACATAAAGCATAATACCGATTAAAAACTAAACATGTGGGTGATTAAGATGTGCCGCCATATGCCTGGGCAAAGAGGAAAGTCTTAACCTGGCGCTGGAAAGATAGCAGCGTTGGTGCCAGGCGAGCCTCGTCAGGGAGATCATTCCATAGTTTGGGGGCCACCACCGAAAAGGCCCTATCCCTCGTTGCCACACCTTCAAGAGACAGCTGGACAGCCATCTGTCAGGGATGCTTTAAGGTGGATTCCTGCATTGATTGAGCAGGGGGTTGGACTCGATGGCCTTGTAGGCCCCTTCCAAACTCTACTATTCTATGATTCTATGACACTTACCCAAGGAAGCTACATTCCCACAATTCTCCTCTTTGACTTGCCAGAACATAGTCTTTTGGCCCGGATACAACGGAGGTTGATCATCCTTGCCGAAAGCCTTCTCCTTGAAGCTCGCCGGCCCCTGGAATAGGCAAACATCCCTCACTCAGCTTCTGCTGCCCCTGGAAACTATTTAGAGATGCAGGCACAAGATCACGCGTGTTTATTCGGGATAAAGGCAGGCCAGCGAACTGAACTGAAAGCGCTGAAAGTGGGGGTGGATCTGACGGTTATCGTCATTGCTCAGTGGTGCGGCCCGGGTACTCTGCACATGCTCAGATGCACTCTAACCCGTATTTGGCCGCTGTGTTCACCCTGCCCCCTAGCAAGGCCACCTTCCACGTACCTCTGTCGGATCTGCTTCGGCTGTTTCCCGTCTCTCGGGAGGAAGCGACAAACTGGAGTGACTTGGGAGCGCCGCTCCGTTGGCTGTGGGGGGACGGAAGGGGAGAGAAGAGAAGCTCAGCGGAAGCGGCCCCTGCCCTGCGCGCAGGACATCCAACAAGGCATCGCTAGAAGCTCCAGTTAGTAGGACTGAGAAAACCGATGATGGGGTAAGACCCCGGAGAGTCACCGACCAACAGCCGGAGGAGGAAATATTGGGACTAGATGGACAAATGCGCCCATCCCATATTTGAAAATCAGGGTTGCCCAGAGTGGCACCCACAGGTGATGTAGCACCTGCAGGGACCTCCAACGGCAGCCACAAAGACCTTCACTCTGTGCCCCTTTTAAAATAAAAATAAAAATAAAAAGATTGCAAAATGTTAGGGTAGCTTTGCTCTCCCTCTCCCCTCTGCCTTCCTTTTCCTCTCCCCTGTGCCTTGCTCTTCCTCTCTTCTCTGCCCCTTTGCCTTGCACTCCCTCTCCCCTGCTCTCCCTTGTGCCTTGCTCTTTTCCCCAGCCTCTAGCCTTGCTCTTCCTCTGCCCCTTTGCCTCACTCTTCCTCTCGCCTCTGCCCCTGTCATGTCTAACCCTACTGCCCCTGTTTTGGGAGAAGGTGTTTCAGGTAATCAATCAGAATCAGATTTGGACTTAGAGGCGGTGGCACCAGACACCAGCCAACCTGTACCAGTGGGGGAGGAAGATCTCATGGGCGATTCCCCAGCTGGGAGTCAGCCCTCTCCAGAGCTTATCTCCTCAAGGCCAAATCCTACACACTCAGTGGGAAATGAGCTTTCTTCTGGAGGAGAGCGCCCCGACAAGCTAGCTGATGCTAGGGTCCGCCAGAAGCTCAAACACACGGAGCGGAAGGAAGGCGTGAGAAAGTCAGCTCGATTACGCCAGAACCTGCCTCTGCACCTGGTTCTGTGAAGTTACAGGCATTTGGGAAGTGGCTTCCTATCGCTTCGTTTGCATAGTTTTGCCTAAGGGGATGTTTCCAAGAGATTAGCCTCTCTTCAGGTAGAAGAGAGGTTTGTTGCTTAATAAAAGCTTTGTGGCTTACTTAGCAGGCATCGTCATTTGCCTCCTATCGAAAGCAGGAGAAACACGACAGTCCCTTTGCCTTGCTCTTTTCCCCTCCTTCCCTCCCTCCCTTCCTCTAGCCTTTGCATGCCCATTTCTTCTTTGCCTGCAAATGGTTCACCCAATACACATTTAAAAAAGCCTTACCCAGGAAATGCATGTCTCCATCACTTTTCTGTGTCACATCCATGTAGACATGTCTCTGAGGGGGGTCCGATGACGCCCCCTCAGCCCCCAGGGAACTCCTGACCGCCTGCGGCAACGGCGCCTGAAACAGCAAAGCAGGTCCAATTCACAGCAGAAAGCTGGACCTTGATAGGTTATGAAGTACGTACATCAAGGGTAGGCAGGAAGGAGACCTCCAGGTGCTTTGAACTTCAACTCCCAGCATTCCTGACCACTGGCCATGCTGGCAGGGGCTTCTGGGAGTTGAAGTCCAAAACCAATAGAGATCATTCTGCCCGCCCCCTGGTGTACAGAAGGACAATGTTAAGCACATTAGAAGAGGCACTGGGGTGCAGTGGTTAGAGCGTTGGGCTTGGGATCAGGAAGCCCCCTGTTCAAATCAGGCACACTCAGCCATGGCCAGGCACACTCTCTCAGCCTTATCTACCTCACAAGGTTGTTGTTAGGCTGAAATGTGGGGGGGGGGGGAAGGAAGGGACCATGTAAGCTATTTGGAGAAAAGGCAGGAAAAATGTGATAATAAAAATAAATAAATAAATAAATAAATAAATAAGAGGCACTGATTTATTTATATTATTTCATTTATTATTTCTTTTATATCCCACCTTTTTTCCCTCTTGCAAGGAACCCAAGGAGGCTCACATAGTCTGCCTCCTCTCTGTTTTACCTTCACAACAACCCTGTGAGGTAGGTCAGGCTGAGAGCGGGCGATTGGGCCAAAGTCACCCAGTGAGGCTTCATGGGTGAGTGGGGATTCGAACCAGGGTCTCCTCAGGCCCAGTCCAACACTCTCTAACCACTACGCTACATTGGCTTTCTTCATTCAAAAGATGCATGTGCTGACTTTCAATACTGCTACTGCCAGGGTGACTGTCAAGTCGTATCTTCACAAGAAAAACAAGCCATTAAAATAATGACATAAAATTGTTATCGCTACTACAAGCAGGACCTTGCAACAGGATGGTCCCATTCAGGGTTCCAGCTGGCCAATCAGGTATGCCCTTACTCCATTCCATTTCTCTCTCCTCCATCCTCCTACTTTTTCATTTATTTTTGCTCCCTAGAATTTGGGTATTGTGGTCCCCCTGTGCACGTTCAGCTCTCACTAGGCCAGCCTTCCTCAACCTGGGGCGCTCCAGATGTGTTGGACTGCATCTTCCAGAATGCCCCAGCCAGAGCTGGCTGGGGCATTCTGGGAGTTGTAGTCCAACACATCTGGAGCGCCCCAGGTTGAGGAAGGCTGCACTAGGCTATGACATCAACATCTAAAGCCCTTCTCCGGGTGCCTACTCTGAGGGAAGCTCAGAGGATGGCAACAAGAGAGAGGGCCTTCTCAGTGGTGGCCCCCCAATTCTGGAATGATCTCTCCGACCAAACCCGCCTGGCGCCAACATTGCTATCTTTTCGGCACCAGGTTAAAACTTTTCTCTTTTCCTAGGCATTTAGCAATATGTGATGAGCTTCATCGATCCTGGATCTGTTTGTATAGTTGATTATAAAGTTGTTTGTAATTGTTTTTAGATATATGTTTTCTGTGTATGTTGCATGTTTTTATGGTTCAAAATGGTGTGTATTGTTTTTAATTGTTTTGAAGCTTATGTAAACTGCTCAGAGAGCTTCGGCTATGGGGCGGTATAGAAATGTAAATATTAATACTGGGACAGAACAATTCATACCAACAAAACAATACCTTGCAACTGACCAGACATAACCGTCACAGACAAAAAAGAAAAACAAATATACCTCATCGACATATCAATACCGAATGACAAAAATGTCGTTGAAAAAGAAGAGGAAAAGAGAGAAAAATATACACCACTGGCCATGGAAGTCAAAGAACTACGGCAACAGGAAAAGGTCACAGTTATTCCGTCACATCCAAAAACTATACAGAAAACCTTCAGAAACTGGGCCTACCAAAATACATCCACACCAACATCCAGAAAGCACTCATGCTTAAAACATGCTCAATCGTCAGGAAATTCCTGAATCTGTAAAAGACAGCATGACTTGGCAAAGCCCGTCATGTCTGTCTAGAAAAACCGCTATGAGCAAGAAAGAGAATAATAATAATAATAATAATAATAATAAGAAGAAGAAGAAGAAGAAGAAGAAGAAGAAGAAGAAGAAGAAGAAGAAGTAGAAGTTGTTTTGGGGCTTTCCCCTGACCCCAGATTTAATTTTCTAAAGATCTTTTCTACTTCTTCAAACTTTGGGATTTCTCCAAACCTGCTGATAACTCCCTCTTGTGTGGGCGGGATGCTCTTTTGGCTACATAAGAACCAAAATCGAAAAAACGAGCCTGCTGCACGCATACAGGATTGCTACATATCATTACATTACACTAAAACCAGCAAGGCAGTAAACATACCCATACAATCACAGCAGCAGAATAAAGATTAAAAACTCAGCAACACTCTTCATTTCTTACATTCCCCCCTTGGAGTTTGTGGCAGCTTACACAGCACACACACACACACACACACACACGCACGCTACAACATCCACACAACAACCCTGTGAGGTAGATTAGCTGAGAGGCTCAGCAGAGATTTGAACCTGGATCGCCCCAGTCCTAATCCGGCACTCTAATTGCTATACCCGCCTTCCCCAATGTGGCGCCCTTCAGATGTTTTGAACTACAACTCCCAGCATTCCTGACCATTGGCTAAAGTCCAAGAACATCCAGAGGGCATCAGGTTGGGGAAGGCAGATTCAGTGCAGAGGTGTTGAACCTTAGGCCCACGGGCCAAATCTGTCCTGCCTGAAGTTCCAATATGGCCCTGCAGGAGGCTATGCCTCCCCAACCCCCTTCGTTCCCCCTGATTGTGATCGTTTGGTGCTTTCCCAGTTTTTTTGCGCTGTTTCCCCCCATTCTAAAAGATTGAAATATGCTGGTATTTTGGCCCCGCCCCTTTTGCGTTCGGCCCTGCCCACTACTGGAATGCAGCCCCTCAAGAGCTTCTCTGGAATGGGATTCAGCCCTCAGACTGAAAGAGTTTCAACACCCCTGCTCTAGAGAGTGCACGTGAGGAAACTGGGCATCATGGGAGATGCAGTTCTAGGGTGACCATATGGAAAGGAGGACAGGGCCCCTGTATCTTTAGCAGTTGTATAGAAAAGGGAATTTCAGCAGGCGTCATTTGTATGCATGCAGCACCTGGTGAAATCCCCTCTTCATCACAACAGTTAAAGCTGCAGGAGTTATACTAGAGTGACCAAATTTAAATGAGGGCAGGGCACCTGCAGCTTTAACTGTTGTGATGAAGAGGGAATTTCACCAGGTCTGCTGAAATTCCCTTTTCAATACAACTGTTAAAGATACAGGAGCCCTGTCCTCCTTTTCATATGGTCACACTAGTAATACTAGAGTAACCAGATACAAAAAAGGGCAGGGCTCCTGCAGCTTTAATGGTTTTCTATCTTGCAACAGTTAAAGCTGCAGGAGCCCTGCCCTCTTTTGTATCTGGTCACTCTTGTATAACTAGTGCAGCTTTCACTGTTGTGATGAAGAGGGAATTTCAGGAAGTGCTGCATGCATACAAAGGACACCTGCCCGGTCCTCCTTTTCATAGGGTCACCCTACCCAAGCTCCATCAGAGAAACAAGACACAGACATATGGGACACATGCAGATTCCGGAGAGGAGTGCAAATCAGATCCCCTCCTTGCTCAAACGCAAGGAGCAGTTCCCACACGAAACATTTCCAATCCAGATGCATCCTGAAGAGAGAAAAGGCATTCAGTATCCTGACCTGCCATTTCCATGCCTCAGCCTTCCGCCGGCTGATCAGGAAATTCTCCACCAGGGCCACGGCTTGGGTACAATCCTCTGGGGCCCCTTCCCTGGCCCAGGTCTGCAGGTCGTGAGGCAGGATAGCCAGGAACTGCTCCAGGATCAGCAGCTCCAGAATCTGCTCCTTCGTGTGCCTCTCCGGCCTCAGCCACCGACGGCAAAGCTCCCGCAGTCGGCTGCAAACCCTCTGCGGGTCTTCGACATCCTGGTAGCGGAACTGCCTGAAGTGCTGCCGCAGCGTCTCCATTCTCAGGGCTTCCTCCCGCAAGATGGCCGCCTTCACCTTCGCATAATCCTCCCGGTCGGCAGCTTCCAGCCTGCTCAAGGCCTGTTCGACATCCCCGCTAAGTGCCGGCAGGAGTCGGCCCACCCACTCCTCACTCGGCCACTGGCAGGCTTCTGCGATTTGCTCGAAAGAGGAGAGGAAAGCCCTGACGTTGTTGCGTGGTGGGCTCTCCATCAGAAATGGATTTTCCCACCCCTTCTGAGGGGAATCCAGCGCCCTCGAGAACTCCGGACACGAGGATTCCCCAAGACACTGCTGCCCCTTGCGCGGTTCTTCGCAGGACACTCTCCACTCTGGTCGCTGAGTCATGCCTTCGGGAAGGCCCGCAAAGGCGGCTTTCCCTGTCCCATCCAGTCCCACTTCTAGTTCAGGGTCTGCTGAAGTGTGCTCCTCCATTTTCACCCCTGGGTGGTAGTTACAGCCAGGTACCACCCAATGGGGCAATCCTAGCCAAAACCACTGGGTTTCAACCCCCTGCTTTTGCAAGAAACATGGGCAAAGGGATCAGTGGGGGAAATGCAAACTCTGCCGTCTTAGTTGGTGCCCCAAATTAGTCCAGAGACCTGACACAGCTGCAGACTTGACAGATTTCGCTTTGTGATCCGGAAGAGGAACTTCTTTCTGCATGAAACACACACATAACAATGATGATGATGATGATATTAATAATAATATAGGGTGACCCTATGGAAAGGAGGGCAGGGCTTCTGTATCTTTAACGGTTGTGTAGAAAAGGGCATTTCAGCAGGTGACATTTGTAGGCATGCAGCACCTGGTGAAATTCCCTCTTCATCGCCACAGTTAAAACTGCAGGAGCCCTGCCCAGAGAGACGAGATACAAAGGAGAGCAGGGCTCCTGCAGCTTTCACTGTTGGGATGAAGAGGGAATTCCACCAGGTGCTGCATGCCTACAAATGACCCCTGCTGAAATGCCCCTTTCTACGGAACTGTTAAGGATACAGGAGCCCTGTCCTCCTTTCCATAGGGTCACCCTACCTCTACCAATGGAACTGCATGAATTGTGGGGTCCAATTTGTGATAGATTTGAGCTACTTTAACTTCAAAATGCCATGCAAACTTATCACAGCGTGCTCACGAGGGATCCACCAACTCTCTCCCTGGCCCAGATTGTAGCAGGTAGCAAACCACTAAAAAAAGGCTCCATTGGACAAGGCTGTGAAGTAGGGTGACCATATGAAAAGGAGGACAGGGCTCCTGTATCTTTAACAGTTGCATAGACAAGGGGATTTCAGCAGGTTTTATTTGTATATATGGAGAACCTGGTGAAATTCCGTCTTCATCACAACAGTTAAAACTGCAGGAGCTATACTAGAGTGACCAGATTTAAAAGAGGGCAGGGCACCTGCAGCTTTCCCTGTTGTGATGAAGAGGAAATTTCACCAGCTTCCCCATATATACAAATGACAGCTGCTGAAATTTCCTTTTCAATATAACTGTTAAAGATACAGGAGCCCTGTCCTCCTTTTCATATGGTCACCCTATGTGAAGACACAATGCTGGTGGAAAAGAACTGTCTGCCATCCTCACCACCACAGCAGGCTCGATAATGAGCTCTAATCTGTGTTTGGTCAGACTTGGAACAAGTTTTCCTCCATCTGCATTCTAGCCATCTTCCTTCATTGCCCTCGGCTCCAGTGACAGGAAGCCAGATTCCAGCTGGACATCAGGAAAAACTTCCTGACTGTTAGAGCAGTACAACAATGGAACCATAGACCTAGGGAGGTTGTGGGCTCTTCTCCCACACTGGAGGCCTTCAAGAGGCAGCTGGACAGCCACCTGTCAGGGATGCTTTAGGGTGGATTCCTGCACTGAGCAGGGGGTTGGACTCAATTGCCTTGTAGGCCCCTTCCAACTCTACTATTCTATGATTCTATGTATACCAAGGAGCTGGCTGGGCTCTGCTCAGAGGTGGATGGCGCTTGGGCGTTCCACAAAACGACCTGGGCTTCGACAGGAGCACCAGCTATACCAGCAGGAAAAAACCCCTGGTAGCCTCCGAGGACAGACCGTGGAAGCTAATGAATGTTTTGGATTACAATTCTTGACACTTTGGCCGCACTGATTGAGGCTGATGGGCGTTGAAGTCCACAACATCTGAAGGACACTAGGTCGGGGAGGTCTGGCACAGAAGGTGATGAAGTCTGAAACAGCAGGCAGGACTGAAGGAGGTGTGAGCGGGAGGAAGAGCCCTTCTGCCATCCTTGCCGAAATACATTATTATTATTTAATGATTATAAATTATTATTATTATATATGCCATCAATGTACATGGTCCTGTATTCCCCCCCCCTTTTCCTTGTATTTTATGTCTTTTTAGGTCATAGACCTGTGAGCAGGGATGGTTTTATTTTACTGATTATCTGTAAATCGTTCCAGGAGCCTTTTTGACCAAGGAGCAGGATAAAAATTCTGCCAATAAATAAATAATAAATAAAACAGAGAACATCGGCGCAGGAAAACGTAAGGAGGCAAAAGGTGAGTTGCCATCTCTCTCCCCCCCCCCCAATCCCACCTCCAAAAGAGCTGCTGTGCCTTAACACACCCCTTGCACAAGCCCCCCTTAAAAGACACACAGTGCCTAGGGCTTTTAGCTGACCAGAACCAGCATGACGCGGGCTGGGGGCATGCTGGGACTTGTAGTCCCAACACAGCCAGAAGGCACCAGGCTGGGCAAATCCGGCTTAAAAGGCTGACGTTCACAGCAAACCACCCCGCTATAAGGCCTGCCAAGAAAACATCAGTGAAAGCTGGCGTCCCTCCAAGGGTCAGTAATGACTCAGTGCTTGCACGAGAGGTTCCTTTCCTTTCCTTTCTTCTTAAAAGATAGACAGCCCTTCTAATACGCGCTCCTCTGTTTGCTTATTCTCACGCTCCCGCACACAGACTGGGATCCTAACCCATCAGGAGCTGTGAGTACAGAAGGGCTACCAGAGAGTAGCAAAGGGCGACCAACGGATCTGTGTTGCTTAGCCACTTCAAGGATGCCCACTCTTCTCTGTGCAATGGGCTTCCCTGGACTGCACCTGGGAAGGACCATGACATATATACTGCAGGGATCTCTTTTGGATCTGAATCAAACCGATCCTCCGCCCTCTTCCGGGGGTGGGTACCCTGAAACTAGCTGCACAGACCCCTCCCCATCTTTTATAGGGGCGTGGGGGGTGCCCCTCTTTTTTTCTATCTACCTCCATCCTCCTTCTCTTCTTTGGCTCCGTTTCCTGGCGCCCCATCTTCCTTTTTTTTTTTTTTACACAAAGGCCTTCAAATATATATATATTAAAATCCATAACAACTCACCTCTCCCGCAACCATTCAAAAGCAAAAGTCTCCCCAAGGGAAGGAGGAAGGCAGGGTCAGGGGGAGACTTCCCTACCGGCACCTCCACCCACCTCTTTCAATTGCTCTAGCAGCCAGAGGGTTAACCCTTGAGTGTTTCAGAAAAATAAACCCCTTGGAAACAGCGACCACGCTTGGAGGAAAGCAAAGGGTCCCGTCGCACGCACTCCTTCGTCTTCCCCCACATACGATTTATTTATTTATTTATTCATTTATTTATTTATATAGCACCATCAGTGTACATGGTGCTATACAGAGTAAAACAATAAAATTGCAAAACCCTGCCACATAGGCTTACATTCTAATAAAATCACAATAAAACAATAAGAAGGGGAATAGAATGCACCAAACAGGCACAGGGTAGAGTAAAACTAACAGTATAAAAGTCAAATTTCCCCCCAAAAAGATGCATGATTAGTGGGAGAGAGAATCATAGAATAGCAGAGTTGGAAGGGGCCTACAAGGCCATCGAGTCCTCAATGCAGGAATCCACCCTAAAGCATCCCTGACAGATGGTTGTCCAGCTGCCTCTTGAAGGCCTCTAGTGTGGCAGAGCCCACAACCTCCCTAGGTAACTGATTCCATTGTCGTACTGCATTAACAGGAAGTTTTTCCTGATGTCCAGCCGGAATCTGGCTTCCTTTAACTTGAGCCAGTTATTCCGTGTCCTGCACTATGGGAGGATCGGGAAGAGATCCTGGCCCTCCTCTGTGTGACAACCTTTTAAGTCTTTGAAGAGTGCTCTCATGTCTCCCCTCAATCTTCTCTTCTCCAGGCTAAACATGCCCAGTTCTTTCAGTCTCTCTTCATAGGGCTTTGTTTCCAGACCCCTGATCATCCTGGTTGCCAAGAGGCTGAGTTCGGACGACACGCTAATCAATTGGGGGTGGGGGTGTTTAATAGGAACAGACTGGGAAACAACAATTGATTAGCTTGTCATCCAAACTCAGCCAGGGTTTCCCTTGCTTTGCTTCTCTTTGCCAAAGGCAGAGGAACGGAGACAGAGGGAAAAGTTGGCAACCCGCGAAGTCACGTTTGCCCGTAGGGTGACCATGTGCAAAGGAGGACAAGGCTCCTATATCTTAGTTGTATAGAAAAGTAGGGTGACCATATGGAAAGGAGGACAGGGCATAGAAAAGGGAATTTCAGCAGCTGTTATTTGTATATATGGAGAACCTGGTGAGATTCCCTCTTCATCACAACAGTGAAAGCTGCAGGTGCTATCTATATCCTTCTCCACTAGCATCAAGGAAGGGATTTTAGGTTTAAACCAGCTTTTCTCACCTCTGCATGACAAGCAACACCTGCCAAAATGCCCCCTTCTTTCCCCACAAATGTATGTGGGGAGCATTTTCCTATCTTGGCATCAGTCCAGCCAAATAAAGCTTGACATGTGACATTTTCTGCCCATCACATTATGTTAAAAGCACAGGCTCTTAGGGACTAGTGCTTGGAAAAACAGACAAACTAATTTAAGGTTGCCACGCTCTCTCCCCCACCCCAGCCTTTAATATTATTAACCCATTACATAGAAATAAACTATCTGGGCCAGCTTCTCCCTTCTAATCCTTTTTATGTCAGGCTGCTTTTAAAGACCCAGGGGTAAAACTCTGAAGAAGGAATGCTACAATGGCAACTCTGAACCCGGAGGTGAGCAGACGTTAAATATCTCTGGGGAAATTGTGGTTTGCAGTACATTTATTTATTTATTATTTATTAATTACATTTCTATACCGCCCAATAGCCGGAGCTCTCTGGGCGGTTCACAAAAATTAAAAACATTCAAAGTATAAAACAACAGTATAAAATACAATATAAAAGCTCAACCAGATAAAAACAGCAGCAATGCAAAATTACAAATTTAAAACACCAAGTTAAAATTTATTTATAGACTGTTAAAATGCTGGGAGAATAAAAAGGTCTTCACCTGGCGTCTAAAAGCATATAATGTAGGTGCCAAGCGAACCTTGGAGTTCTGGGCAGGATCTACACTATTCTTTATAATGCTTTATAACAGTTTTGACAACTGTTTGAGCCCAGGACACATTACATAGACAATTTTCAAACTGTTTTCAAAGTGTTATATCCTGCTTGGTGTAGATCTGGGCCTGGTTCTCAATAATTTATTTATTTATTGCATTTCTATACCGCCCAATAGTGAAACAATAGCAGCCACAAAATGACTCTCCCATTCCTCCCACAACCCTCAATTATATTTCTGAAATGAAGGAAGTCTGTGGTAAATGGCAGTGGATTTTACATAAAGGAAGACTGCGGTCCAGTCTGTTCTGGTACTCAGAACAAATTCCTGGGCTCAGAAGTCTTCAATTCTACACTGAGGTCTTTTGCACAAGGCTCTGTTTGGTAGATCACAGATCGCCAAAAAAGAAACCCAAAGTAGATCCCACAAGCCTAGGGTGACCCTATGGAAAGGAGGACAGGACTCCTGTATCTTTAACAGCTGTATAGAAAAGAGAATTTCAGCTGGTGTCATCTGCAGGTATGCAGCACCTGGTGAAAGTCCCTCTTCATCCCAACAGTTAAAGCTGCAGAAGCCCTGCCCTCTTTTGTGTCTCTTCACTCTAGTATAGCTCCTGCAGCTTTAACTGTGGTGATGAAGAGGGAATTTCACCAGGTTCTCCATATATACAAACGACACCTGCTGAAATTCCCTTTTCTATACAACTGTTAAAGATACAGGAGTCCTGTCCTCCTTTCCATAGGGTCACCCTAGGCTTGTGGGATCTATTTTGGGTTTCTTAACCAATTACAGCTATTTCCAGGTAGCTGAAGGCTCCCTCCCCTCCCGCTGTGAAGTTATGAAAGGGTTAAAGCAACAAAGCTGTGCTTCCTAGACGCCACTATAAATAGCACTGCCAGGTTTTCTGCTTTTCTGCCTCTTTCCCCCCTGAATCAAAATCAGCTTTTGTTGATCTAATTGCAGCTCTGGTAAGTTTCAAGGGAGGATTTTGTTTATTTATTTTTGTAAAGGGGATGGAGGGTGGTGAGCAACACTTCATTTCAGTTCAATTCATTTCAGGAGAGCAGATTTGGGAAGTTCGTTCCACAAGTTCAACACTACATGCTGAGCCTGTTCAAAAACATTCAAGGTTTTCCTCTTCTCCCAGGCATTTAACAACATGTAATTAGCCTGGTTTTGTTTTTGTATGTTTTTGTGGTTTTAAATTGTATTGTTTTTGTGATTTAAATTTTTTGTATATTGCTTTTTAAGTGTTTTTATTGTATGTAAACCGCCCAGAGAGCCTCGGCTATGGGGCGGTATACAAGTGTAAATAATAAAAATATTTATTTATTTATTACATTTATATACTGCCCCATAGCCAAAGCTCTCTCGGCAGTTTACAAAAGTTAAAAACAGTGAACATTAAAAAAGTATACAAAATTTAAAACCATCAAAAATTTAAAAACAACAGTATAAAACAATAGTATCCATTTAATAATAATATCTACGGTGGGTTTATTTATTTATTTTATTACATTTATATACCGCCCCACAGCTGAAGCTCTCTGGGCGGTTTACAACAATTAAAAATGGTAAACATTAAAAGTATGCACAATTTAAAAACCATCAAAAACATAAAAACAGTACAAAAACAACTGTACTAATTTAAAAACAACAATTCTGGGGTCCATTAAAAACAAACTTAACGTTGTTAAATGCTGTTAAAATGCCTGGGAGAAGAGAAAAGTCTTGACCTGGCGCCAAAAAGGTAAAAATATTGGCGCCGGGCGAGCCTCATCAGGGAGATCATTCCACAGTTGGGGGCCCACCACCGAAAAGGCCCTCTCCCTTGTTGCCATCCTCGGAGGAGGACCTTAGATGTTGAGCGCAGTGTACGGGTAGGTTCATGTACGGTTAGTGTGTTGTGGGGTGTGTTTTCCCCACCCATGATGGGTGATGTACCCAAAGCCCCTTATCTACCTGCCACAGTGGGGGTAATGGTAGGGTGACCATATGAAAAGGAGGACAGGGCTCCTGTAGGGCCGATCTACACCAAGCAGAATATAACACTTTTAAAACGGTATGAAAGCTGTATATGTAATGTGTCCTGGGCCTGAACAGTTGTCATAACCATTATAAGCAGTAGTGTAGATCCTTCCTTTAACAGTTGTATAGAAAAGGGAATTTCAGCAGGTGTCATTTGTATATATGGAGAACCTGGTGAAATTTCCTCTTCATCACAACAGTTAAAGATACAGGAGCCTTGCCCTCTTTTAAATCTGGTCATTCTAGTATAGCTCCTGCAGCTTTAACTGCAGGGATGGTTTCTGTGTCATCTGTCAGGCTCCTCATAGTTTGCGGCGGCCACCCTGTTGGAATAGCCCCGCAACCATAGAGACTGCCGCCTAGAGCATCTGCCACTTCCAATGATGTTCTACCCAGCGCGGACTTTCTCTGTGGTTCACATAGCAACCGGTGGTGCGCCTTTCCCTGCCGCGATGGCCACGGGGATAACTGGCAGCAGGGGTTGTGGGACACGGATTTATCCATGGAGTAGTATGAGGCCCGGTTGTGTATAGTGGTTTCCCTCCCTGCCCCTGTGTTTGTGTGAATAGAGCTGCTAACTTAACTTAGTGGCTGAGTATTGGGTTGTTGTTTGTTGAACTGTGGGTGTTCTCTGAACCTGGGATGTTTTCTGTAGGGTGGCTTGTTGACCACGCAGGGTAGCTTGTTAGCCACCCTGAACAACCCACAAAAATCAATCTCTTCTCAAGGCGGTTTGTTTGAGACGAATAAGCCACACTACATGATGAACAAGCCACCCTGCAGAAAGTGTTCTGGATTCAGACAACACACCAACCCAGGGTTCAACAACAACCCACAATCAACCATTGAGTGTGGGTTAGCGTGTTGTGCGACCCCAGTAACTGTGTCTGTAACACAGCCGTCTATTCTCTTTTTAACGCTTACAGGTAGGCTTCCCCTGTGGTCTGTCTCCAGCTACTGCTACTCAGATATCCTGCCTCTATTCAGGGAGGTTTTATTCTTTGCCACAATGGCAAATGCTCATTCATAAACCTGGGGTTCTCTTGAACAGGCTGACATTCAAGCCCTCGGTAACCACCGTGCTGTCAATGAAAGGTTCGCCGCACTCCTCGGAATGGCCAGTTGAGCTGGCTTGACGGGCTTTGCCTGGACTCTTTCCTCCCGACGCTTTTGGACCAAGACGGGGTTTGGATACACAGCTGAGACCCAGAGGAGTGGAAGCTTTTGCGAAGGATGAAAATGGAGCCGTGGACTTCCCCGGCGAGCCTTAGCACGGGGAAGGTGCTGGGAGGGAGCGGAAAGGGTCCCGCCGCCACTCTACCTGGTTGCGTTGGAGAGCTTCCATGGTGCCTAGCGCCCCAAAGAGTGACGCAAGTCCCTGATGGAGGAGTCGCCAAGGGATGGGAAGCCCAGTGGCAGGAATTCTTGAAGGCTCTGGATTCCCCTCAGTTGGCATGGGGGAACCCAGAGCTGAGAGACCCTGGGCCCTGGGACAACACCCAGGCTTTTCTGGCCTCTTTCGAGCATGTGGCCAAAGCCTGCCGGTGGCCCAGAGAAGAGTGGGCGGCCTGGCTACTGCCGGCGTTGAGTGGAGAAGCCAAACAGGCCTTTGATGGCCTGGAAGCCAGAGACAGAGGGGATTATGGGAAGGTGAAGGCCGCCATCTTGCGAGGGGAAGCCATCCAAACGGAGGCCCAGCGCCAGCACTTCCGGCAGTTCTGCTACAGGGAAACGGAAGATCCGCGTAGGATTTACAGTGAACTCCAGGAGCTTTGCCGGCAGTGGTTGAAGCCGGAGAGACACAGCAAGGAGCAGATCCTGGAGCTGTTAATCCTGGAGCAGTTCCTGGCCATCCTCCCCCCGGAAATGCGGAGCTGGGTCCGGGAATGCGGCCCGGAGAACGGCATCGAGACGACGGCCCTGGTGGAAGCTTTCCTGATGAGCCAGCAAGAGGCTGATGTGTGGAAATGGCAGGTGAGGGTTCAGTATCGAAAATGCATGATCTCAGCAGAACGGTTTGGGCCCCTCTTGGTATTTCGGTCTCATTTGGGCTAGTTTACAGCAGGGCCGGGCTGGGACGTTTTGCTGCTTGAGGTGACGGTCAAGATGGTGCCCCTCTCATCCCATGTACAAAAGCTGACTGGACCGGCAGTTGAATCTTTCTTAACTCTTGCAACAGGACAGCATCCTCCCTCACACTTGACGACAGCAAGCTGGCTTAGGGAGACGCTGTCCAGGCTGCAGGACCCACAACTTTCTCTTGCAGCGCCACGCTGCCGCCTCCCAGCATCTGCTGCCTGAGGTGGTCACTTCACTCTGCCCAATGGTAGGGCCAGCCCTGGTCTGCAGTGTGATTTTATTTTCTTAAGGGCTTAAAAGCACACACATGGGGAGCACAGCGGACGTACACTGGGGAGGTTCAATGGGGAGGCTGCGAATATTATAGGACGTCATGGTTGCTAGGAGAGGAGTGATTGACATACTCTAAGCTACAGAATGATGATGATTTTTTTTCTTTCCCCTTTTAATCTGTTAGTTTTTTTTAATTTTTAAACGTGTTTTTAATTTTACTGCAGGTTTAATTCTATTTTAACCAGGGTGGATAAAAAACAATGATTTTTTTAAAAAACCAGATTTTTAAAAATTTTAATCAGATTTTTTTAAAATTTTAATCAATTTTTTTTTTAAAATAAAATGCTTTTTGAGGAAAAATCTATTTAAAGATAGTTTTCTATTTAAGATACATGATAGTCCAAGGTTATTCATCATGAAATAAGGATTAGTTTTTAATTATGTAGCATGAGGCTGTTTAAATTTTTTGGTAAATGAATTCCATTAATCCATTCACAATGCCGTGCTCTTCCAGAGGTTTCTGTAAGATTATTTTTCTCCTTCCAATAAGGTACAGCAGAAAGGTTGTCCAAATATGAATGATTAACCTATTAAACTGGAGATCGTTCACCTCGCAATAATTTCATAATTATCTATGACGAGTTTCTAACAGTATAACCAAATCAGTATTTTTATATATATCTAACTGTAAAACTAATTTGAAAAGTTGCTATTCTAAAAATGAAACCTTCATCTGGTTGTAAATATTAAGATTATATCAGCAAGAATGAATCATTGGTAACTCTGAGTTGTGTAAAATATAGAGAGGAAGAGTACACGTTTTTGTAGGGGGGGGAGTCACATGATTAAATCGGGTCTTTCTGAGTAGTGATTGAAATCATGATTGAAATCAAATCCACCCTGATTTTAACTCTTGTAAATTTACATTTATATGTTTTAATTATACATGTTTTAATCTTGTAAACCATCTTGAGTCCCAGTACAGGGGAAAAAACAGGATATAAATAGATGATGATGATATTTATTTCGATCCCGCCTTTCTCCCAATACTGGGCCTCAAGGATTAGTCTCTCTCCGCAGGCCTCTCCCCAACTCTGTCCCCTGGCTTGGAGGCTGCCAGAGCTAGGGGGAGGAGGCAGGAGAGGAAGCTCCATGTTATTCCCGGAAGCTAAGCTTTGTTATCTCTTACCACAGATTGGAGATAACACAGGAATTCTAGAGGATGCAGTGCACTCAGCAGGCACCTGCAGGAGCCGGTCCTTCAGAGTCCCTTCCTTTACTTCCTTGTGCCCTTTACTCCATCCGGTTGTGCCTTTTACTTCATCCCTCTCGGTTCAGAGAGGGACCCCCGGTTCAAAAGAAGCTGCCCACCTCTGTTCTAAAGAAATGCGGGGTAGTGATTAGAGCAGCCAGCCTGGTGTTGGACTGCAACTCCCCACATGGCCATGCTGGCAGGGAATGGTGGGCGTTGCAGTCCAACACGTCTGGAAGGCTACCACGTTGGGGAAGACTGTGTTAAAGTGTCAGACGTGAACGAGGGAGACCCAGGTTCAAATCCCCTGAAGCTCACTGGTTGCAAAAGGGTGTGTGAATCGCTCCTTTGTCACCTAGCCTACCTCGCAGGGTCGTTGGGAGGGACCCTTCTATGCCTTTTTGAGGTTCTTGTAATAAATAATCCTCTCCAAATCTAGAATACACACGGCTCTGGTTGCAGCACGATTCATACCGCGTCTCCCAAATCTCACCGGATGTCTCCCTGCTGTTTCAGGTGCCGTCAAAAGGTGCGATTTGGAATCCACTGGACCTTGGGAAGAGAGCGTTGGACACGGAGGCCAAGGAGAGGGATGATAAAGACGTTGGATCGCTAGGTAGGGGGATGGTGACTGTGCTGGAGGAGTGTTGACTTGTTTCTTGAAGCAAGGAAGAACAGGGAAATGCAGCAGTAAAACATAGCCCTCCTTTACGGAGAATTAGTACTGAGCCACGCAGTCTTGCTGGGCTGTACCACTTCAGACTTTAGGTGTGGGATCGCTTGACAGAAGGCTGCCTATATAAAATTTAAAAACCGAAACCAAACCGAACTCCCTGCATGTAGAAAGTTAGCATATCAGGTCAATAGCCTATGGCTCTAACCTAGGCTACATGAGCCTACCCACTCCCTCAAACTTTTCTACATGTACAATTTCTGCTGAGGCAGGGCCTTTTAAGTTTTAAAAATCTAAATAATAATGCCTTGCTGGATTAGATGCCAAAGTCCTATCAAAACATCTAATTGAGGTGGGGAATCCTACATCTGGGCTGTGCCACTTCAGACTGCATGGTGGAAGGCTCCTCCATTCCCTGCATGTAGAAATGTAGTGTCTCAGGAAAAAAGGCTCTAACCGAAGTTCCCCCTGGTTTTAACTTTTGTGAACTGCCCAGAGAGCTTCAGCTATTGGGTGGTATAGAAATGCAATAAATAAATAAATAAATGACATGCATCCCCTCACCAGCATTACAGCCGCTGACATCCTCATTCACTTCTGTGCCCCTTTACATGGCTGTATGGAATGTTCTTTGTTTCCGTTAAGAGAAGAGGAAGAATTGTCTGACCACTGGCAAGTCAGAAATTGCTTAGTGAGGCAGACATGTCCCTCTGGGCTGCCAGTTGCTGCCTCCCCCTTTCAAGCTCTCATTTTGAATCATCATCATCATCCCTTTGGATCGAGGCAGGGAACAACATTAGTACAAAATACAATATAAATCAAATACATAAAATTAATTAAAAGAGCATATAAAACCAATACAATATCAAAATAACAAACAAGACGTCTTAAAATTCTTGGCTTAAAATCCATCTGGGTAGGCCTGCCAGAAGAGGCTAGTCTTTATATCTGTCTTAAGCTTGGGGGGAGTGTTAAGGGCGAAGTATAAAGTGTGGGTTATCACCTTTAAAGCCCTACATGGTTTGGGTCTAGGCTACCTGCGGGATCGCCTTCTCCCGTTCAATCCGCCCTGCACACTCAGGTCCTCTGGGGAGAATCTACTCCAGCCAGTAGATTCTAGGCTGACAGGTATTACCCAGAGGACCTTCTCTTCTGCTGCTCCCAGACTGTGGAATGGCCTGCTGGAGGAGACTCATCAACTTAACAGTCTACTAGCATTCAAGAAAGCTATAAAGACTGATCTCTTCCGGCAGGCCTATCCTGTGGAATTTTAGGTTTTTAGGCTGTTTTAATAATGTATACTATGTTTTTAATTCAGTTTTATGTATATTATTATTATTATTATTATTATTATTATTATTATTATTATTATTATGTTGACGAATCTCCTCCGGCAGCCCATTTCACAATCCGGGGGCAGCAGAAGAAAAGGTTCTCTGGGTAACAGTTGCCAGCCTAGTTTTGGCTGACTGAAGGAAATTCTCCCCAGAGAACCTGAGTGTGTGGGGCGGATTGTACAGGGGAAGGCGACCCTGCAGGTAACCTGGACCCAAACCATGTTGGGCTTTAAAGGTAATGACCAACACTTTGAAGGACCATCTTCTCCTGTAAAAGCCTGCCTGGGTGTTGAGACCTTCCAGAGAGGACCTTCTCTTCGTCCCGGTAGCATCTGAAGTGTCAAGAAAGGGTCTTCTCCATGTGCCCAGCCAGACTTTGGTACTCCCTACTGAGCAGGGCAGGATCTACACTACTGCTTTAAAGCACTTTATAACAGTTTTGACAACTGTTGGGGCCCAGGACTCACTCCAGATAAAGTTGTCAAAACTTGTTATAAAGCGCTTTAAACCAGTAGTGTAGATCCTGCCCAGGTCTCACTTAGCTTTGTTAATGATGACTTCCTGCCCACAGACAAAACCCTTTTCATTTTTTATTTAAACAAGCATTTGTTCTTTTCTGCTTTTAATAAGAATTTTCAATACGTTTCAGCATGTATTTTAAATTTAATTAAAGTGTTTACAGTGTTTTCCTTTTTTTTTTTAAAAAAAAAATCTTTATCTGATTTTGTGGCGTTTTAATGTGTTAGTGCCTATTATGTTGGATGCATTGGTTATTCCCTGTTGTGGATTTTATTGTTGCCAGCTGACTTGGATATTTTTTTAATAGAAAGGTGGGATTTAAATATAAGACATAAAACCCCCACACAAATCCTTCTGTCTTTTACAGATGGTAGACTAATTTCCTCTGATCATTCCACATCATTGATTCCCCCTGAGGAACAGGAATTGGTCAAACCGGGGCCAACGGAGGTAGGTATATATTTTGGGTGAGGAGGTCGGCTTCACTTCATCAGAGATTTGTGGAAGACTTTGTAAGAGAAGGAACAGCAAACCTATATAAATGGCAGCAGCTCTCAGTCTTCTTAAAATCAGACTATTGGGATAGAAGGTTAAAAAATCAGGAGGAAAAAGGTTGAACCTCAAGACCATGAAGCTCAAGAAGTTTCATTATTGCTACATTTATGTGTTGCTTTTCAACACAAAAAGTAGTTTTGACGTGCAGGCAGCCGGCTTGGGTCGACTCAGCCTTCCATCCTCCCGAGGTCGGTAAAATGAGTACCCAGTTAGCTGGGGGAAAGGTAATAACGGCCGGGGAAGGCAACGGCAAACCACCCCGCTATAAGGCCTGCCAAGAAAACGTCAGCGAAAGCTGGCGTCCCTCTAGGAGTCAGCAATGACTCAAGTGCTTTGCACGAGAGGTTCCTTTCCTTTCCTTTCTACAAAGACAGAAATCCTTAATATAACACACACGAAAAACCCGAAGCCATAATCATCACTGGCTCAGTTCAGACAACACGTTTCTCAGTGGTGGTTTTCGAACTCCACGGTGGAGTTTTTACACCACTCTTGAGAAACATGTTGTCTGGAGGGAAAGCTCCACCCCACTGTGGAGTGGTTTTTTTTAGAAAACACTCCATGCAGAATATCCACGCTGTGCAGAGGAGAGTTCCTGCACAACCGTTGTGTTGTGTGGCAGGCTCTGTGTTGTTTTCCATTGTGATGAGTGGACTTTTCCCACTGGCTACAGAGATCTCTGGCAAGAGCGGCGAAAGGAGCAAGTGCCCCTCTAGGAGAGCCGCCGGGATTGTTGTTTTGAAGCAATGGCTGATGAGATAGCATCGGGAGGTCTGGGGGAGGAGAGAGGGCGGAGGAAGTGTCAATCAAATGTCGTGATGGATTTTACTCAACTCCACGGTAGCCCATAGTCACACAATGGTGGAGTTAGAACGTGTTGTGTGGGGAGCAGCTTCTACAAACTCAACCACTGAGTGGAGTTTTCACACTGTGTTGACTGAACTGAGCTGTAATCTCTGGTAATACTTAAAATATTAGTAGGTTGGTCTTTGCCAGGTCTGCTCTTAACTGATGCATGTTTTTTTCTCCAGATGGCAGACTGTTCGTCTAGTCTTACTGGTCGGCTGGCATCCGTTTGTCAAGCTATTAATAAGTTGCCTGGGTCGCCACAGGAGGATGAAGTAAGTATACTGTATAAGCCTTAAATGGCTTGGGGCCAGATTATCTAAAAGATCCCCTCC
The DNA here is from genome assembly GCF_023053635.1 of Elgaria multicarinata webbii. Taxonomy (NCBI): domain Eukaryota; kingdom Metazoa; phylum Chordata; class Lepidosauria; order Squamata; family Anguidae; genus Elgaria; species Elgaria multicarinata. The sequence goes on from NC_086173.1 coordinate 158,697,207, forward strand.
TCCCATATGTACCTGCCTAGACCCTAAGATCATCTTCAGGGGTCCTTCTTTGTGGGCCCCTGCCAAAGGAAGTGAGGCAAGTGGCTACCAGGAGCAGGGCTTTTTCTGCTGTGGCACCCCGGCTGTAGAATGAGCTCCCTAGAGAGATTCGCCTGGCCACCTACGTTATACTTTTTCCAACACCAGGTGAAGACCTTATTTTCCCAGTATTTTAACATTTTACCATCCTAGTCTTTTAACTTGCTGTTTTAAATCTGATTTTTAAACCTCTGCGTCACTGTTGCGTTTTCTGTTACATTCAGTGGACCTTCCCACTGGCTACCGAGCACCCTTGCAGGAGCGGCGAAAGGACCGAGTGCCCCTCTAGGAGAGCCGCTGGGATTGGGTCTTTTTTGCAGCAATGGCTGATGGGATACCATTGGGAGGACTGAGAGGGCGGAAGAACTGTCAATCAAACGTCGTGATGGAGTTTTACTCAACTCCACGGGAGCCCACAGTCACGCAATGGTGGAGTTAGAACATGTTGCGTGGGGAGTACCTCAACTGTTGAGTGGAGTTTTCCCACTGCGTAGAGAAAAGTGTTGTCTGAACTGACAGCAGCTCTCAGACTTCTTAAAATCAGACTATTGGGATAGAATGTTAAAAAAAATCAAGAGGAAAAAAGATGAGCCGCAAGCCCTATGAAGAGAGACTGAGAGAACTGGGCATGTTGAGCCTGGAGAAGAGAAGATTGAGGGGAGACATGAGAGCACTCTTCAAATACTTAAAAGGTTGTCACACAGAGGAGGGCCAGAATCTCTTCTCGATCCTCCCAGAGTGCAGGACACAGAATAACGGGCTCAAGTGACTGTAAGCCAGATTCCAGCTGGACATCAGGAAAAACTTCCTGACTGTTAGAGCAGTGCGACAATGGAATCAGTTACCTAGGGAAGTTGTGCGCTCTCCCACACTAGAGGCCTTCAAGAGGCAGCTGGACAAGCATCTGTCGGGGATGCTTTAGGGTGGATTCCTGCATTGAGCAGGGGGTTGGACTCGACGGCCTTGTAGGCCCCTTCCAACTCTGCTATTCTATGATTCTATGCTTCTATGAACATAAAGCTCAAAAAGTTTCATTATTGCTACATTTACATGTTGTGTTTCAACGCAAAAAGTAGTTTTGAAGTGACTTCTACAAATGCAGAAATCCTTAACTAATATAACACCAAAAAAAACCAAACCCAAATGATTATAAGCCATAAACATCACAAGTTTACAAATAGAAAGAAGAAAGAAACAGCTAAATTCAAGGCCGGCCCACCCGTTAGGCAGAATGAAGCAGCTGCCTTGGGCAGCTGATTTAGGGTGTTGTGAGAGAGCAGCAAAATCACTTTGTTAGATACTATCTTTTGCATTGTTGGTTCAAGAGGGGCAGTTGTGGGATTATGTGTCTCCGGTGCCAGAATGACTTGATTGGTTTGACTCAGGGGGAAATGCCACCACCCCACCTCAGGCAGCAAATTGTCTTAGGCTGGCCCTGGCTTAAACTAGTATTATATGTGTCGTGGCCCAAACATTACGAAGACGTTTTCCAGGTTTCAACACACCCTTATTTTGATAGACGGGAATGTACGTTGCAACGGAGAAAAACGCACCTCTGCCAAGGAGCACTTTTCTGCCCAATGTTGGGTGTGGTTCGCTTTTATTAGCAAGCGCTGGTCACGTAGACTTGAAATAACTGAGCATGTGCACAGTGCTTTGTTGACTCAATAGGAAATTTAGCCGACCGCAGGTGTTTTTTTTTATAGTTTCTGTGGTTAGGCTAGCTCTTTCCTGTCTGTCCTTTAAGAGGAACTTGCCGTTTCAAAGTTCGCCCAGAGTGAATCCTATTTCTACACCTGGCACAAGATTTTTTCTTTATGAACAGTTCAACTCCAGTACCAACATGGCTTCCCTAATGCCAAGATTCGATGTTCCAACTATAAGAACGTAAGAAGAGCCCTGCTAGATCAGACCAAGGGTCCATCTAGTCCTGCACTCTGTTCACACAGTGGCCGACCAGCCATCGGCCAGGGATGAACAGCAAGACATGGTGCAACAGCACCCTCCCACCCATATTCCCCAGCAACTGGTGTATACAGGTTTAGTGCCTCTGATACTGGAAGTAGCGCACAGCCATCAGGTCTAGTAGCCATTGATAGCCTTCTCTTCCAGGAATTTATCCAACCCCCTTTTAAAGCCATCCCAACTGGTGGCCATCTTGTGGTAGTGAGTTCCATAGTTTAACTCTGCACTGTGTGAAGAAGTCCTTCCTTTTCTCTGTCCTGAATCTCCCAGCTTCATGGGATTGGCCCCTTTGGCTTCCAATATTTTGAGAGGAACAAAAATGTCTCCCTATCCACATTCTCCATTTGCTGTTGTTTATTCGTTCAGTCGCTTCCGACTCTTCGTGACTTCATGGACCAGCCCACGCCAGAGCTTTCTGTCGGCCGTTGCCACCCCTAGCTCCCCCAAGGTCAAGTCTGTCCCCTCCAGAATATCATCCCTCCATCTTGCCCTCGGTCGGCCCCTCTTCCTTTTGCCTTCCACTTTCCCTAGCATCAGCCTCTTCTCCAGGGTGTCCTGTCTTCTCATTACGTGGCCAAAGTCCTTCAGTTTTGCCTTTAATACCATTCCCTCAAGTGAGCAGTCTGGCTTTATTTCCTGGAGTATGGACTGGTTTGATCTTCTTGCAGTCCAAGACACTCTCAGATTATGCAACTCTGATATTTCTCTTTATACATGCTGTTTTCTGTGTAGAAACCTCTCCTCCTGCCCACATTCCTATGAATGGGGGTGGGAGTTTCATGCCCATGTTTTGAGGCTTAGTTTTCACCGAGGAGAGAAATCTGCGACGGTATCGCTTCAGAACGCAAATGGGAGGTTACACTGTAGAACGCTCCCCTGTACAATAAAATTTTAAAAAATCCACCTACATAGAAAACTAGCATAAGAGGGAGACAAATGCTGGCCTAGCCTTCGCCCTGACACACTAGATTTCTGCGTACAGGGAATGTTGTGGCACGTGTCACTTTCCCACCAAACTGGGGCTCTCTCAAGAAAACGCATGTTTCTAGCGTGGCCTTATCTTCCATCTGAAACTAGAGGAGTGTTGGGGCTCCTTCAGCCTGGGGGCCAAATTCCATTCCAGAGAAACTCTTGGGGTGGGCGGAGCTGAAGGCAAAAGAGGGCAGGTCCAAAGAAGCTGGAAAATCACCAAACAATTGGTGGTTGAGGGGAAGGGGTGTGACCGTCTCGGGAACCTCAGAGGGCCGAGTTCGGCCCTGGGGCCCGAGGTTCCCCACCCCTGCAATAATAATTTAATTATTTCTGTTTCCTCCTCCTTCCATCACCAATACTCTTCTAAAGCTCCAGATTTGGGCTGAATTACTGTGTAGTGGGGCGGGCTTCTTCTTGTTCCAGGGCTCCGTGGACTTTGAGCTGGCTGTGCATTTCACGGAGGGGGAACAGGCCTCGTTCGATCCAAGTCAAAGAGCGCTCCGCAGGGAAATCCTGCAAGATAACTATGGGAATGGGTCATCTCCGGGTAAGTCAAGGTCTCTTTTCCTTCCCCATCTTTAGCTGGAGCCATTTTAAGACTTGATTCTGATTTTTTTAAAAAAAGTTTATTTATGTATTGCGTCCAGTTCTGGGCTCCACAATTCAAGAAGGATGCAGACAAGCTGGAGCGTATTCAGAGGAGGGCAACCAGGATGATCAGGGGTCTGGAAACAAAGCCCTATGAAGAGAGACTGAAAGAACTGGGCATGTTTAGCCTGGAGAAGAGAAGATTGAGGGGAGACACGATAGCACTCTTCAAATACTTAAAAGGTTGTCACACAGAAGAGGGCCAGGATCTCTTCTCGATCCTCCCAGAGTGCAGGACACGGAATAACGGGCTCAAGTTACAGGAAGCCAGATTCTGGCTGGACTTCAGGAAAAACTTCCTGACTGTTAGAGCAGTACGACAGTGGAATCAGTTACCTAGGGAGGTTGTGGGCTCTCCCACACTAGAGGCCTTCAAGAGGCAGCTGGACAAGCATCTGTCAGGGATGCTTTAGGGTGGATTCCTGCATTGAGCAGGGGTTGGACTCCATGGCCTTGTAGGCCCCTTCCAACTCTGCTATTCTATGATTCTATGATTTGTTTATTGCATTTCTGTACTGCCCAATAGCCAAAACTCTCACAAAAATCAAAACCGTGAAGTACAATTTAAAGTATAAAACTTAAACTGCAATGTAAAAGCACAATGTGGTATAGTGAACCAGTGTCAGTATAGTGCCTAGAGTGTTGGACTGGGAGTCAGGAGATCCAGGTTCGAGTCTCCACTCGGCCATGGAAACCCACTGGGTGACTTTGGGCCAGTCACAGACTGTCAGCCCAACCCACCTCACAGGGTTGTTGTGAGGATAGAATGGAGAGGAGGAGGAGGATTATGTACGCCGCCTTGGGTTCCTTGGAGGAAAAAAGGCGGGATATAAATGCAATAAGAAATAAAAATAAAATAAATTTCAAAGCAAAATATAGAAGTACAACCAGAATAAAACCAAGCAGCAATACAGAGGTTTAAACTAGGAAAGTTAAAAGACTAAGATGGTAAAATGTCAAAACACTGGGAAAATAAAAAGTTCTGCATCGGAAAGAGTATAACATAGGTGTCAGGCGAACCTCTCTAGGGAGCTCATTCCACAGCCGGGGTGCCACAGCAGAAAAGGCCCTGCTCCTGGCAGCCACCTACAAGTTCCAAGTGAAGCTCTGAAATTGTTTGAATATAGCAATGAAGCAGACTTAAGGCTTCATTCCTGTACTCACTGACTGAGCAGTAAGCTTCCTTGATCTCCCTGGGACATACTTTTGAGTAAAAATGTAAAGGATTGCTCTTGGAGAGAGAAATCCCACGCCCCCCCTAGGCAGTGTCTGAGCGGGCACTGGATATTTCAGATTCCCAGATCAAAGGTCAGAGGCAATGGGGGGTGGTCTGACCTCCTTCTCCCTCATGGAAAGAACTGCAGTGCCTTAGGTCTGGAAATTGACCTCTAAGAGGAGGTAAAGTGGGCATTTCGGTTAGCCAGGAGGGGGGCGGGGAGACTGGAGAGGCCAGGGTATGACCTAACCTGAGGCCTCCCCAGCGTCCCTCCCATCCCTCTCCAAAAATCCTTTTGCTAGTTGGGCAAAAGCCCCTCTGATGCTCCTCCCATCCTGCATAGGATGCTTGCAAGCCTCAGAGTTCAGGGGCATATAATCATCATCCTAGGATTGTGCCTATTTAAGTTCTCCCCTGATTTTTAAGTTCAGCCAGTGCGGAGTAGTGACAGTATGGTATAGCGGTTAGAGTGTGGACTGGGAGTCGGGAGATCCGGGTTCTAGTCTTCACTCGGCCATGGAAACCCATTGGGTGGCTTTAGGCCAGTCACAGACTCTCAGCCCAGCCTACCTCACAGGGTTGTTGTTGTGAGGATAAAATGGAGAGGCGGAGGATTATGTACGCCGCCTTGGAAGGAAAAAGGCAGGATATAAATGTAATAAATAAATAACTACTTTGGGCCATTGGAAAAATGTTGGCGATGTTTGTACACCCCGTAAAATTAACCCGGCATAATTTTCATGTTTTGTAGCCGATTCAGACCAACTTTTTCTTCCAACCAAACATTTTCCTGGAAAAACCAATTTGTGGTCTCACTCAAGCCCTCTGCTTGCGCGTGTGCTATTAGTGGCAGTCTTATTGGCTTTTCTCAGTTTGCTCTCCATCTGCTTTAGATTCTTATGTAGTTTTTGCTACAATTACAACTTTTAAACGTGTAGTTAACCGCCTCGGGAGTTTGGAACTGAGGTGCAAGGTATTTATTTATTTATTTATTTATTTATGTATTTATTACATTTTTATACCGCCCAATAGCCGAAGCTCTCTGGGCGGTTCACAAAAATTAAAACCATAATAAAACAACCAACAGGTTAAAAGCACAAATACAAAATACAGTATAAAAAGCACAAACAGGATAAAACCACGCAGCAAAATTGATATAAGATTAAAATACAGAGTTAAAACAGTAAAATTTAAATTTAAGTTAAAATTAAGTGTTAAAATACTGAGTGAATAAAAAGGTCTTCAGCTGGCAACGAAAGGAGTACAGTGTAGGTGCCAGGCGGACCTCTCTGGGGAGCTCATTCCACAACCGGGGTGCCACAGTGGAGAAAGCCCTCCTCCTAGTAGCCACCTGCCTCACTTCCTTTGGCAGGGGCTCACGGAGAAGGGCCCCTGTAGATGATCTTAAGGTCCGGGTAGGTACATATGGGAGGAGGCGTTCCTTCAAATAACCTGGCCCCAAACCGTTTAGGTCTTTAAATGTCAATACCAGCACTTTGAATCGGGCCCGGACCTGGACTGGCAGCCAATGAAGTTGTAAAAGGACTGGCGTAATGTGATCTCGCCAGCCAGTCCCTGTTAGTAAACGGGCTGCCCTGTTCTGTACCAGCTGAAGCTTCCAGACCATTTTCAAAGGCAGCCCCACGTATAACGCATTTTAGTAATCCAAACGAGAGGTTATCAGAGCATGGATAACTGTAGCTAGGCTATCTCTGTCCAGATAAGGGCGTAATTGGTATATCAACCTAAGTTGATAAAAGGTGCTCTTTGCCACTGAGTTCACCTGTGCCTCAAGTGACAGTTCTGGATCCAAGAGCACCCCCAAACTACGGACCCGATCCCTTAGGGAGAGTGCAACCCCATCCAGGACAGGGCAAACATCACCTCGCCGGACAGATGAACCACCCGCTAACAGTACCTCCGTCTTGTCTGGATTGAGTCTCAGTTTGTTAGCCCTCATCCAGTCCATTACCGTGCCCAGGCACTGGTTCAGAACAGAACAGGTAGAACTATTTTAGTAGTCACGACTTGATGCTAGCTAGTCACAGCCATCAAGGTGATGAAACTAGCCATGACTGGTCCTATTTTCCTGCTGTTTGCAAATTCCCAGTCTTTGTTCTTCTGTCCTCTGCGAACTCTTGGTGCTGTATCTTCCCACCCTGTCTAACTCCACCCCCTTGCTTTTTCCTGTTGAACTTCCTTTGTGTTGGATCATGTGGACTAGTACCTTGCTTCTGGATTAATTTCCTGCTGGCTACAGGACTCAACTCGTATTCCTTGCTCTCTTCCTGACACACCTTGAAAGGCGATAAGGATAGCGGTGGAGTGGCGGAGAAGAGGTTGAGGGCATCTCCTGAGAAATCAAGGGTGCCTTGTACTGTTTCTGCTTCCTGTTTCTTCATTTCCATCATTTTTTATATTTTTCTCCCCATCCCGCCTTTCTTCCCTACTTGATCTGGGTTCCTTCCCTGTCCCTCCGATCATGCAGCAGTAGAGGAGATCAAAGAGGAGATTCTTCTGTGGAACATCCCTGAGACGGTTGTGCCCCATGAGATGTACCCGGAAAGATCCCACGTTGATATTTCGATGGAACCTGAGATCTGCAAAGGAGGCGGTGATTTGGAGCGGCTTCAGGGGAGGAAGCCGATGCAGAGGCGGCGCGGGGCTGTTCAGCTTGCGGAAGGGTTGAGGACCTTCCACAAACGTCTGCCCCACGACAGCGAGAGGAAGCATCCGTGCCTCCAGTGTGGAAAAACGTTCCAGTACCAATCCCAGCTCAACAAACACCAGATAATCCACACAGGCTTGAAGCCCTACGGATGCGCCGTCTGTGGGAAAAGCTTCCAAAGAAAAGACAACCTTCTGGCACATCAGAGAACCCACACAGGAGAGAAGCCACACGGCTGCCTGGAATGCGGGAAAAGCTTCCAAAGAAAAGACAACCTTCTGGCACATCAGAAAACCCACACAGGAGAGAAGCCACACGGCTGCCTGGAATGCGGGAAAAGCTTCCAAAGAAAAGACAACCTTCTGGCACATCAGAAAACCCACACAAGAGAGAAGCCACACGGCTGCCTGGAATGCGGGAAAAGCTTCTGCAACAGAGTCAAGTTCCTGAGACATCGGAGGATCCACGCTGGGGAGAATCCTTATGAATGCCCATGGTGCAGGAAGAGTTTCTGTCGGAAAAGCAGTCTTGTTGCACATCAGAGAATCCACACGGGGGAGAGACTGCATGCATGCTCAGAATGCGGGAAACGCTTCAGTGAGAAAGCCAAATTGAGAAGACATCAGAGAGTCCACACAGGAGAGAAACCTTACTCCTGTCCCAGGTGTGGGAAAAGCTTTAATCAGAGGGAGACCTTGATGAAACATCAGAGAGTCCACACGGGAGAGAAACCTTACGAGTGTCTGGAGTGCGGGGAATGCTTTGGCCAGAAAGTGACACTGCTTAGACATCGGAGAATTCACATGGGAGAAAACAGTTAATTGCATCCTGTAAAGTGGAGAGAGAAATCTTTTCTTTACTTGAAAGACAGACTTGTCACTCGCTGGAAAAAGGAGCAAGAATTTATGAATACATTAACGGCGGTGGGAGGGGTGTGCAGGGCAGGGCGGCTTCAACAAGAAATCAAAGTGATTCTGTAAGTTGTTTAGAATGGGATCATAGATTAAAGTGGTAAAGTCTGTACTGTACCACTTCAAAGCCTGGTAGTGGGAGATGTGTAGAGATGGGATGGATAAAAAAATTAAAAAACATAAAGGAAGGGAAGGGGACCCGGACTTTTATTTTCTTAAAAAATAGATTTTATGTCTTTTTTTCCAGGGATTTTTGGGAAATTTGGGGAAAACCTTTTTTTCTGGACTCTTCTCCCAGCTTTTTCTCCAAGCCTTCACATAGGATGTCATATTCTTGAATGGTCACCAATATTTAAAAGTATGTAGAAAACAAGGACACCAGGAAGAGGACTAAACTATTTATCCTTGATTTACTAATTTCTAAATACACAAACTTCTTGTTGTTGTTGTTGTTGTTGTTGTTGTTATTTGGGGAAACATTCAGAAAAATGCCCCCACTAGTTTTAAAAGATTCATTGGTAGTTCTCAACTACCTTTGGGTATTTTTGACTGGGAGCATAAAAATCCAAAGTAAGTTATACATTTCCTCCTCTGTGACTTTGTTACAGGTTGCAGAAGGAGGGCAAATATGTCTGTTTAATTTAGTCTTGGAGACTGTGCTTTTCCATCATTGAATAAGCCGAGTTACAAATAGCCTGGGATTGCAACCGCTTCTTACGAGTTGGCAAACAAAACAGGAAATCTGTCACTGACTATCCGAACCGAGATGGTTTCATCCAAACCAGAAAACTGCGGTTAACAGCTTTGGAACAAGATATTAAACCACAATCTGAGTTTGAAACCCAGCTTGTTTCCAGGCTATTAGCCACGATTTCCTAGTATAGATGAAACAGGGAACTATGGTTAATGCAAGACTTTCAGATTGTTTTCCCGGCTCATGCAAAGGGGCTCGTTCATATTGTGGCTGGTGTGGCCTTCCAAAACACAGTCAGAATTACAATCTACCACTGTAAAAATCTAATGGAAACTGATTTAGAAACTACTCATATATATAAATTATATGTATGTATGTATATAAAACAGTTGGGTAGAACATTGGAAAGGAACTAAAGCAGGGCTGAGGAACGTGTGGCCCTCCAGATGTTGTTGAACTGCAAGTCCTATCAGCCCCGGTGAACAGAGCCAATGCTAGGGATGATGGGACTTGCAGTCCTACAGTTGCAAAAAGTCATGGTTTCCATAAACAACTATTTGTGGGGAGGGGGGAAAGGGAGAAGAAATATTGCTGTCAATATTGCTCCACAATTCAAGAAGGATGCAGACAAGCTGGAGCGTGTTCAGAGGAGGGCAACCAGGATGATCAGGGGTCTGGAAACAAAGCCCTATGGAGAGAGACTGAAAGAGCTGGGCATGTTTAGCCTGGAGAAGAGAAGATTGAGGGGAGACATGATAGCACTCTTCAAATACTTAAAAGGTTGTCACACAGAGGAGGGCTAGAATCTCTTCTCGATCCTCCCAGAGTGCAGGACACGGAATAACGGGCTCAAGTGACAGGAAGCCAGATTCCAGCTGGACATCAGGAAAAACTTCCTGACTGTTAGAGCAGTACGACAATGGAATCAGTTGCCTGGTGAGTTTGTGGGCTCTCCCACACTAGAGTCATTCAAGAGGCAGCTGGACAACCATCTGTCAGGGATGCTTTAGGGTGGATTCCTGCATTGAGCAGGGGGTTGGACTCGATGGCCTTGTAGGCCCCTTCCAACTCTGCTATTCTATGATTCTAGGCATGCAGCACCTGGTGAAATTCCTTCTTCATCACAACAGTGAAAGCTGCAAGAGCCCTGCCCTCTTTTGTATCTGGTCACTCTAGTATAGCTCCTGCAGCTTTAACTGTTGTTAAGCTGTTAATAGGTCCATATTGCACAAGGGAAGGTGGATGGAGAATGTTGAATCCTACACACACTTACTCAGGAGTGAGTCCCACTGAACTGCATTTAAGGTGGACTCTTTAAGGTGGATGCTTAAGGTGGATTCCTGCATTGAGCAGGGGGTTGGACTTGACGGCGTTATAGGCCCCTTCCAACTCTACTATTCTACGATTCTATGAATAAATATGTGTTCCACCAGTCGGCTTCACAGCTGACTCTGGGATTGAATCCCTCCCCCCCCCCCACTCCACACCTTGGTTCAAGCCCAGTTATTTATTTTATTTATTTATTAAAACATTTGTATCCTGCCCCATATCACTGGAATCTCAGGGCGGCGTATAGATGAAATCGTAAGAACCGTATAAAACAATAAATATACAGAGCTAAAAACAAATTAAACCATTAATCAAGCTAAAACCAGTATGGAATTTAAAAGCAGTAGAAACAATTAAAACTAAGGGCAGCCTTGGTGAATTTAGCCATCAAAGGCTTTGCTAAAAAGCCATGTTTCAACATGGCACCGAAAGATGCCAGCACTGGTTGGGCCTCCAAGGTGCCACAGCAGAGAAAGCCCTCTCCTAGTTCAGGTCCTGCACTCTAGCTATTGAACTGCACTACCCCTCGAGGTTCTCTGCATACAGGATTAGGCATGTTGTCACATTGCCTAGGGTGACCCTATGAAAAGGGGGACAGGGCAGTGGTACAGAAAATGGAACTTCAGTGGGTGTCATTTGTAGGCATGCAGCACCTGGTGAAATTCTATCGTCATCGCAACAGTTAAAGCTGCAGGAGTTATACTAGAGTGACCAGATACAAAAGAGGGCAGGGCTCCTGCAGTTTTAACTGTGCTCTATTGTGCATAAAGTCTGTTTTCTATCTTGCATAAATGGAATGTAAATCGCTGCTCCTGGCTGAGTGGAAAGAATGCATGCAATTCTGCCAAGAGTCAAGAAGGGAAAGATGAATGATTTCCAGGACGATGGGGACTAAATAACTGGAGAAGACAAAAACAACCATCCTGCCAAGAAGTCTTTACATGGTCATTAACTTGGCGGAGTGTGCCAAAGGGGACAGGGTGAGAATTCGAACCAGGGGCGTCGAGACCTTTGGAGGTGTCTTCATGACCCCAAGTGAGGCTTGTAACGGATGTCAGGGTCCATCTGACAGCCCTGCAAGGTAGGCTCCTGGACCAAACTTCCTGAACTCCCAGGCAACCCCTCCCTAGCCTCGTCCACAACCGGGACGAGCCAGATATTCAAGGAACAAAACACAGACACACATTTATGGACCAAAGCAGCTTTATTACCATCACTAAAACTAACACGTATGGCCTTGTTGGGTAAAAGTCTTTAAAAAGGGAAAGGGTAGAAGGGAGAGGGAATTGGAGAAAAGGGAGTGAGGTAGAAAGCAGGGGGTTGGACTCGATGGCCTTGTAGGCCCCTTCCAACTCTGCTATTCTATGATTCTACAAATGAGAAGGATCTTGGAATTGTTGTAGATCGTAAGCTGAATATGAGCCAACAGTGTGATATTGCTGCAAGAAAGGCAAATGCTATTTGGGGCTGCATTAATAGAAATATAGCTTCCAAATCGCGTGAGGTACTGGTTCCTCTCTATTCGGCCCTGGTTAGGCCTCATCTAGAGTATTGCGTCCAGTTCTGGGCTCCACAATTCAAGAAGGACGCAGACAAGCTGGAGCGTGTTCAGAGGAGGGCAACCAGGATGACCGGGGGTCTGGAAACAAAGCCCTATGAAGAAACACTGAAAGAACTGGGCATGTTTAGCCTGGAGAAGAGAAGATTGAGGGGAGACATGATAGCACTCTTCAAATACTTAAAAGGTTGTCACACAGAGGAGGGCCAGGATCTCTTCTCGATCCTCCCAGAGTGCAGGACACGGAATAACGGGCTCAAGTTAAAGGAAGCCAGATTCCAGCTGGACATCAGGAAAAACTTCCTGACTGTTAGAGCAGTACGACAATGGAATCAGTTACCTAGGGAGGTTGTGGGCTCTCCCACACTAGAGGCCTTCAAGAGGCAGCTGGACAAGTATCTGTCAGGGATGCTTTAGGGTGGATTCCTGCATTGGGCAGGGGGTTGGACCCGATGGCCTTGTAGGCCCCTTCCAACTCTGCTATTCTATGATTCTATGAAAGGTGAGGAAAAGTTCTAGCAGCTAGCCGTTACCCCAATACCGCAACGGTGGCTGACCTTCTCCAAGATACCCACAATTAAAACATAAAAAAGCCTCTCTAACTTCAAGCAACCCCCTTTTGGTTGCCTCGGACCTGATCTTCTCACTTGACATACGCACAAACCACCAAGGAAGATGAATACCCTTCTTCATGGGACTTTTTATCTCTTCTTTGGCCCTCCAGCCCCATGACCCCGGGCTTCTGACGACCCCTCTCCACCGGGATGGGACCCACCTTCTTTTCCCACAGCTGAACCAAGTTAGCTCCCCAGCAACCCCGATAACCTCCAGGTGCTGTAGTGTGAGTTGCGCCGGCTAGGCAGCAAGGACCTTGGCCAGAAGCCACCAGCTCTCTTCCTCCCTCCCACCCGAGCCTGGCGCAGCAGATGTTAGACAATAGAGCATACATGGAAGGCAGACATCAAAGTCACATAGCAACAACTCAAGAGGTTTGCACCCCTGTCCGACACAAGGCTGATAACCGAAGAATGGAGCCATGAGGAGGAGGGCCCAGATGGAAGGCGAAATGAACTTCTGGATCTCATTTTCTTATAAAAAGCCCTTTTTATAAAAGGGAACTTCGAGAAGATTTGCAGCTTCAAGAAGACCAGGGACTCTTTCTGCAGGCCTGCAAGACTTTCTCTGTCCCACCTATTTCCCACCACTGGGTCCGCTCACTCCATCTCGTGTGTTTGAGGTATGAAAGATAGCTTTTTATGCCATAGGAATTATTATTATTATATTTGCTCTTGCTTTGCTTTTGCATGTATTATTGTATTTTAACCAATAAAAGTCAACTGCACAGTGATATACCTCAATGCTTTTGTAATATCTCATTTTCATATAAATGGACCTGATATCTTGGGGTTAATACTGCGCTCAACATCTGAGGTCCTCCTCCGAGTGCCTACTCCGAGGGAAGCTCGGAGGATGGCAACAAGGGAGAGGGCCTTTTCGGCGGTGGCCCCCCGACTGTGGAATGATCTCCCCGATGAGGCTCGCCTGGCGCCCACATTGTTATCTTTCAGGCGCCAGGTCAAGACTTTCCTCTTCTCCCAGGCATTTAACGGCATTGAACAACACTAAGTTTGTTTTTTAATGGACCCCAGAACTGTTGTTTTAAATGGATGCTGCTGTTTTCATATTCTTTTTATGTCTCTGATGGTTTTTAAATTTTGTATACTTTTAATGTTTACTGTTTTGAGCTTTTATGAACCGCCCAGAGCGCTTCGGCTATGGGGCGGTATAGAAATGTAATAAAATAAATAAATAAAATAAATTTATTTATTACATTTCTATACCGCCCCATAGCCGAAGCTCTCTGAGCGGTTTACAATAACTGGTTTAATAATATTCCAACAAAGCTGGAATAAGGAAAGTACAATAATTTGGAATAAGCACTTTCAAATTATCACAGAGTTGTTAAGCACCACAGTTTCACTCTCTGTCAAAAAAAGCGGAAGAAAAAAAAAAGACAGAAATCGATGTCGATCCGATTTGCTTGGTTCTTATCCGCTCCCCCCGCCCCTGATCCGGCATGGTTGCCTTCTCAGCCTGCTCTTTCTGGCCAGCAGAGGGCCCTGGCTACTCGTTCAGTGAAGGCAGAAGCCATCTCTCTCGTATTCGCCCTCGGCTGAGCCGCGGCCGCCACGCTTCTTCCGACTCCGTATTCTGTATCCGGGCCCTGCCCATGTGAACAGTGAGCGCAATCCCCATTGCTGCCCCCTCACCCCACCCCCCAACCGAGGGAGGTGAGAGATCTAGGCAAAGCCTCGTCTTCATACCTGGCCGGGGAGTGGTGGTGGAGTCGTCTACACAGCACCAGCTTAATCTGGTTTCACACCGGGTTTGGGTTGCCCCGTTCCTGAAAGAGTCAAAACTCCAGAAGTGGAAGCGGGTGGTTTTGTTTTGTTTTGAAGGCTGCAGCACCGCGTAATAAAAATATTAAACCATGCCCCGCTTTGGTAGCCGCTTTGAAGGTTTATTGTTCTGAAAACCGGTTTCCGATCCAAACGCGCTCGCTGCGATCAGTTGCATCTATCAGGAGTTCCATCTCCGTGCAAGGAACGCTGGGAAATGTAGTCTTGGGGGCGTTGAGGAGGGGCCTTTCCAAAGAGAAACACCGCCCCCTCCCGGTGGCCAGAACTACAACTCCCAGGGTTCCGCGTTAGGGGAAGCCAGTGGGTGTCTAACCGGTTTAAGTTTGCAATGTAGACATTCCTCCTAAAGACCCAACGATTTTCAGAGGCTGGACTTGGGAGCTGCCTTCGAAAGATTACATTTCTGCCTTTCCTTCCCCATCTCTTCTTTCTTTTGCTGCTTCTTCCCCCCCACCCCCAAAAGCATTTATTTGAAGAAAGGACCTCCTGTCTGGAAACCACACCCGGAGGTAAAGGGTGGGACGGACGGCACTTTGCACATGCTCAGAGGCATTTTGTAATCTTCGCCGCTATCTCGCGCAGGTCCTCTTTGCCTCTTAGTCCCCCGGAGAGGTGGGGGCGGAGGAGGGGCGTTTGGCGCGATCATTGGGGGCGGGGGCGGAGTGCGCTTTGCACATGCTCGGAAGGATTTCCGTCTTTCCTGTTGCATCACCCTTTCTCTTGCGAAAGGCCTTCGCTCCGCCTCAGCCTCCAGACAAGCTTCGGGAAGAGGCTGCGCTTCGTCATCCGTGTGTATGTCGGGGGAGGAATACTTTTTGCACATGCTCAAAAGCTGCTCTCTCTCGTTTTTTTAATTTCCTGTTGCTTCGCCCTCTACTTCCTTGGTTGTTATTTCTTCTGCTTTTTCTTCTCCTGATACGTGAAGGTTGAGGTGGGCCGTTTTTTTTCCTTTCTGGGGCGGGGGATTACACTCTGCATGTGTTCAGAGGCACTTTTCTCTCTCGAAAACTCACATGTTGTTGAGTTGGGCCTAGCGCTTCAGGAAGGAGCCTTTCTCGGATTTCAATCCTGGCTTAGCCCTGTGTGGGAAGACGTGGAGATCAAAACTGTTCTTTCTTTTTAAAAAAGCAGCTTTTAATTATAGCCTTATAAAACATAAATTCACACCTCTCCCACACTCTCTCTAGTGAGAGAATTGCATTGCTTCTCGTTTTCCTTTCTTTCCTTTTACTCCCTTTCTAAAATCTCCTCCTCCTCCCTTCCCTTCTCTCCCAACAGAATCCTAATATATTTCTGGAGATCGTCCCACTTTGAGCATGGAAGCTGGGCTTGAAAAGGCTGCGGAGGAGAAAATACAGGTAGGCGTTTACTGGTGGGGGAAGTAGAGGAAGGATTCCAGAAAGCCACAAACGCAGCAGAGTTCAATCCCTTTTTACTGTCTACCTGGACAAATAATAATAATGCAGGACAAATAATAATAATGCAGGACAAATAATAATAATGTGGTGGAAAGATGGGAGTCGTAGTCAAATACCTTTGGAGGTGCCAGGTTGGGGAACGCTTGTAGGCCTCTCCGGCTCTTACGCAGGGGCCGATCGAAGTCCTGCCCCCCCCCAATCCATCTTATTTTTTCTTTCTTTTTTTAAAGCGGGACATGGTAGGAATCGCACCCAGGCCCTTTTGCATGAAGCGTGTCCCAGAGGGCAGGACACGGAATAATGGGCTCAAGTTAAAGGAAGCCAGATTCCAGCTGGACATCAGGAAAAACTTCCTGACTGTTAGAGCAGTACGACAATGGAACCAGTTCCCTAGGGAGGTTGTGGGCTCTCCCACACTAGAGGCATTCAAGAAGCAGCTGGAGAACCATCTGTCAGGGATGCTTTAGGGTGGATTCCTGCATTGAGCAGGGGGTTGGACTCGATGGCCTTATGTAGGCCCCTTCCAACTCTACTATTCTATGATTCCCAGAAACAGTGTGGTGTAGCGGTTAAGGAGTTTGGGCTAAGGAGTCCCGGGTTCAAATCCACACTCGGCCATGGAAGTTCACTGGGTGACTTTGGGCCAGTCACTGACTCTCAGCCTAACCTACTGACAAGGAAACCTGAAAAGCAGCCCTTTGAAACCCCTCCATTGTCAACTTTTCAAGCTTAGATGAATTATATTGAGGCTTATGCAACACACTGGGCTCCCCAGGCATAGTGCATCTGACTTTAGGGGTGTTGGTGGATCCTTTCCTTTTCTTTCCATTCCTCTAGTGAGGGTTCCTCTTTATTTGTTTTTGTTTCCAAAAACGAAGAGACACAGGAAGCCTCAAGGCTGTCTTGATCTCTTGGTTCCTTATCTGCCATGGACACATGTTACTTTTTCCTTAAACACTCTGCTTGCGCTTAGGCACCAGGCTGAGTAACATAGACTAAGAGGCGCATCGGGTCTTTATTTACCCTCTAGCCCCCTGACTAGGCATTTCTGAAGGGTCAGAGCATACTCTGGACTTCTTATTTCTCCTTGAGGTGCTTATCGAAGAACAGAATGCAACATTTTGTACCGGTCCTAGGCTGCCAAAATATGGCATTGTTTATGTAAGGATGGGTTTCTGTTTATGGAACATGTATGGGACTTGTGATCAGTCACGGGAAGGAGGAGGAAAAAGTATGACTTCATCACAGCAACATTGATGAGTATAAAAGTATGCTGACGTGGATGATAGATAGTTTTTCGCCATCGGTTTGTATGAGGTGGGCCTTTCTCCTACGCCAGTAGTAAAACAAAGAGTCTCTGTGTCTGGACCGGTTTATGAAATCGTTCCTTCCTTGTCGGGTTAGGGGAATTTCCCTAACACTAACTCGCAGGGTTGTTGTTGTGAGGATAAAACGGAGAGGAGGGGGATCGTGTCTGCTGCTGCCTTGTGTTTCTTGGAGGAAAAGGCAGGATACAAATGTAGTAAATGGGAGGGGGCTGGAAGCTGAGGGTCCTGGGTTCGAAGTTGGGACGCGGCCTCCACCCCAGCGCTCTCTAAACTGCCCAGTAGCTGAAGCTCTCTGGGCTGTTTTACAAAGATTAAAAACTATTAAAAAATACATTAACCATCGTATAAAAAGCCATTTTCATATCACGTATAAACAGACGGCACATACCCAGAGACGCAGCGATCTAAGCAAGTTGAAATGATCAGCAATAAGAAACGCAGTAAGAAAACGGACCAGGGGCCTGTCTCAGGATGAGCCAGCTCCAGATGCCCCTGTGAACTTCTGTCTGAGAAGGCGGAGGCGAGGTGGACCAACGCCCTGAGCTGGCTTCATGTCGGCACTGGAGCGAGCCTAGAATGATGGAATAATTGAGTTGGAAGGGGTCACGGAGGTCATCCAGTCCAACCCCAACAGAGGCTGGTGGCTCCGAAGTCAGTAGAGCAGAGAATTTGCACCTTGGACAGCTCCTTTAGAGTACTGACTGAAACCTGGACTGGATTCCCTGCCGCACTGACATTGGAGCCACCAGCCTCCACTGTCCAGCTCCCCTGTTCAATGCAGGATCTGTAATGCAGATGCAACTCCATGCAGATACAAAATGTTGGGGAATACAGATACAAAATGTTGGGGAATACAGATACAAAATGTTGGTGAATACAACTCCTAGCATTCCCGGCCGTTGGGCATGCTGCCTGTGCGTAGAAGTCCGAAACATTTGGAGGCCACCATAGAATCAAATAATCATAGAGTTGGAAGGGTCCAACCCCCTGCTCAATGCAGGAATCCACCTTAAAGCATCCCTGACAGATGCTTGTCCAGATGCCTCTTGAAGGCCTCTAGTGTGGGAGAGCCCACAACCTCACAAGGCAGCTGATTCCATTATCGTACTGCTCTAACAGTCAGGACGTTTTTCCTGGACGATGTCCAGCTGGAATCTGGCTTCCTTTAACTTGAGCCCATTATTCCGTGTCCTGCACTCTGGGATGATGGAGAAGAGATCCAGGCCCTCCTCTGTGTGACAACCTTTTAAGTATTTGAAGAGTGCTTTCATGTCTCCCCTCAGTCTTCTCTTCTGCAGGCTCAACATGCCCAGTTCTTTCAGCCTCTCCTCATAGGGCTTTGTTTCCACACCCCTGATCATCCTTCCCAAGATGGGGAAGGCTGAACGGCAACATCCCCGAATGTTTTTTGCCCTCTTCTTTGCATGCGCCAGGGCTGAAGAGCTCTGACCATGAAGAAAAATCTCTTAAGGTTTTAATGGAAATGGATTTCCCCGCAATTTCAAGCCATCCATTCCATTTCATCTCCCTGCTCAATGCGGGATCAGGTTCTAATCAGGTTCTCTGGCGCGACAGAAAATTAGTCTGGGTGTCATGGTCAGTGTGTCCGACCAGGAACAGAGAGTCCCGGGTTCAAATCTTCCCACGCCCACCCCAGCCACGAATCTCCCTCAGAGACCTTGGGCCGGACACTATTTCTCAGCCGAACTCCCCTCAGAGGGTTGTTGTGAGTGGAAAGTGGCAGAGGGGAGAGAAAACCTTTGCCCCCAGCACGTTGGGATTAAAATAGAATGGAATGGGACAGTTTCTGCTGCCAACTTTCCCCCCTGTGTCTTTAAGAGGCAGGCATTCAACAGGTGAAGCGTACCCCAGCCTACAGGTGCAGTGATGGGGTGGGGGGAGTTGAATTTCTGTCTGTGTTTCGGAAGTAAATTAATTTAAGTAGACATTGAGGTCGGGTGGCAGGGCCGGAAATTTAATTGATGCATTTGCAGACGAGCGAACAGGCCGATTTTGACTTATTTCTGACACAGCGATGCTTCCCATTTTAACATGGCCTCCATGGGGTGCTTTCCCACCCCCTCCCTCTTTTTTGTCTCATTTCTTCAGGAGAGTTCAGAGGAACATCGGACCGATCCGATAAAAGAGAGCAATGAAGTGAAACCGGGCGAGCCCAGGGAAAGCGAGGAAATGGTGGTCGAAGACCACGAAGACGGCGAGGCGTTAGCGGTAGGGATTTTCCTCCCGTTTTCAAGAGCTGTGTAAGCGTTGCACCAGACTAAGAGGTTGTCTTTAGGAAGCAAATCCGGAAAAAGGTTAGGAAAGTTATTCGGAGCTGTTGCCTTAGGAATGAGATCAAGGAGACGGCTGATGCCATTCTAGAATTCCGTTTCTGGGACGCTCTGGGCGATGGGCGGAGCTGAAGGCAAAGTGGGCGTGGCAAAAAGGCCAGCACGTTTTCGCTACAAGCTCTCAGTGTTGGTAACTAAGCCTCATCAGAGGTGTTACACACTTGTAGAATGCAGGGTGGGGATGGAGGCAAAAAGCACCCCACAAAAGCCAGGAAATTATGCGACTATTGTGTGGTTGGGGGTGGAGTCACAGGAAGAGGGTGTGGCCACCGGGGAAATCCCCGAGGGTCGGATTGGGACTCCAGGAGATCCTAGTGGGTGTTACAGCCTCTCCAGCGGTTGGACGAACGCTTTTTATGATATATTGCTGGTGGGATCTGTAACAAAACGTTGCAGCGTGGGACGCTCCCTCTTCAGGATTCCGGTGACTCTGTTCCGTTTTCCATTCACACTCCAGCAGTCAGTAATAGTAGCCACTGAATGAGCTCTGTCCTTATTGTGATGTTTTGGGTTGCATGCTTCCTTAGGCTTTCCCCCCAAAAAACATGTTTTATATCTCTATCCCACCTTTCCTCTAAGGCAGCCTTCCCCAACCTTTTGCCTTCTAGATCTTTTGGACCACAACTCCCAGCATTCCTCACCATTGTCTCTGCTAGCTAGGGATGATGGGAGTTGAAGTCCAAGACATCTTGAATACATGAAGTTGGGGAACAAAGGAACCCAAGGCGACGTACATAATCCTCCTCACAACAACCACCCTGTGAGGTAGGTTGGGCTGAGAGTCTGTGACTGGTCCAAAGCCCCCCAGTGAGCTTCCATGGCTGAGTGGAGGCTAGAACCCGGATCTCCTGACTCCCAGTTCAACACCACTACACCACGCTGGCTCTTTTCCCACTTTGGTGGGAACCTTGAATTTCCCCTGAGCTTGCTGATACCTCCCTTTTGTTGGTGGGGGGCGCCGCCATTTTGATGAGATAAGCAGCGGCACTCACTGCCTGCATGTCGGAAATAGCGGGAGGGACGTGCAAAATCAGAACTCCCGAGACCTTGTCTTTAGACCCGACTCTGGAAGTTCAAAGAGTGTTGAGACGTTATAAAGGCCTCAAGGCCTCAGTGAGGCCTGAAAGTGTTGCTAACTGAAAGCTCTTTCAAGAAATCGTGTTTGTTTGTTCAGGCAGGACTGTGCCCTGCCCTATATGGAACAATGCTCTGGGGCGATTTGCTTGCTTCCAAGATTAAGTGAACTTCTATAAAAGTACTGCGTGTGCTTTGCTCTGGGAGAACTCTGTACATGTACAGGCTCCCATAGCTGGATTCGTTCATTGAGGAAGAGTTGGATTGCAACCGGAGTGAGAATCTGCTCTCTGACGGATGTGTAGTGAATGGTAATAGCTGTAGGCTCAGTTCAGACAACACGTTTCTCGATGGTGGTTTTAGAACACGGTGGAGTTTTTGCACCACCATTAAGAAATGTGTTGTCTGGCGGGAAAAATCCATCCCATGGTGGAGGTTGGTTTTTTTGTGTGGAAAACACTCCACACTTAATATCCACGCTGTGCAGTGCAGAGCAGAGTTCCTGCACAGGGGAGAGTTCCTGCACAACCGTTGTGTTGTGTGTTGAGTGGCTGGCTCTGTGTTGTTTTCCACTGCGATGAGTGGACTTTTCCCACCGGCTACAGAGTTCCCTGGCAAGAGCGGCGAAAGGAGCGAGTGCCCCTCTAGGAGAGCCGCCGGGATTGTTGTTTTGAAGCAATGGCTGATGGGATAGCATCGGGAGGACTGGGGGAGGAGAGAGGGCGGAGGAAGTGTCAATCAAATGTCGTGATGGATTTTACTCAACTCCACGGTAGCCCACAGTCACACAACGGTGGAGTTAGAACATGTTGTGTGGGGAGCAGCTTCTACAACTCAACCACTGAGTGGAGTTTTCACACTGTGTTGACTGAACTGAGCCGTAATCTCTGGTAATACCTTAAAAAATAGTAAGTTGGTCTTTGCCAGGTCTGCTCTTAACTGGGTTTTTTTTTCAGATGGCAGACTGTTCATCTGGGCTTACTGGTCGACTGGCAGCCACTTGCCAAGCTACTAAGAAGTTGCCTGGGTCACCACAGGAGGATGAAGTAAGTGTACAGTATAAACCTTAAACGGCTGGGGCCAGATTATCTGAAAGATCCCCTCCTCCCATATATACCTGCCCAGACCCTAAGGTCATCCTCAGGGGTTCTTCTCCGTGAGTCCTTGCCAAAGGAAATGAAGCAGGTGGCTACCAGGAGCAGGGCCTTCTCTGCTGTGGCACCCCGGCTGTAGAATGAGCTCTCTAGAGAGTTTCGCTTGGCCCCTATGTTATACTTTTTCCAACCTTATTTTCCCAGTATTTTAACATTTTACCATCTTAGTTTTTTAACTTGCTGTTTTAAATCTGATTTTAAAACCTTTGCATCACTGCTCGGTTTTATTCTGGTTGTGCTTGTATTTTGCGGTTTAAGTTTGATACTGAAGTTGCGCTTTATGGTTTTTATTTTTGTGAACCACCCAGAGAGCTTCAGCTATTGGACAGTAAATAAATGACAGTTAGAGAGTGAATCTAGAGATAAGAAAATGAGCCATTTCCACCTTGGTCTTAGACCACTCAGGGAGCCGCTGGCTTTCATCAAGATCCTTGAGTGGTTCTTTTCTCTCTTTGTATTTGGTACATGTGGAAGCTACAAAGGTGCAACTACAGTTCTAGTCTCGTGCAAAGGACTTGTGAACAAAACAGTAATGGCTGCTTTTGCCTATCCTTTCAGGTTGAACCAAGTTACATTTACAGTGGTGGCCAAAATTGTGGACACTTCTTGAAATTTTCATGTTTTGCAACTTTGCATGCTTATAGAAAATGTTCTGTTTCATGAAATTCAAATGTTTATATATCAAATGAAAGAGAATTTAATGCTGAATTCAATACAAAAAAACAGAATGCAAATATCTGCAGTACTTAAAAAGTTATGCTTACTTTAGTCTAAAAACAAACACAGGTGTGATCGAGTGAAGAAGCGGATTGGAGTTGCAAACCCTACTGGCCAATCACAGTCCTTGTTCTGGGGACCAATCACATGGCAGTAGCTGCGCTACATCATGTTTCAAGTTGGGGAAAGTCGGTTTTGCTGTTTGTTCTGTAACTGAAGCGCAATTGGAGATGGTGTGAATATTTGAAGTATTTCTCCAATTAAAAGCCTCCATCATAAATACAGCAAGGGCACCAAAGAAAAGAGTTGATTGGACACCCAGGAAAAAAAGCAGGGTGGTTGCATTACGTGAATCAGGTCTTTCCATTGATATATAAACATTTGAATTTTGTGAAACAGAACATTTTCTATAAGCATGCAAAGTTGCAAAACGTGAACATTTCAAAAAGGGGCCCACAATTTTGGCCACCACCGTAGTTCACCAGATCCTAACCGATGCATAAGTATAAGACATTAACATAGATGGAGGGCTGGGTTATTCTCCAAAGGCCTGCTTGAACAAAAAAGTTTTAGCCTGCTTCCGAAAGCCCATCAAGGAGGGAGCCAGCCTAGCTTCCCCTGGAAGAGAGTTCCAGAGCACCGGAGCAGCCACCGAGAAGGCCCTCTCCCATGTTCCCACCAAGCGCGCCTGAGAAGAAGGTGGGACTGAAAGAAGGGCCTCTCCAGAAGATCTCAAAGCACGGGCAGGCTCATAAGGGAGAATACGGTCTTTCAAATAACCTGGACCCGAACCATATAGAGCTTTATAGGTCATAACCAGCACTTTGAATTGTGCCCGGAAACAGACTGGAAGCCAGTGGAGCTGTTTTAACAGGGGAGTTGTCTGCTCCCTGTAACCAGCCCCGGTCAACAATCTGGCTGCAGCTCTTTGAACCAGCTGGAGTTTCCGAACACTCTTCAAAGGCAGCCCCACGTGGAGCGCGTTACAGTAATCCAATCGGGATGTAACTAAGGCATGTGTCACCGTGGCCAGGTCCGACATCTCTAGGAACGGGCGCAGCTGGCGCACTAGCTTTAACTGTGCAAATGAACTCCTGGCCACCGCCGAAATCTGGGCATTCAGGCTCAGGGCTGAATCCAGAAGTACACCCAAGCTTCAGGGGGAGTGTAACCCCATCCAACACAAGCTGAATCCCTATTCCCTGATCTGCCTATAAATATTATAGTACCCAACATCGTGATTGTTAACCACCTTGAGACACATCAGTTTGTTTTACATATCTTTATAAATTGTAAATAAATGGGTTATTTGATAATTATCACTCTTTATTGGTGTTTGGAGTAGTCGTGTGCCTCTTGGCACCTTATATAGTACTACATGGCCCGATTTACACCTTGCGGGTCAACTTCTCGTCCTCTGCACAGTTCTTTGTAACATTTGCAGTCTTGATATTTCTGTACTGCATGGCTGCCCTTGTGCTGTCCCTATATGCACATATATAGGAGCGGTGGTATTTTCCCAATAATAGATTATGTCTTCACTCTCAGTGCTGTTTTTCTGTGGCTGGTCAGCAGTGCTGCCTGGGCAAAAGGCCCTTGTTGATATCAAAGTGTCAACTGGTCCACACCTTGTGGAAGAAATAGCTGCTTGCAAAATACCAGGGTCCTCCAGTGAATTTGCTTCTGTTACCAGCATGGGAAGCCTGAATGTGTCTGCGTTTTTTGGCTTGCCAAATATCATTCTGTGGGCAGGAAACACTTGGTTCGTATACAAGGAGACTAGTCTGCATAAAAAAAGGAAAGGAAAGGAACCTCTCGTGCAAGCACTGAGTCATTACTGACTCTTGGAGGGACGCCAGCTTTCGCTGACGTTTTCTTGGCAGGCCTTATAGCGGGGTGGTTTGCCGTTGCCTTCCCCGGCCGTGATTACCTTTCCCCCAGCTAACTGGGTACTCATTTTACCGACCTCGGGAGGATGGAAGGCTGAGTCGACCCGAGCCGGCTGCCTGAAACCAGCTTCCGCTGGGATCGAACTCAGGCCGTGGGGAGACTTTCAGCTGCAGAAACTGCTGCTTTACCGCTCTGCGCCACACTAGGCTCAGTCTGCATAAACCAAATGGTAATTCCTCTTCCTCTGGGCTCTGTCCACCTGCATCCGGAATCTAAACAGATGTAACATCATACCAAAGCAGCCGTGTTGCATTCTGTTTATTTATTTATTTATTAAATGTATGTACCTATTAAATGTATGTACCGCCCCATAGCCGAAGCTCTCTGGGCGGTTTACAAAGGTTAAAAACAGTGGACATTAAAAAAAAGTATACAAAATTTAAAAACCATCAAAAAATATAAAAAACAACAGTATAAAGCAGTATCCATTTTAAACAGAAACTGTTCTGGGTTCCATTAAAAAAACCCAACTTAGCATATGCTGTTAAATGCTTGGGAGAAGAGAAAGGTCTTGACCTGGCGCCGAAAAGATAACAATGTTGGCACCAGGCGAGCCTCATCGGGGAGATCATTCCATAATTGGGGGGCCACAATTAGTAGTTTTTAAATGACTAATATATATAAGGTGCCAGAATGCACACAACTACTTGACCCACTAGTGGAGAAGGATGATTAACAAGAAATCCATTTATTATTATACAAAAATTTCAAAAAAGCTGATGTATCCCATAGTTGTTAGACAATAGTGGTGTTGGGTACTATAATACAATAAACCAATAATTGGAATGCTATTCCTACTATAAGACAATACAAGTCTCTAATATAGCCCATCAAAGACACACTAACACGCTTCAGTCTATTAAACACATTTGGCAATACATCAGTACATAAACATATGTTCACGGATATATTGTAAGTAAGTAAGGTTTGTTCTTATTATATTTTATTCTTTCCAGCGTTGTAAGTTGTTGACAGGATTTTGCAATAAACTTCCCGTTTTCGCTGCTCAAGCTTCCTCGGAACAAACGCTACAGGGATAAGATAATATTCTTTATATAATCATCACATTTAGTCGAAATATCTCTATAATTATAAAATCCAAGCACTCATTTCTAATTCAGCCTAAAAATCACTCACCCATATCAGGTTAAACCGTCAATTATAGGATATTCATCCTCAAAAAACTATTGCGGGGGAGAAAACCCCTCCAATTGAAGGCTGTGGAAAACCATAAATTTGGCCTTATTAGAAAATAAACATCATCTTTCTGTTTCGAAGAGTTACCAAGAGCTCCAAAATGTTATCTTACCAGCCAGTCTGTTTATGGTCTGAAAGCAGCTGTGTCTGATTATAACCACAGTAGTCCTTTTTATCAAGGAAAACAGCTACTTAATTGGAAGAGGCTTTTATCCTGCCAAGAAGACCGAATAATCTATGCTAGCATTGAGACCATGTGGATAGATTGTATCCAATCGAAAAGTCCATACAGCCTCTTTTTTGAGTAATAAGTCCTTATAATCAGTCCAAGAGTATGGGTCAATATAGATTCTATCAGTGACTAAAAATTTAAAGTCATCGTATTTGTGTTATAATTCCATAAAATGCTGTACCATTGGTGCCTTAGCGACTTTATTCTTAATTTTAGAATGGTGTTCAATAATTCTTGTCTGGATGCTCCTTGTAGTTTCCCCCACATATAATAGTTTGCATGGACAGATAATGATGTACATGACATTCTTTGTAGAACAATTAGAGAAATGCCGTAAGTACAAAGTTTGGTTGGTCCTAGGATGAAGGAACTCTTTTGATTGTAAACTTAGAGAACATACCGTACATCCCACGCACTTAAAGTGACCTTGGATGTTATTTCATGTTCTCCTTGGAGTTCTAATGTCTGTATGTATTAGTTGATCCCGTAAGTTCCTGCTTCTTTTCAGACCCACTTGAGGAGGGATAATACATCCAGGTAAATGGCTCACTATGTGCCAATGTTTCCTTATAGACTTTATAATAGCATGTGATAAGGATGAATAATCAAAAGCACAAGTAATTGTATTTCTTGTAGATCTTTCTGTTTTTGATAAAAATGTGGCTCTAGGCATGGCATCAGCCCTTTGCTCAGCTTTCCTAATTATAGGCAGTGGATATAAAGCCCTATGAAGAAAGACTGAAAGAACTGGGCGTGTTTAGCCTGGAGAAGAGAAGATTGAGGGGAGACATGATAGCACTCTTCAAATACTTAAAAGGTTGTCACACAGAGGAAGGCCAGGATCTCTTCTCGATCCTCCCAGAGTGCAGGACACGGAATAATGGGCTCAAGTTAAAGGAAGCCAGATTCCAGCTGGACATCAGGAAAAACTTCCTGACTGTTAGAGCAGTACAACAATGGAATCAGTTACCTAGGGAGGTTGTGGGCTCTCCCACACTAGAGGCCTTCAAGAGGCAGCTGGACAAGCATCTGTCAGGGATGCTTTAGGGTGGATTCCTGCATTGAGCAGGGGGTTGGACTCAATGGCCTTGTAGGCCCCTTCCAACTCTGCTATTCTATGATTCTATGATATCCTCTCTCCATTAACGATTCCCGAAATCTATTTTTTTGTTGTGAAAAATGTATATACTTTGTAGAATTCCTCTTAAATCGAAAGAGTTGACCAACAGGTAAATTCCTTCTTAAATGAGGTGGATGAAATGAGGAGTAATGCAATAAAGAGTTCCTGTCAGTGGGTTTAATAAACGTTTTTAAACACAGCCGATCACATTGGCGATAAACCCAAGTGTCCAAGAAGGCAATCTCATCCTTATCCTGATGGGAAGAAAATTTAATATTATCATGAATAGTATTAATCCAGGAGACGAAATCATTGAAAACAGAAGCATTTGCAAAAATTATAAATATGTCATCAACGTATCGTTTATAGAGGAGAATTTCCTTGTAAAATGGATTTTGAGCCGAGTGATAAATGAAATTCTCCAATCTGGCCATAAATAAATTTGCCACACTAGGGGCAAAAGGACTGCCCATAGCTACGCCACGGGTCTGTAGAAAGAAATCCTCATCAAATCTAAAATAATTCTTCTCCAATATAATCTCAGTCAATTGTAATAGGAAACTGGTAGGTGGATGATGGGTCTCCCGTTTATTCAAATACCATTCAACTGTATCCTGTGCTTCATCATGTGGAATACTACTATACAGTGAATTGACATCCAATGTTGCCATAATGGATCCTGATGGTATAATTCTTCCCTCTATCTTATTTATAAAATCAGTGGTGTCTTTCAAATAAGAATGCATTTGTGTTACAAATGGACGTAAAAAATGGTCAACGTATTGTGATGAAGGTTCCAATATTGAATTGCATCCCGAGATTATAGGACGTCCTTTTGGTGGGAAGCCTTGTTTATGAATCTTAGGCAGAATATAAAAGACTGGTATACGAGAGTTCGATTTCTGAAGGAAGTTGGCTGTTTTTTGATCTGTATGACCCAGAAGCATGGCTTCATTGCTAACAGTTCTTATAATGAACGAGATATGTTTTGTGGGGTCTCTTCTGCAAGGTTCATAGCAAGAAATGCCCTGTAATTGTCTATAAACCTCCTTAAGATAATTCTGTTTATTCAATATTACAGTAGGAAAGGAAAGGAACCTCTCGTGCAAGCACTGAGTCATTACTGACTCTTGGAGGGACGCCAGCTTTTGCTCACGTTTTCTTGGCAGGCCTTATAGCGGGGTGGTTTGCCGTTGCCTTCCCCGGCCGTTATTACCTTTCCCCCAGCTAGCTGGGTACTCATTTTACCGACCTCGGGAGGATGGAAGGCTGAGTCGACCCGAGCCGGCTGCCTGAAACCAGCTTCCGCTGGGATCGAACTCAGGCCGTGGGGAGAGTTTCAGCTGCAGAAACTGCCGCTTTACCGCTCTGCGCCACACGAGCTCCCCCTTTATCTGCTTCCTTGATAATTATAGATGGGTCATTAGACAACTTCTTTACAGTATCCCAAACCTTCTTTGATAAATTGTGCCATGTTGGTGGAGTATGTCGTTCCAATTGGTTTAGATCTTTTAACACAAGATTTTCAAATACTTGTATATAGGGATTATAGGAGCTCGGATTAAAGGTAGAGTTTGGGCGAAACTTAAAAGAGATGCTTGATATATTGGTATTAGATGTATTATCACCAAAGAATTCCCTCAATTTTATTTGACGCACCAGACGAAAAAAACCAAGTCTTGTATGAAAAGCATTATAATGGGGCGTAGGTACAAAGCTCATGCCCAAATTCAATATCCTTCTTTCTTCATCTGATAATCTACGGGAAGATAGATTGACAATCAGATCTTGTATCGACCTCTGTGGCGTGGACGTTGGCCGGAAAAATGTCCCCTTCTGGGGCGTAGAGATCTATCCCAAAATGTTTTACTTGCACCCTCATCCCCAGAGGTCCCAGCAGAATCTTCCGTAGCCTCCATGCTGTCAAGAACTGTAGGCACATGCGATGTATATTGCCATGATACTTTCTTTGTAGGTTTCTTTCTGGGATGTTCATCAGACATCCAGTTATACACTCTAGATTGGGTGTAGTCCTTTTCATCTCGTGCGAATTTTTTAGTTTTCATGTTTTTTAATTCCGATTGGAAAGTAATTAATTCCTTTTCTAACGTTTCACACTTGTTTTTAAATTCCTCCACCGACAAGGAAACCTTTAGTTGTTGTTCTTGTATATTAATCTGCTCAGAAGTTTTTAAACTTTCTTCCTGTGCTTTTTCAATAATAAGCAACATTAAATCAAAAGAGCATTTGTTGAGAATTGATATCCACTTTGTTTTAAAATCTAAGTCATCTTGAAACATCTTTGTTGGGCTATATTATAGACTTGTATTGTCTTATAGTAGGAATAGCATTCCAATTATTAGTTTATTGTATTATAGTACCCAACACCACTATTGTCTAACAACTATGGGATACATCAGCTTTTTTGTAATTTTTGTATAATAATAAATGGGTTTCTTGTTAATCATCTTTCTCCACTAATAATTGGGGGGCCACCACTGAAAAGGCCCTCTCCCTTGTTGCTATCCTCCGAGCTTCCCTCGGAGTAGGCACTCGGAGGAGGACCTTAGATGTTGAGCGCAGTGTATGGGTAGGTTCATGTCGGGAGAGCCGTTCCATCAGGTATGGCGGTCCCAAGCCATGTAAGGCTTTATAGGTTAAAACCAGCACCTTGAATTGGGCTCAGAAACGTATTGGCAGCCAGTTTGAAAACCCTGTGATTCAAGCCTTTTAATATTTTATTTATTTATTTATTTATTTATTTATTACATTTTTATACCGCCCAATAGCTGAAGCTCTCTGGGCGGTTCACAAAAATTAAAACCATAATAAAACAACCAACAGGTTAAAAGCACAAATAGTAACTTTTTTTCACGGATCGAAGACTTCAAACCATAGGCTCCGGATAGAAAACCTAGAAAATGTTGGAAGGGATGGTTTATACTTCGTTGGAAATTCTCATTTGATCAAAACTGCAAATAGCCTGGTTAAAAACATAGATGAAAATCTCTTCAGGAAAGAATATTTTGTACTGATTGTCAATATCGGCGTTTGATTTGTACTCAGTCTTGTCTCTAACTAGCACTGTTCCAAGCTAGTGTTGCACTTCTGTTCAACGTGTAATCTGGGGAGTTCAAAATAATTTGCTTGTACATCCCAATGCTAATGTGTGATTAAAAGAAAGAAAGAAAAGAAAGAAAAATAAGTGAATATTGTTGACACCGAGTTTGCAACGACAGTGGCTTGGTTCAGATTAATAATTTCTTGAAGCAGCCGTGTTCCCGTGCAGAGGTGCTTCCAGGGTTGGACCCCAGAGCTGAAGTTCTGGGCCGCCCGGAGAATGGCTGGCGATAGGGTGGCCACTAACAGGTTTTGGATGAACTGCTTCAGGATTGGCACTCGGAAAACGGAGATGGCCGTCAGCAGTAGATGCTGTTACGTTGGGGGAGTTTAAGAGGAGCCTCTGGAGGAATTAGACTCCAGCGCCCATCATTCCCAGTAACAGTGTGGTGTTGTGGACTAGGGAGACCCGAGTTCAGATCCCCCCTCAAACTGGGTGACTTTGGAAAGCAAGTCACTGAGTCTCAGCTAGGCCTAACTCCCAAGATTGTTGTGTAGATAAAACTGGAGAGGAGGAGGAAAAGGCGAGATATAAATGTAAGAAATGAATAATATTTTTTGGAGAGCCAGTGCGGCGTAGTGGCTAGAGCAGAGCTTTCCAAACTTTTCATGTTGGTGACACACTTTTTAGACATGCATCATTTCGCGACACAGTAATTTGGTTTTGCTAGCAAACCAGAGGTTAAACTAACCCCTTATAAGAGATACGGACACATACATAAATTGTAATAACGAAATGTACGGGGGCACAACATATCTCATGAAAACCTTTCATTTATATTTTTAGAAATACATGATTTGCAAGATAGTAACATACATTTCCAAGACTTTTCACACTGAACCAATTTTGTCGAGCTGCGATCGAGCGGCGGTTGAGACAGTGTTCTATCAAAAAAACTGGACCCATGGAATTTCTCGAATGCGTCACTTCAGGTGCAGCCGCGTCACCGGAAGTGACGCGGAATCAGCTGTGTCGACCTGATTATGCATACTGCGCATGCGCAGCACCTGTATGATCCCTCGACCATGGTGCGCATACACGGATACGACGGAAGGGGAATATACTAGTGCACCATACTAATCGGCACCTTTGCGGCGTAAAAATGCCTGCGAGTTGGTATTGCTTATTTCACAGAGACTCAGAGGTTTCTCGTTACGTTCGCGCGACACACCTACACACTGCAGCTGACACACTGACGTGTCGCGACACACAGTTTGGAAAGCTCTGGGCTAGAGTGTTGGACTGGGAGTCGGGAGATCCGGGTTCTAGTCCCCACTTGGCCATGGAAAGCCACTGGGTGACTTTGGGCCAGTCACATGCTCTTGAGCCCAACCTACCTCAGAGGGTTGTTGTTGTGAGAATAAAATGGAGAGGAAGAGGATTATGTACGCTGCCTTGGGTTCCTTGCCGGGAAAAAAGGCGGGATATAAATACAGTAAATAAATAATAAACACTCCTGGCAGGCGCTGGGTTGGGCAAGGCTTAGGCGGGGTGTTAGGTTTGTGCTTAAATCAGAGGCCGTGTTGACAGTGGGTGATGGGATTTGTAGTTCATGAGAATTCTACCTTGGGGAGTTGATAAGAGGAGCCAGTTTTGAAATGAATACTTTCCACATTAAGTCCCTTGAAGGCCTGCCTGTATTTGGGGGGGGGGGGGGGACGACGACAAACGCCCAACCGAAAAGCGCATGTTGGATGCGTCGTGGCCTTCTCTGTCCTGACCCTTCCCGGGCGTGGGGCTTGCCGTGACTGCCACGACACAGGCTCTGAACACCAGGCCTGGCTGCGGCTGCTCCCTGCTCAAGCCAAGCACCACCGCTTGATACGCCTGAGGCAAAGGATAAAGCCCACCTTCCTCCAAACTATGTGGAGAAGGGTTAAATGGAGAAGGATTTCAATATATAAAATAAAACACTGTGAGTTATATGTGCTGAGGTGAATGATTGTCAGAGTGGGTGCTGAATGTGTAAACCTTAGATGATAAATGCCAAACAGACACGTGGGATTTTTGTGGTAGTTTAAAAACAAAACAATCAAAATTTATTTTCAAAAGTACACAACCTTTGTTTCAACTAAACCACTTAAAACCCTTTTTGAAACCTGTCATACAATCCTTTCACACACTCACATACGCGCTTTCCTTTTTCTCACACAATCAATCTTGAACTTTCTTTATTATCAGTATTGATTAATATACTTCCACTACGTGCACACCACACCCTAAAGACACCACTCACTACACTGACTCTCAAATTTCCCAGAACTTAAGTACCATAAACACAGAGAGCACTACAGACTCTTAAGACAGCCTTCCTCAACCTGGGGCGCTCCAGATGTGTTGGACTGCACCTCCCAGAATGCCCCAGCCAGTCGAGCTGGCTGGGGCATTCTGGGAGTTGTAGTCCAACACATCTGGAGTGCCCCAGGTTGAGGAAGGCTGCTCTAAGAGTACCTAACAAGTCTCCCACAATCCCCTCAGTCCTTCCCTTATATATGACTCCTCCCCCTCCCCAGACATTCTAACTCCGCCCACTCAGGCCAACATTCTAAAAACCACAGCCTTCCAAACCGCAGACATACATTTGGGAACTGACTTGTGGGGTGTAACGCCACAGTGACCTCCAAGCCCTGGGCCTTCCAGCAGTGCTGTGATTGGGAATGAAATATTCCAGGTATTAACATTCTCTCTGGGTGTCTCCCACTTTTCACTTTTGAGGAATTGGAGGAGGGTCCGGCTGACCCGCCGAAGACCGACGCAGAGGGGGCTAAAACGGAGGAGGACAGCAGCAGTGAGGAATTGCTGATCGAAGATACAAAAGAGGAGGAGCGCGAGACCACTGACGAGGTACTGGGTTCTAGTCTCGGGGGTTTCACGCAAACCGCAAGACTGGCTGAAGCAGTCATAGCTGTGGAAGCAGATTTCCGTTCCAGAACAGCAACGCCTTCCTAGGTGCTCTGCGTGGTGCCCAAAGCTGCATCTTTTATCTTCACAGCAGCCCTAGGAGGTGTGTGTGTGTGTGGGGGGGTGGATTGGTTGGGTTCAGAGATTGTGAGCATTGTGCTTCATGGCTGAGTGTGGGCTTGAACTCTGACCTCTTTGCTCTGAATCCATCACTCAAGTCACTGTATCGTAGGTGCAGAGCGGTTGTCCCAGGGACCTCCTCTACAAAGCCCTATGAAGAGAGACTGAAAGAAATGGGCATGTTTAGCTTGGAGAAGAGAAGATTGAGGGGAGACATGATAGCACTCTTCAAAGACTTGAAAGGTTGTCACACAGAGGAGGGCCAGGATCTCTTCTCGATCCTCCCAGAGTGCAGGACACAGAATAACGGGCTCAAGTTAAAGGAAGCCAGATTCCAGCTGGACATCAGGAAAAACTTCCTGACTGTTAGAGCAGTACGACAATGGAATCAGTTGCCTGGGGAGGTTGTGGGCTCTCCCACACTAGAGGCATTCAAGAGGCAGCTGGACAACCATCTGTCAAGGATGCTTAAGGGTGGATTCCTGCATTGAGCAGGGGGTTGGACTTGATGGCCTTGTAGGCCCCTTCCAACTCTACGATTCTATGATTCTATGGTTTGTTGTTGGGTTAAGACTCTGGATTGTTTCTTCTTCAGCAGCCCAAGTTTGGATGTCATGTGCCTGCGTTGTTTGCTCGATTGGAAGCAAAACAGAAATGCCACGTGGCCAAGAGGCGGTCACTTGCATCGCCAACCCTCCACGGCTTGGTTAATTGAGCCATATTTAGTCGTTATACGTGCGAGCTAAGCCCTTGAGGGTTTAAAAGAGTTCGTGTGAAATACTGTTTGGCATAGCTTGATGCTTTGGAAGCTACATTTTTAAAATAGAAAATCAGTGAAGGAGAGGCAATCTTTGTTTTTATTAATATTAGCCTTTTTTCCCGCCCCACTGGAAGGTGCCACCCAATTCGGAAGTTTTTGACCTGCGGAAGGAGAGGGAAGAGGACGAAGATGGCGACGGAGAGAGTAGCAGTGAGGAGATAGTGGTATGTTTTCGGGGTGGTTTTTTTTGGTCTGTCTTGTGAGCTCCAGCTGGCTCGAGTAAGCAAGCCAGGTCACATCCTATCTTGAGATACCTCCCCCACTAAGGCTGCAATCCTATACAAGCGTACTTGGGAGTAAATGCCATTGAATTCAGTACTTACTTATTTATTTATTATTTATTTATTTATTCAGAGTATTTTTATCCCGCACCTCAGCCAAAAGGCTCTCGGAGCGGCTTACAATGTATCAGTAAAGAAGACAGTCCCTACCCTCAGGCTTACATTCTAAAAAAGATGACACACAAGGAAAAAGGGATGGGGAGGGAAGAGGGAGAAAATAAAAAGAAATTAAGGAGACTGTTTAGGCTGGTGGGAAGGCCCTGCTCCGTCCTCTCATCTCCCAATGGAGGGGCAGATCAACAGCTCCTTCTTCCCCGCAAGGTGAAGATGTTAGCCCTGGGAGGGGGGGGGTGTCCAACTGAAGCTGGCTCTGATGGTCCCTGCCTGCTCCAGTCTCCCTCGCATCTTACTTCTGAGTAAACGTGCAAAGGACTGCACTTTTAGTCAGTTAAGCGGACTCATTACTTGATCTGATGTTGGTTGGGCAGATTTAATTTTTGATCCCGGATATGGGACCAAGCCTAAATTCAAATACACCTTTAGAATTATATTTTAGAATATGACTTTCTATTTATGACCTAATAGAATTTCAAATTTAAACTTGTATTCTGTGTGTGTGATTGAACTACTATTTTACTATTGTAGACTTTAGGTTGTTTTTATGGTAGTCAGTGTTTCATTTTTATGTGCAGCGCCCTGAAAACCCTTCCTTGGGATAAAGGTGTGATTTATCCATTTTTAAAATAAATAAAAAATATCACAAGAACCTGAGCTGTACTGGGTTGTGTCATTGGTCCTCCCAGACCAGAAGTGGGAATGACCTTTGGCCCTCTAATTGTTGTTGGGCTTGGAATCCCATCAGCCTCAGCCAGGATGGCCAGTGTTCAGGGATGATGGGAGTTGTAGTCCAAAACATCTTGAGTGCCACCAGTTCCCCACCCTTGATGGAAACCAATGCAGACTATTTCGACTAGTAATAGCATTATATTCCTTCTGACTATTTTCCTCTCCAGTGCCATAAACTCGCTCGGTAAAGCTGTATAGGGCTCAGTTCAGACAACGTGTTAGTCAATGCAGTGTGAAAACTCCACTCAACGGTTGAGTTTCTAGGGAGTACGCCCCACACAACATGTCCTAACTCCACCGTTGTGTGACTGTGGGCTACCGTGGAGTTGAGTAAAATCCATCGTGACGTTTGATTGGCAGTTCCTCCGCCCTCTCTCCTCCCCTGGTCCTCTCGATGGTATCCCATCAGCCATTGCTGCAAAATACCAATCCTGGTGGCTCTCCTAGAGCGGCACTCCCTCCTTTCGCCGCTCTTGCCGGGGAACTCTGTAGCCAATGGGAAAAGTCAACTCAACACAACAGAGAACTCCACGGAGCCCTCCACACAACACGCAACACAACGGTTGTGCAGGAACTCTGCTCTGCACAGCATGAATATTCAGCGGGGAGTGTTTTCTAAAAACAACAACAACCCTCTACCGTGGGGTGGAGTTTTCCCTCCAGACAACACATTTCTCAACGGTGGCGTAAAAACTCCACCGTTGATTTTCAAAACCACCGTTGAGAAACATGTTGTCTGAACTGAGCCTAGAAGTGAGATTTGAACTGTGTTCCCAGCTGAGATGTATCCTCTGTATATTTATGTGTTCTTTAAAGAGCAGAAAGGGTGCCACAGTACTGCATCTTATAGCAGTGAGTTCCACAGTTCTAAGTATTGTAGAAAAAGGTAGTTCCCTCTTCTTGTCTTTGAATCTGCTGCCTGTTGGTTTCATCTGTTTCCCTTATACGCCTCACAGCCTTTTTTTTTCTCCTTCCTATTCTCCCGTAGGAAGCTGGAAGCATTGAAAGCAGGTAAGAACGGGGCCTTTCCATGAGAGTTGCCAAGGGAAACACCTATTTTAAATTTGTATAGGTCTGATTCTCCTCCTTTTCTGCAATGCTGCTGCTGCTGTTGATCCCAGACCTTTTGGGTCAGTGGGCAGATTTGGAATGTTGAGGCAATATTGTGGACACTCTCACAAAATGGCTGCCATAGGGGGTGGGCATAGCCAGTCACAAAGCACTCGTTTCCCAGAAGGCGTTAACCAGTGTGGCGTAGTGGCTAAAGTGTTGGACTGGGAGCCGGGAGATCCAGGTTCTAGTCCCCCACACGGCCATGGAAGCTCACTGGGTGACTTTGGGCCAGTCACAGACTCTCAGCCCAACCTACCTCACAGGGTTGTTGTTGTTGTGAGGATAAAATGGAGAGGAGGAGGAGGATTACGTACGCCACCTTGGGTTCCTTGCAGGAAAAAAGGCGGGAAATAAATGCAATAATAAATAAATGAGGCAGACTGGTGAGACTAAAGAAAAAGAAACTCGCTCAGGAACCTAAATGGGGACTGGATTCCAAAAACACAAACTTTGAACCCAAATAAACATGGCGCTGGATGGCAGCATTTCGCTTTATAGCATACCAGACTCCTGGTTTTTAAAAAAAGTTTTTTTAAAAAATTTAAAATATATATTAAGAAATCAGAAGGGTCGAGGAGCCAGGCAGCTACCAAGAGAGGTGTCTGCAAGTACATCCATGGAGACTCTTGATTTTTTTTGTGAACTGCCCAGAGAGCTTCGGCTCTTGGGCGATATAGAAATGAAATGAATGAATGAATGAATTAAACCTCAAAGGGCAAAAATAAAGCGTACGAAATTTAGAACCGTTAACCTTGAGTAAACCCTTGTTTTAGGATGTCCCTTTAAACTATTTCCCTGCAGGTTCCCTTGTAAGGGGAAGGGGGCTTCCAAGTTGTAAGATGGAGCGGGGATTGGAGGGCATTGGCCAAGTCCCGGTCAATCAGGCCTGGCCACGCCCCTTCTCCTCAGGCCACGCCCCTTTGCTAGCCCTACTCCTGGTTACTCTATCCCACTTTGTCCTCCAATGATAGGGTGACCCTATGAAAAGGAGGACAGGGCTCCTGTATCTTTAACAGTTGCATAGAAAAGGGCATTTCAGCAGGTGTCATTTGTATATATGGAGAACCTGGTGAAATTCCCTCTTCATCACCACAGCTAAAGATGCAGGAGCTATACTAGAGTGACCAGATTTAAAAGAGGGCAGGGCACCTGCAGCTTTAACTGGTGTGATGAAGAGGGAATTTCACCAGGTTTTCCATATATACAAATGACGCCTGCTGAAATTCCCTTTTCAATACAGGAGCCCTGTCCTCTGTTTCATATGGACACCCTATCCACTGACAAAGCTGAAAGAGGGAGCCAGTGTGGTGTGAGAGCCAGTGTGGTGTAATGGCTAAAGTGTTGGACTGGGAGCCGGGAGATCTGGGTTCTAGTCCCCACTTGGCCATGGAAGCTCACTGGGTGACTTTGAGCCAGTCACAGGCCTTAGCTAGACCTAAAGTTTGTCCCGGGGTCGTCCCTGCCTGCTCCCGGGATATCCTGTGTGTCATTTACATGAACAGGGATGACCCAGGGATGATCCCGGGATAAACCTTAGGTCTAGCTAAGGCTACAGACTCTCTCAGCCCGACCTACCTCACAAGATTGTTGTTGGAGAGGAGGAAGAGGACCATGTATGCCGTCTTGGGTTCCTTGGAGGAAAAAAAGATGGGATATAAATGCAATAATAACAACAACAACAACAACAACAACAACCTGGGGAAGGAGCATGCCTGGAATGCCGTGGGTTCCCACTCACCCCATCCCCATGTACCGAACAAAGAGTCGTATATGTAATCCTGCCCCCTGCGGAAATGCAGACCATGACAGGCTTGGAATGACAGAATGTGGATCTCAACTGGAAAAAAATGTCCCCCCTCTCTATTGGAAGAGATGGAAATAACATAATTCAGGCCTCGCTTTCCCTCTTCCATGCAAGCAAGATGCATCATGCCAAGGATTCGAACCCGGGACCCTCTGGCATCCTAAGCAAGGCTCCGGGTCACGCAAAAATGTCAGTTTCTGCTCTTAATTTGGAACCATTGACGCAATTCCTTCTCTAATTTCTCTCTTTCTCTATCTTTTTTTTTATTATTATTAAACCTTCAGGGAAGACGAGGAGTCTCCGGCACAGAGATTAGAGGAAATAAGGCAGAGATACGGCGATTTATGTCAGAACAGCACCGCTTTTCAGGAGATGATGTTGAGGCTCAAAGGTGATTTCTGCTGCCATTGCTCTTGTGTGTGGGGTGGTGGTGGTGTAATTCTTTAGGGGTATAAGACCATAAGAACAATTTATTTATTTATTTATTTATTTATTTATTGCATTTTTATACTGCCCAATAGCCGAAGCTCTCAGTGAGACCAAAGGTCTGGCTAGACCAAAAGCCTGGTCCCAAGACATTTTGCTGGCTGAGGCAGAGTAGCAAATGGCACCCCACACCCACCCAAGTCAAGGGGCAGAGGATACAATGCCAGGACCGTGATTTGGGCACATGAGGCAGAAAATCTCACAAGCGCCTTTCCTCATCTCTAGCAGTAAAAATGCAATATTAAGAACATCAGAAGGGCCCTGCTGGATCAGACCAAGGGTACATCTAGTCCAGCACTCTGTTCACACAGTGGCCAACCAGCTGTCGACCAGGGACCCATAAGCAGGACATGGGTGCAACAGCACCCCGCACCCATGTTCCCCAGCACCTGGTGCACACAGTCTTATTGCCTTGAATACCAGAGACAGCACACAACCATCAGGGCTAGTAGCCATGGAGAGCCTCTTCCAGGAGTTTATCCAACCCCCTTTTAAAGCCATCCAGATTGGTGGCCATCACTACATCTTGTGGTAGTGAGTTCCACAGTTTAACTCTGCGCTGTGTGAAGAAGTCCTTCCTTTTATCTGTCCTGGATCTCCCACCAATCAGTTTCATGGGATGACCCCTTTGGGTTCTAGTATTTTGAGAGAGGGAGAAAAATGTCTCCTTATCACATTCTCCACACCAGGCATAATTTTGTACACCTTTATCATGTCTCCCCTCAGCCTCCTTTTTTCCAAACTAAACAATTCCAGTTGATGTAACCTTCCCTCGTAGGGGAGATGCTCCAACCCCTTCATCATTTTAGTTGCCCTTTTCTGCACTTTTTCCAGCTCTATAATATTCTTTTTCAGGTGTGGTGACCAGAACCGTACACAGTATTCCAAGTGTGGTCGCACCATAGATTGGTATAAGGGCAGTACGATACTGGCCGTTTTATTCTCAATTCCTTTTTTTATAATGCCTAACATGGAGTTTGTCTTCTATACAGCGGCCGCACACTGGGTGGACATTTCCATGGAGCTGTCCACCACAATCCCAAGATCACTCACCGCCAGCTCAGATCCCATTAGGTTATACTTGCAGTTGGGGTTTTTTGCCCCAACGTGCGTCACCTCACACTTGCTTACATTGAACCGCATCTGCCATTTGGACGCCCGCTCTCCCAGCGTGGAGAGATCCTTTTGGAGCTCTTCACAATCCCTTTGTGTTTTAACCACCTTAAATAATTTGGTGTTGTCGGCAAACTTGGCCTCTTCACTGCTCACTCCTAATTCCAGTTCGTTTATGAACAAGTTGAAAAGGATTGGTCCCAATTAACAAACCAAATAGTTAACCGTTTGCTGGCCTTTTAAATCTGCTGCCTGTGGTGGCTGCTTCACTCTGCCTCATGGCAGGGACGGCCCTGTAGACCAGCACCCTTTGGAGCAAAGGTCATGGTTCCGTTGGTAGAGCACACGCAATACATGTGGAAGGTTTGATCCCTGGCACTGAGGCTCATAAAACTGTTCACGTTGTGAAGAAGGCGGATAGAAATACATCAACCTCAATCCCTACTGCACACATAGGGACTAGAACCTTGACTCTGTATTCACAACCCGCTTAACCTCTGCCCTTACCTAGCGAGAACCTGTGTCCCTGCCCCTCGTTTTGAGTTCTCTCTTACCTTGGTTTTTCTTTCTGCAGCCGGCTGGATAGGCCAGAACAAAGAAGGGGAGCCGTCGCTGGTGAATTCGGAGCAGCTGCAGCTGAACCGGATGATGTGGGGCGGGGACGAGGTCAGCTTCCCCCGGGCGGGCGCCTCCGCCAGCCGCCCGCTGGACAGCCATGGGCCGATCTCCATCCCTTTCGGCGGGGGCTTCTTCGACTTCAGCGAGTTCGCCATCCAGCAGAGCTTCCTCCAGAAGAAGGGCCAGGAGATCTCCAAGAGTTTCGGGGCTGGCCTGAGCCCAGGCCCGCCGCTCGGGGGCCCGGAGAAGCCCCCGTCCCCGGCGGAGAAGCCCTACAAGTGCAACGAGTGCGGCAAGAGCTTTGGCAAGCGGTCAACCCTGACCACGCACGGCCGCACCCACACGGGCGAGAAGCCCTTCAAGTGCTCCCACTGCGACAAGCGCTTCAGCCAGAGCTCCCACCTCCAGCTGCACGAGCGGACCCACACGGGCGAGAAGCCCTACAAGTGCCTGCTGTGCGAGAAGCGCTACAACCAGCGCTCCAGCCTCATCATCCACGGGCGCAGCCACACGGGCGAGAAGCCCTACGCCTGCTTGGAGTGCGGCAAGAGCTTCAGCCAGAAGGCCACCCTGGTCCTCCACGAGCGCAGCCACCGGGGGGAGAAACCCTACAAGTGCCTGGAGTGCGGCAAGGGCTTCAGCCTGAGCGCCGACCTCATCCGCCACCAGAGCATCCACACCGGGGAGAAGCCCTACACCTGCTCGGAGTGCGGCAAGAGCTTCAGCCAGAACTCCCACCTCATGGCCCACATCCGGACCCACACGGGCGAGAAGCCCCACAAGTGCCTGGAGTGCGGCCGGGGCTTCAACTGGAGCTCGGAGCTGATCGCCCACGAGCGCACCCACACGGGCGAGAAGCCCTACGCCTGCCTGTACTGCGAGAAGAGCTTCAGCGTGCGCTCCAGCCTCAGCAAGCACGAGCGGACCCACACGGGCGAGAAGCCCTACGTCTGCCTGCAGTGCGGCAAGGGCTTCATCCAGCGCTCCAGCCTGGTGGCCCACGAGCGCTCCCACACGGGCGAGCGGCCCTACATGTGCCTGGACTGCGGCAAGTGCTTCCGCGAGAGCTCCCAGCTCATCGCCCACGAGCGCACCCACACCAACGAGAAGCCCTACGTCTGCGCCAACTGCAGCAGCTGCTTCAAGACCAAGGCGGCCCTCATCCGCCACCAGCGCAGCCACCTGGGCCTGAACTCTTTCATCTGCGCCGACTGCGGAAAGATTTTCTCCTCCGGCGCCCAGAGCCCCGAGAAGTGCCCCGAGTGCGTGAACCTCGGCCTGATGTCGGACCTCTCGCAGGCGTCGGAAGAGGCCTACGCGGAAGCCGAGGCCGAAGGAGAAAGCGTGGAGATGAAGATGTGATGGGGCCCTGCCTTCTTTTCCCCTCTCTCTCTGCTCCGCACCCCGGTTGGAGCTTGCGCCCTTTTTGGAATGAGACAACAGGGCCGTTGTTTTGCCGCTAAAGGAAACGGCAGCAGGCATAAATACCAGGGCTGTGCAAGCCTCAGGCTTCGGATTCAGAAATCCGAGTCGCGGAGGCCATTTTATGGCGGGTCCGCCATTTTCTTGCACAGCCCTAGGCCCTCCCCATACAGCCTACAACTCCCAGCATGCAGTGCCTGGTGGGGGCTGTACTTGCCAGGGCCCAGGAGCAGAGGGAATACAGGAAGTAGCTGCTGCCATCGCCAGGTCTTCTGTGCGATTGGTTGCTGCTGCCTCAATCTGGAAGTCTCCACTGACCCTGGAGAAGTTTGAAGCAGGCAGCCGTAGCGGTGCCTGCAGAAGTCACGTGGACCCCTCCAGGGTCAGTGGAGATCGCCCGGGTTCAGGCCTCTCAGGCACTGGATGCTGGGAGTTGCAGGCTGTATGGGGGCAGGGGCTAGGGCTGTGCAAGAAAACGGCGGATCCGCCATGAAACGGCCTCCGTGATTCGGATTTCCGAAGCTGAGGCCCGAAGCTTGCACAGCCCTAATAAATACCTCTTCAAAGCGAGTTGCAGATTAGGTTATGTGAGAAGTGGTACAGTCCTCTCTCTCCCCTTCCATATTGGCTGCCTGCTTCCTTGCCCCCCCCCCCCCCGCTATTTTCTACATCTCTATCAGGGCTGTCTAAATGGTTTGGCCTACAGTTCCCATCTGCCCTGGTCAGCATAGCCAATGGGGAGGGGATCATGGAGATTGTAGGCCAAATCACCTACAATCCACTGCTCCTTACATCTCTCTCTCTTTCTTTTCTTTCTCTATGGGCCCGTTCAGAAGACACCTTAAACCACGTCTTTAACCACAGCAAATAAGGCTTTTTGCTTTATTCACCGTAGTCAAAGCCGTGGTTTAAAGTGTCTTCTGAACACAGCCTGGGCTTAACCATGTTTAAAGCCGTGGTTTAAAGTGTCTTCTGAACACAGCCTGGCTTCTGGCTTAAATGTGGTTAAAACCGTGGTTTAAAGTGTTTTCTGAACAGGGCCTCTCTCTCTCTCTCCCCCCCCCAACCCCTATGTTTCTCTCTCTTCCGCCTCCTCCATGCTGTTTTTGGCAAGGTGGCGAAAGGGGGAGATGTGAGGCTGTTGCCTAGCAACAGGCGGCCATATTCTCCTTCTGTTCCCCAGTAGCCAGGAAGCAGGAAAAGGCCGGTGCAGTGCCTGGAAGCTGGAATAACAGCCCCATGGGTCTAATACTTCTTTTCCTGTTGACTGAAATACACATTTCAGGCTGCCAGGAAGCGGGAAGGTGTGTGTCAGGGGCCGGCGGCAGCGAAGGGGTGTGTGTTGAATCGCGGCCTGACGCAAGTGTGGTTTCTTTGCACCAGCGTCCTCTTGCAATATCGTTTCTAATAAGCGGAAGTAGACAGTTTGGGCTGGCAATTGAGGGTTCAGTTGGCCCCCGGAGAAGGCCCCGTTCGGCCCACATTCCCCCTAGCTGCCGACCCCCGAATGGACGATGGCGCAAGCTCAGTTTCACAAAGGCTTTTGAATGAATCCCACCCAACCTTTCCACGGAATAAAGCTATTCCTGGCCAGCAGGAACGAAGTTGCTCTGCGCGCATGGATGTACACACACAAACACACACGTTGCCACGAAGTGATCAGTGCTCCGGACTGGCGAAGAGTCGGTCCGCGGGAGTCCTCGGTGCGTGGCCGTTTTGCCCCTGACGAAAGGGTTGGCCCCCGAGAAATGGGTTGAACTGTGGGAGCGGACCAGGAACAGAGCAAAACCAGCATAGACAAACTCTGTGTGATTGTGGGAGACGAATCTTAACTTCTCCTTTGTTACCATTTGGCTTGGGTAGCAGGCTCAACTGGCAGTATGTGTTATTTATTTTATCTATCTATCCATCTGTCTATTTACATATACGAACTTCCTCCTCTTGTCATGATGAGGGTGGACTTGTTGGTGGGGCCTCTGGTTTGGTTCAGCTGCTGAGCTGCCTGACACCCGCTTTCCCCATTTTCATCCAGGTCCAAACTCAGTTAGAAAATGCAGAGAATTGCACTTGGGTCCGTAGATGCAGCAGGATGAGGTGCTAGAATCTTAAGTTCTGTACCTGTGGGTGGGTGGGAACCACTTCTCCCCCCCCCCCCCAGTGCTACCCCACCATTTTCGTTCCTTTAAGGGGAAAACAAAAACTCCCCGCAGGTAGAAAGGTAGCTCTTCAGCGATTAAGGTCCTAGCTGTACTCCTCGCAGAGACTTTATGAAAAGGAGCGTTTTAAAAACGGATTCCCTGTTTTTGTTCCGAAGTAGGTCCGCAGGTTCTAGCACTTTCTTCACCCAACGCTTCGTTCCGCTGCATGTGCGGAACATGCCTTAAGGTGGTTGAGTTCTGGACTGTATCACTTCAGACCGGACTTGAGTAGGTGGGTGTCAAGTTTTTTAAAAACGTTCTTCCCCTAAAATAAAACTTCCCTGCATGAAAACTAGGGACGGATCCCCAGAATTTTAACAAAAAATCAAAAAACTTTTTTTTTTAAAAAAAACACACCATTTAGTGTAACCATTTTGACTTTTTTCTTTTCTTTTAACCCTTTTAGTGCTCCATACTTACTATGGAGCACCAAAATGGTCAACTATAGCTTGACAACAAAGTGGTGCTCAATTGCCATTCCGGCCACCATTTTTAATTATTTGTTAATTGTTTTGGGGGGCTGTGGGGTGGTGTGCCCCTGATGTAGTTCCCCACTCCTGATCTAGATATATAGGATATTGTGGAAAGGGCTATGGAATCCTCTCCTTCCGTGTTCTGTTTTCTACATGCAGGGAAGTTCTATTTCCCCTGCTCCTCCCCTGATGGAAACAGAAAAATCCCACTCAAACACTGTTCCTTCTGAAGTGGTACAGTCCAGAAATCCACCACTTTGTTCTGCAGAATGTGTGTTACATGGGTTCTCAGCCTCTTTGCCCTAGATTCCTCTGCTCTGACTGGAGCCCGCTTCCTTTTTAGTGCAGGGCTTAAACCGGCCTCAACACTGTTTAGGCTGTCTTGGCGCCTGCCCAAGGAATCCTGGGAGTTCTGTGAAAGGGACAAAGGGTCTCCATCAAAGCAGCCTCACCCCTTCATGAAAATACAATTCCCAGAGTTCTTTGCAAAGTGAGGTGTGACCAATAAGCCAGCTGAAAACCTGTCGTATAGATATGCCTTGAGATGGCAAAAGA
Source organism: Elgaria multicarinata webbii (assembly GCF_023053635.1). NCBI lineage: Eukaryota > Metazoa > Chordata > Lepidosauria > Squamata > Anguidae > Elgaria > Elgaria multicarinata. The sequence goes on from NC_086173.1 coordinate 158,742,078, forward strand.
ATTGGCTGTGGGTCGTAACGGAACCCGGTGCGGCGGGCTCTCTTGCTGTATGGCTAATGTGCCAGTCTTCGCTAAGCTGAGACTGACCCCTTCCCTGCACACGTCTGTCTCGAGAAGTAGCACAACGTGAAGTGGTTGGGTTCTGGATTGCACCACTTCAGCCGGATGGTGCAGGGAAAGGGCTGTAATGGCATCCAAGCATAATGGGTGACAGTAGAGCAGGCCGGGTGGGGGTGGGGGAACCTCCCAGCTGTTGGCCTCATACGGCCCAAGGGGGAGTTTCCTATCCAGCCTGCCAAGTTCGTCCCCAGACCCTGCACCCTTTCCACACCCTAGGACTGAGAGAGGGGAAAGGGCTTACCTCTGACCTGTGGCGGATAGGGCAGAGAAAATGCCTCTCGCCTGATCTACAAGTATCAGCTCACGTGGTGGGGCTGGTAAGGGTGCATGTGTCTGTGGTAAGGTGTGTGTGTGTGTGTGAGAGAGAGAGATGCCACAAGTCACCCTGTCCACTGCTGGCATCTGCCCCTGACATCCTAGCCCTGGGCCAACTCCGTATTGAGGCCATAAATCGCTCGCCTTGCTGTACAGGCTCCCCAGAGGCCTGACATGAACTGAACCTGACTGCTCCACACAGGAGGCTGCTTTTTCCATACCTTTTTTTCCTCGGCAGCTCAGTTGAAGTGGGGAAGGTCCCCTTCCTCTGTCACATCCTTGCCTGAATGGAACCGTTTGGTGCAGAAGTATTGTGGAGGGCTGTGATACACTCCTCTGCTGGGACTATACCATCCATGTAGAGCAGGGGTGGGTGATGCACTCCCTATGGGCTGTATGCAGCCCCCAGTGTCCCCCCCCAAAAAAGGCGTCTGTAGTAGCTTACAGAGTGCCCGGAGGGTCAAATTTCACTCCCAGCCTATGACAAGGTTGTATGTCCGGGTGAAAGCTCAGTCGCTAACCCTAACCCACAAGTGACGCAACTGTGAAAAGGTCTTTTTCAAAACCACAAAACACAGGTGCCGCTTCCAAGTGGCCCAAAGCCCCTGCGTGCGATCATCTCTTGTTATTTCAGGTAACCATAGAACCTTCCAGAATCTATATCCATTGGTACCCAACGTCACAGCATCTTTGTCAAGGTTGATCCACCGTGATTTCTGCTCCCTAGGGTTTATTTCGGGCTACGGATGTGATTGCAACGGGCAAAAACCATCACTCCGCCCTGCCACGAATTGCAATTAGCAGGAAAGGAGAGAGGTCTTTGATCTGCCCCGGTGCTGTTCTTGATCGTAGTTCCAATATCCAAATTGGTGAACTGTATTTTTATTCCCCTTTTGTGGATTTCTTTTTATTTTACAAATGGTAATGTTCTCCCTGTGTCCCGTTCTCTCCCCCCTCCATCTCTAGCTTTTTGCTTTGGATAGGCATATGCTGCGTTTGGGGTATCTTTCAAGCTCTTGGGTACTTTCTTCTTTATTTCTTCAGCTTAATAAAGTGATATCTCAAAAAAAACACAGACGATTCCCTGCCATGGTCATCTTGCTGTTGATACCTCTTCAAGAGGCTTGATTCCTTCTTGGAGCAATTCCCCTGTGAAGAAAGCTCACAGACTCTTCCATGTTTGAGCTTAGCGAGAAAGTGAGTAAGGGGAGACACGAAATGATTCATAGTGTGAAGAGGGCAGAGGTTTCAGGGTTGGCCAACCCCCCTTGCAGTGTAAGCCGTGGCAAACATTTTTTTAATTTTATTTGCAATATTTATATCCCACTCCCAAGCTAAAATAGATTCTGGAGCGGTGCACATAGGAACAAACAGTGAAAAGATTAAAAGAGCAAATTAAAACTGTTCAATTTAAAACAAAGGACCAATAAAAACAGTGGCTAGTCAGTGGAAGAAGGTTTCATTTTCAGGAGCTGCCAGCACTCGCCTGCCCATGTTCCACAGCACTGGTATACACAGGCATGCTGTCTGATACTGGAGGTAGCATAGAGCCATCTGGACTAGTAGCGATTGATAGACTTCTCCAATTTGCTGTGGATCGAAAATAAGTCCTTTTCCCTCTCTACTTTTAACTAATTTTTCATGGGAGAGAGAGGAGCATAGAAAAGTCATGCCTATAAGGCCATCAAGTCCAACCCCCTGCTCAGTGCAGGAATCCACCTCAAAGCATCCCTGACAGATGGCTGTCCAGCTGCCTCTTCAAGGCCTCCAGTGTGGGAGATCCCACAACCTCCCTAGGCAATTGGTTCCATTGTCGTACTGCTCTAACAGGAAGTTTTTCCTGACGTCCAGCTGGAATCTGGCTTCCTGTCACTTGAGCCCATGATTCTGGGTCCTGCGCTCTGGGATGATGGAGAAGAGATCCTGGCCCTTCTCTGCATGAGAACCGTTCAAGTATTTGAAGAGTGCTCTCATGTCTCTCCTCAATCGTCTCTTCTCCGGGCTAAACATGCCCAGTTCTTTCAGTTGGCATTAAGCTGGGAAAGATGCCAAGATAAACAGCGGCTGGGAAGAGGCGTTCTGCGAGTCCAGCATCCTGGTGTATTTTCCCACAATCCCCTCCAGCTTTTCTCCTGGGGGTTGTTTATACGTGCCCCAAAGCTCCCGGTGGCTGCAAATATGCGCTGCATCAGTTATATGACTGATGCAGGCCTTTCCCTCAAAGCCCCAAAGGGAAAAACTTGACTTTTTTCTCTGGAGCGAGGCAAGTAGTACACTGTAGCCCCATTCAGAAGACATCTTAAACCATGGCTTTAACCATGGTGGTTAAGCCAGAAAGCCGAGCTGTGTTCAAAAGACACCTTAAACCACGGCTTTAACCACGGTGAATAAAGCAAAAAGCCTTATTCACCATGCTTAAAGCCGTGGTTTAAGTTGTCTTCTGAACATGGCCTGGCTTTTTGGCTTAACCACCATGGTTAAAGCCATGGTTTAAGTTGTCTTCTGAACATGGCCTGGCTTTTTGGCTTACCCACTATGGTTAAAGCCATGGTTTAAGGTATCTTCTGAACATGGCCTCGCTTTTTGGCTTAACCACCATGGTTAAAGCCATGGTTTAAGGTGTCTTCTGAACATGGCTTGGCTTTCTGGCTTAACCACCATGGTTAAAGCCATGGTTTAAGGTGTCTTCTGAACATGGCCTGGCTTTCTGGCTTAACTACCATGGTTAAAGCCATGGTTTAAGGTGTCTTCGGAACATGGCCTGGCTTTTTGGCTTAACCACCATGGTTAAAGCCATGGTTTAAGATGTCTTCTGAACAGGCCCATTGCCTGCCGTCTAGCTTCACACTGAAGTCACAGCAGAGGTGTGGCCAGGTGGATGGCAAACCCTGATTGGTCACCACCCATCCAGGCAGAGGACAGGGTGGGCCCAGCACCGGAAACCCTGCACTTTTGCTACAGCATCGGGATTAGCCACATCTGCCCCACAGCAGCGAAGGTAGGGGGTTTGAGCTCATCATAGCGACAACCTGCCCTTGTATAGACAGCCCCCTGGTCTCCAGAAGAGCTTCCAAATTCTCAACAGGCAAGGCCTAGCTTATTTTCACAAGGCTGCTTTTATCGTGGCGCTGAATGTAGCGTGGAGCTGGGTTTTAACATAATGCATGGCCCTAACACTGACAGTACCCCATAGGCAGACGCCGCCGAAGGACCAAATCAAGTAGTAACTTGACCCAGTGTGGGTGTGACTGACCACTTAGCGAGTAGGTTGTCACTATCATCTTCTGAAATAGTGAGGAAAATCTTATATTACATACATTAGGTGTATTATTTATTATTTATTTAGAATATTTATATACCGCTCCCCATTGAAAAATTTCGGAGCGGTGTACAATGTAAAATGAAAATAAAAACAGAATAAAAACAGTTAAAACAAAATTTAAAAGAAGCAATAACAGTAATCCAGGGCTGCATGTTAGAGAAAGGCTTCTTGGAATAAAGATGTTTTCAGGAGGCGCCGAAAGGAGTACAAGGTTGGCGCCTGCCTGACCTCCAGAGGCAGGGAGTTCCACAGGAGGGGTGCCACCACGCTGAAGGCTCTTCCCCTGGTGGATTCCAATTGGAGGATGGATCTAGGTGGAACCACCAGGAGCATGACCTCGAATGACCTCAGTGACCAGACAGGTTGGTAAGGGAGAAGGCGCTCTCTCAGGTATCCTGGTCCCAAGATGTTTAGGGCTAGAGTTAATGTAGTATATTAGTTAAGAGTGGGAGTTGGGAGACCCGGGTTCTAGTCCCCACTTGGCCGTGAAGCTCACTGGGTGACTTTGGGCCAGCCACTGACACAGCCTCACCTACCTCACAGGGCTGTTGTGAAGATAAAATGGAGAAGAGGAGGAGGATCACGTAAGCCACCTTGGGTTCCTTGCAAGAGGGGAAAAGGCAGGATGTAAATGTAATAAAATAAAAATAGGTATAAATAAATGTGTTGCAGAATTGGGTCCAGGATTTGTCCCTCCACTTGATTTTGGGGGATTCCCCCCATATCACAGCTCATCCCATTCTGCAGGAACTTCTGACTCTCTGGGTAGCATTTTTCAGTGTGTTGGAGGAGCAGAGCAGGAAGGTTCACTTCTGCCAGCACAGTTGATTCAGATTCAATCTGGATCTAAACGCCTTGTGGGTAAATGGTATCTACCTCAATATCTCCCAGACTGGGGTTTCTTCAAAGACCTTAAAACTGCAAAGGGGACGGTGAAATTCTCAAAATAATAGCATTTTAAAAATAAAGCTCTTTAGAATGTTCAAAACATGCATCACCAAGCCCCTACACAACAGCCCTGTAAGGCAGATTATAGTCCTATACAAATATCAATGTCAATTCTCTCACGCATGAGAGGGAGGCTTCAAGTTTGGAGAAACCCCAAAGTTTAAATAAGTACAAACAAATCTTTAGGGGTGGAAAGCCGAATGCATGCTCAATGACTCTTGTGGGTGGGCAACAGAAAGCTAGGGGGGAGGGCAGAATGGAATAACATAGGAGAGGGCTAGGTTGGCTGGCCGGCCGGCATCTGAATAGCAGCACTCCATGCTGCAACATTTCGTTGCAGGTCCCGCTTGTTCTGCCCATATTGCAGGAGGGGGAGGGGAGGTTATGAAAATTGTGGCCCAAGGCCAAATAGTGAGTTTATAGATGAGTTAAGATTTGAACTGGGGACTCTCAGGTTGCACTCTGCTATGCCAGCTCTAAGCTCTGAACATTGAGATCATAGAATCATAGAATAGCAGAGTTGGAAGGGGCCTACAAGGCCATCGAGTCCAACCCCCTGCTCAATGCAGGAATCCACCCTAAAGCATCCCTGACAGATGGTTGTCCAGCTGCCTCTTGAATGCCTCTAGTGTGGGAGAGCCCACAACCTCCCTAGGTAACTGATTCCATTGTCGTACCACTCTAACAGTCAGGAATTTTTTCCTGATGTCCAGCTGGAATCTGGCTTCCTTTATCTTGAGCCCGTTATTCCGTGTCCTGCACTCTGGGAGGATCGAGAAGACATCCTGGCCCTCCTCTGTGTGACAACCTTTTAAGTATTTGAAGAGTGCTCTCATGTCTCCCCTCAATCTTCTCTTCTCCAGGCTAAACATGCCCAGTTCTTTCAGTCTCTCCTCATCATTATAATGGATAATCTCCATTATCCTTGGAGCTGGATTCTTTGCTGTTCAGGTTAAAATTTCATTCCCGATCAAGACATTGCCCTCTGTCTCCTTTCCGTGGGTTTTTTGGTGGGCAGCAAGGTGAGTGGTTCGAATGAAGTTCTTCCCACAATCGGGGCACTGGTGTGGCTTTCCTCCTGTGTGGATTCTCCGGTGTCGGGTGAAAGCTGACTTCCAGCTGAAGTTCCTCCCACAGTCGGTGCATTTATAGGGCTTGTCGTCCGCGTGCGTGACCTCGTGGGCCACGAGCTGGGCCCTCTCACAAAAGCTTTTCCCGCAGTCCAAGCAGTTGTACGGCTTCTCCCCTGTGTGCAGAAGGAGGTGCCGGATGAGGACAGAGCTTCGGCTGAAGCTTTTCCCGCACTGTGAACATTTGTAGGGCCTCTCTCCTGTGTGGGTCCTTTCGTGTAAGATCAGCTGCGCCCTCTGGATAAAGCCCTTCCCGCAATGAGAGCATTTGTAGGGCCGTTCTCCCGTGTGGGTTCTCTGATGTCTGATGAGGTCCGAATGCTGGCTGAAGCGCTTTTCGCAGCCTAGGCACTTGTATGGCTTCCCCCCAGTGTGGGTTCTCAAGTGTTCAATGAGCTCTGCATTCCAATTAAAACTCTGCCCACAGTCCGAGCATCGGTACCCGCTTCTCTCTGGTGTGGATTCTCTCGTGGATGGCATGGTAGGCCCTCCGGATGAACCTTTTACCGCAAAAAGAGCACTGATATGGCTTCTCTCCTGTGTGGATTCTCTGATGTGTCAGGAAGACGGACTTCCTGTTGAATTTTTTCCCACACACCAAACAGTGAAACGGTGTCTCGCCCGTATGAGTCCTTTCATGCACAGTTAGCTGCTCCTGCTGCCTAAAACTGCTTCCACAAAGTGAGCATTGGTATGGTTTCTCCCCAGTATGGATCTGATGGTGCCTGAGCATGTTCGCCTTCGAGCAGAAGAACTTCCCGCACTCCTGGCATTGGAACGATTTTTCCATTTTATGGGTTCTTCGGTGCGTGGCAAGTTCCGAGCTCCCCATGAAGAGCTGTGCGCAGACCGAGCATCGATGCGCTCTCTCTGTCTTGTGCTTTTTCCTGGGTACAGAATCAGAAGTCAGAATATGTTTATTAGGCAACCTACGTAGGTTTTAGCCACAGTTACAGTAAAAAAGGAGAGGGCGGGAAACAGAACAGGAAGTTGTAAGCTCACACTCAGGGCTTTCCCACAACCTGAGCAAGTCTCCCCTGCCTGGATTCTCTTTCTGAATAGATTTGACTTCCAGCCACAGTGCAGGCATTTGTGTGGCTTCTCCAGCCTGTAGATTCTTTGACGTCTAATACGATGGGAGACTGGATCCACGGTTTCGCCACCTTTGTGTCTGCCGTACCTGCCATCTGTCTGCACGCTTTGAGTTTCGCCGAGTTCTTTGGAGACTCCAATACAGGATACATCCATTTTCTTCTCTGCAAGCACCTTGCGTCCGCCGTGATGCTCAGGCGTTTCTCCCTCTTCATGGCCCTTCGACACGTCCTCTTTGGCTCTCCCAGGTGGTGTCCTGTTTTAGAGCTCTTATGCATGGAACTATAACCTACAAGTGGAAGAATGAGAGGAAGAGTTGAAGATTTTGGAATTGTTTTAGATACAAGCTAAATATGAGCCAACAGTGTGATGTGGCTGAAAGAAAGGCAAATGCTATTTTGGGCTGCATTAATAGAAGTGTAGCTTCCAAATCACGCAAGGTCCTGGTTCCCCTGGTTAGGCCTCAATCTTGAGTATTGTGCACCACACTTCAAGAAGGACACAGACAAGCTGGAGCGTGCTCAGAGGAGGGCAACCAGGATGATCAGGGGTCTGGAAACAAAGCCCTATGAAGAGAGACTGAAAGAACTGGGCATGTTTAGCCTGGAGAAGAGAAGATGGAGGGGAGACATGAGAGCACTCTTCAAATACTTAAAAGGTTGTCACACAGAGGAGGGCCAGGATCTCTTCTCCATCATCCCAGAGTGCAGGACATGGAATAATGGGCTTAAGTGACAGGAAGCCAGATTCCGGCTGGACATCAGGAAAAACTTCCTGACGGTTAGAGCAGTACGACAATGGAACCAGTTACCTAGGGAGGTTGTGGGCTCTCCCACACTAGAGGCCTTCAAGAGGCAGCTGGACAAGCATCTGTCAGGGATGCTTTAGGGTGGATTCCTGCATTGAGCAGGGGGTTGGACTCGATGGCCTTGTAGGCCCCTTCCAACTCTACTATTCTATGATTCTATGATCATAAGAACTTACTACATGGTGGCAAAGTGGTTGGCTCTTGAACTATGGCAGTCAAGACTTGGTGCCTTGTTAACCAAGCAATCAATTAAAATATTTCTATAGCACCTTTCATTATCAAACCACAGGGCAGTATATAATAAAATAACAATAAAACTACCCTCAGCATCTAAGGTCCTCCTGCAGGTGTCTACTCCAAGGGAAGCTCAGAGGATGGCAACAAGGGAGGGCCTTTTCAGGGGTCCCCCAATTATGGAACCATTTCCCCAATGAGGCTCACCTGGCGCCAGCGTCATTATCTTCTCAGCGTTCATCAAGACTTTTCTTTTCTCCCAGGCATCTAACAGCATATGTTGAGTTTTTCTCCGACCCCAGAATAGTTTTTTTAAATGGATATTGTCTGTTTTTATGCTTTTTAAATTTTGTATATCGGTTTTTAATGTTCCGTGTTTAAATTTTTGTAAACCACTTAGAGAGCTTCAGCTATGAGACAGCATATAAATGTAATTAATAATAATAATAATAATAATAAGGACTGAGGGGACAGGAGCAGGCAGAAGTAACATCGGGGCCTGCTCCTGCTGGACTCTTCCCCCCCCCCACAGAGCAAACTGCCATCTTGGCCCTGTGGGGAAGAAGAAGGACCGAGGGGACAGAGCAGGCAGAAGTAACATCGGGGCCTGCTCCTGCTGGACTCTTCCCCCCCCCCCCAGAGCAAACTGCCATCTTGGCCCTGTGGGGAAGAAGAAGGACCGAGGGGACAGAGCAGGCAGAAGTAACATCGGGGCCTGCTCCTGCTGGACTCTCCCCCCCCCCACAGAGCAAACTGCCATCTTGGCCCTGTGGGGAAGAAGAAGGACCGAGGGGACAGAGCAGGCAGAAGTAACATCGGGGCCTGCTCCTGCTGGACTCTCCCCCCCCCCCACAGGGCAAACTGCCATCTTGGCCCTGTGGGGAAGAAGAAGGACCGAGGGGACAGAGCAGGCAGAAGTAACATCAGGGCCTGCTCCTGCTGGACTCTCCCCCCCCCCCACAGGGCAAACTGCCATCTTGGCCCTGTGGGGAAGAAGAAGGACCGAGGGGACAGAGCAGGCAGAAGTAACATCAGGGCCTGCTCCTGCTGGACTCTCCCCCCCCCCCCCACAGAGCAGGCCCCGAAGTTAAACATTTTAAACAGGCATTTTTAACAGCATTTTAACAGCATTTAACAACGTTAAGTTTGTTTTTAATGGACCCCACAATTGTTGTTTTTAAATGGATACTGTTGTTTTTATACTGTTTTTATGTGTGTGTGTGTGTGTTTTTAAATTGTATACTTTTAATGTTTACTATTTTTAAATGTTGTAAACCGCCCAGAGAGCTTTGGCTGTGGGGCGGTATATAAATGTAATTAAATAAATAAATAAATAATAAATAAACATCGGGGCCTGCTCCTGCTGGACTCTTCCCCCCCCCCCCCACAGAGCAAACTGTCATCTTGGCCCTGTGGGGAAGAAGAAGGACCGAGGGGACAGGAGCAGGCAGAAGTAACATCGGGGCCTGCTCCTGCTGGACTCTTCCCCCCCCCCAGAGCAAACTGCCATCTTGGCCCTGTGGGGAAGAAGAAGGACCGAGGGGACAGGAGCAGGCAGAAGTAACATCGGGGCCTGCTCCTGCTGGACTCTTCCCCCCCCCCCCACAGGGCAAACTGCCATCTTGGCCCTGTGGGGAAGAAGAAGGACCGAGGGGACAGGAGCAGGCAGAAGTAACATCGGGGCCTGCTCCTGTTGGACTCTTCCCCCACCCCCAGAGCAAACTGCCATCTTGGCCCTGTGGGGAAGAAGAAGGACCGAGGGGACAGGAGCAGGCAGAAGTAACATCGGGGCCTGCTCCTGCTGGACTCTTCCCCCCCCCCCCCAGAGCAAACTGCCATCTTGGCCCTGTGGGGAAGAAGAAGGACTGAGGGGACAGGAGCAGGCAGAAGTAACATCGGGGCCTGCTCCTGCTGGACTCTTCCCCCCCCCCCCCACAGAGCAAACTGCCATCTTGGCCCTGTGGGGAAGAAGAAGGACCGAGGGGACAGGAGCAGGCAGAAGTAACATCGGGGCCTGCTCCTGCTGGACTCTTCCCCCCCCCACAGGGCAAACTGCCATCTTGGCCCTGTGGGGAAGAAGAAGGACCGAGGGGACAGGAGCAGGCAGAAGTAACATCGGGGCCTGCTCCTGTTGGACTCTTCCCCCACCCCCAGAGCAAACTGCCATCTTGGCCCTGTGGGGAAGAAGAAGGACCGAGGGGACAGGAGCAGGCAGAAGTAACATCGGGGCCTGCTCCTGCTGGACTCTTCCCCCCCCCCCAGAGCAAACTGCCATCTTGGCCCTGTGGGGAAGAAGAAGGACTGAGGGGACAGGAGCAGGCAGAAGTAACATCGGGGCCTGCTCCTGCTGGACTCTTCCCCCCCCCCCACAGAGCAAACTGCCATCTTGGCCCTGTGGGGAAGAAGAAGGACCGAGGGGACAGGAGCAGGCAGAAGTAACATCGGGGCCTGCTCCTGCTGGACTCTTCCCCCCCCCCCCCAGAGCAAACTGCCATCTTGGCCCTGTGGGGAAGAAGAAGGACCGAGGGGACAGGAGCAGGCAGAAGTAACATCGGGGCCTGCTCCTGCTGGACTCTTCCCCCCCCCCCCCACAGAGCAAACTGCCATCTTGGCCATGTGGGGAAGAAGAAGGACCGAGGGGACAGGAGCAGGCAGAAGTAACATCGGGGCCTGCTCCTGCTGGACTCTTCCCCCCCCCCCCCCACAGAGCAAACTGCCATCTTGGCCCTGTGGGGAAGAAGAAGGACCGAGGGGACAGGAGCAGGCAGAAGTAACATCGGGGCCTGCTCCTGCTGGACTCTCTCTCTCTCTCTTTCTCTCTCCTCCCTCCCTCCCTCCTTGACTCCTTTTCCTTGTGTGTCATGTCTTTATTAGATTGTTAGCCTGAGGGCAGGGACTGTCTTTTTTGCTAAGTGTAAGCCGCTCCGAGAGCCTTTTTTGGCTGAGGAGCGGGGTATAAGTATGATAAATAAATAAATAAAATAAAAATAAATAATAATAATAATAATTAAAAATGAACAAACACATCTACTAAGCTAGGTATTAAAACCAGCAAATGCCTGGGTAAATGGACGGGTTTTCAATTGTTGTCGAAACACTGTCAAGGATGGTGTCAGAACAATGCACAGTGCACTCTTTAAAATGACATCTGCCAGAGTTCAGACCTGAGCTAAACCTTGCTAGTGCTGGTGGTGGAACTTAGCAAACATTTTTGCCTTCTGCTAGATAGGCAGGGGAGTGCACACACACTCTCTCCTTTGATCTGAATCAGCTAAAGAAATAAAGAACGAACTGTTTACAGCACCCATTCTACAGAAAATCCAGTTTCCCTGGTCTTACCTGCTTTGATGTCCAGCGCCATCAATAACAACTATGGAAAGAGTGGGCGGGGAAATGGAGGGGCTGAAAATCCAGGCCCTGTGGACATTTCCGGGGGCTTGAAAATGCACAAACAACTCAGTTCAGAGATAAGAAGGGGGATCCCTCCAGTGGGCGGGGCTTGGAGGCCAAGCACCGCCCCCTGGAGGAACCCAAGAGAGCTCCACAGGCCACATGTGGAACCTCCGTGGGCCGGACGTTCCGCATATCTGCATTAGTCATGATTGGACTAGACCAGCCTTCCTCAACCCGGGGCGCTCCAGATGTGTTGGACTGCATCTCCCAGAATGCCCCAGCCAGCAGAGCTGGCTGGGGCATTCTGGGAGTTGTAGTCCAACACATCTGGAGCGCCCCAGGTTGAGGAAGGCTGGACTAGACAGATCAATGGCAGCTCTAGCTGTTCATGCAATTTCAGCCAGCCCACGTGTGTGTAGAAATTCCAGTCCTGTGAGCTGGTGCTCCCTGATCAATCCCCCTGGTGTCCGCAGTGGTGGCCATGGGAGCTGCTAGCCCACCATTGTGGAAAGGGAATGCGCCTCTATCCTCCATAAGAAAAAAAATAAGATCTCTCTTGGATCAGACCCAAGGGTCCATCTAGTCTGCATTCTGTTCACGCACTGGCCAAACCATGCCCCAATGGAAACCCACAAGCAGGAGGGCAGTGCGACAGCATCCTCCCACCCATGTTCCCCAGCAACTGGTGCACACAGGCCTACTGCCTCTGACCCTAGAGGTGGCACATAGCCATAAGGACTAGTAGCCATTGATAGCCTTCTCCAGGAATTTTCTAACCCCCTTTTAAAGCCATCCAAACTGTGGTCATCGCTACTATGCCTTGTGGCAGCAAATTCCATACCGCTGTGCGAAGAGGTACTTAAAGAAATACATAAATCCCCACTGCCTCTTCCGTCCTCTTTCTTACTGCAGAAAATCTGTTAAGGAAGAAAAAAGACGGAAAAGAGCCGTACAATGCCTTCCAGCGGCCAGGGCTAAGTAGCGTCCAGCTGGAAAGCACCCAGATTATTACCATTAGTTTTACTGTCGTTATTTTCTGGCGTGAAACCAGAAGGCAGAAGGGGTGGGAAAATACGGGAGGGCTGTCGATGCAAGACGTCAGTGTCTGGACCCTCCCAATGAAATGGCACCAACCGGGCAGGGCAACTGCAAAAACCAAAGCCTTGTGCAGAGTTTACCTTTTGTCACCCGGGATCTCCAAATGCAGCAGTGACAATGCCAGTCTCTTATCTCACCAAGCCTTCCTCCAAGTGTATGTGGCATTTCCTTGACCCCCCTTTTTAAAAAAAAAATGGGGAGAGGCTGCCATCCTGTCTCTGCACCCTGGCTGTGGAGCAGGGCCGAACCCCTGAGCTCAGTGGACCTTACCTCTTATTCAAAAGCGCCTGGACGGATCAAATTGCATGTTGGCACGATGATAGTGGAAGAAGGCCTTTGTACCGCCTGCCTGCTCCATGGAGAAGTTTTTAAATCTCAGTTTTTAAATCTCGCTTGAAAACGTTTCTTTTCTCGAAAGCTTTTCAATCGTAGCATGGTCATACTAGTCTATATTTTAGTTTTAATGCCCCCTAGGGTGACCATATGAAAAGGAGGACAGGGCTCCTGTATCTTTAACAGTTGCATACAAAAGGGAAATTCAGCAGGTGTCCTTTGTATATATGGGGAACCTGGTGCAATGCCCTCTTCATCACAACAGTTAAAGCTGCAGGTGCTCTGCCCTCCTTTGTATCTGGTCACTCTAGTATAGCTCCTGCAGCTTTATCTGTGGTAATGAAGAGGGAGTTTCACCAGGTTCCCCATATGACACCTACTGAAATTCCCTTTTCTATGCAACTGTTAAAGATACAGGAGCCCTGTCCTCCTTTTCATAGGTTCACCCTAATGCCCCCTACCCCTGTTGGTTGGTTTTCCCCCTCCTTCCCCTGTCTGTTACTGTGATTTTAGATTGTTAGATAAAAAAATTTAGATAATTTTTGTGAACCGCCCAGAGAGCTCCGACTATTGGGCGGAAAAGAAATGTAATAAATAAATAAATTGTAAGCCATACGGCAGGTTGTCTTGTTTTGCTTTATTCTGTACAGCACCATGAACATTGATGGCGCTTTATAAATAAATAAATAAATAAATAAATAAATAATAAGGAAGAGAGGTGTTTTGTTTTTTAAATGGAAAGGGCCCTTCATTGATTAACAATAATATATTTTTTTGTTACCCACCTCTCCCTCTGGATCGAGGCGGGTACAACACAAATGCGAACACCCTAAAATACACATCATTGATTCAAACATATAAAACTAATACATTATTAAAAGTTTCAGTCCTTCCCTCCAGCCTCAAATTTGGGCTCTTTCGCCCCCTCCCCCCAGCACTTACAAAATGGAGGGGGCACCGTCGGCTCATTGCAAAGCACCACCATCCCAGGAGACCCTCCGAAATAGCACACACACACACGCAACCTACCCACCACACACTCACACACACAACTTACCCACATCCTTTGAAACAGCAGCAGCCTTGCACGCGCCACTCGGAGACGGAATCCCTGAGAAGGCCCTCCGCTTGGGCGGCGCGCTCAGGGTTAAACAGAGCGAGTTTAGATTGCTAGAGGGGACCCGCAGCTCCCTCACCCCCCACCCCACCCCAACGTGCTGTGGAGGAGGAGGAGGAGGAGGAGGAGTGGGAACTTCCTCGTCTTTTCACACAGCACTCCAGAGGCTTGGAAGAGACACTTCAGGGTGGAGAATCAGGTAAGAGCACAAGAGGAGCCCTGATGCTGGGTCAGACCCAGGGTCCATCTACTCCAGCCCTCTCTCTGTTCACACAGGGGCCAACCAGCTGCCCCATGGAAACCCACGGACACAGCACCCTCCTGCCCATTTTGTTGAGGGTTTTAGGGTGACCCTATGAAAAAGAGGACAGGGCTCCTGTATCTTTAACAGTAATGTAGAAAAAGGAATTTCAGCAGGTGTCAATGAAAGACGGTGAAATGCCCTCTTCATCACAACAGTTAAAGCTACACTAGCTATACTAGAGTGGCCAGATACAAAAGACGGCAGGGCTCCTGCAGCTTTAACTGTTGTGATGAAGAGGGACTTTCACCAAGTGCTGCATGCATACAAATGACATCTGCTGAAATCCCCTTTTCTATACAACTGTTAAAGATACAGGAGCCCGGCCCTCGTTTCCATAGGGTCACCCTACTGGAGATAGCACAGGGCTAGTAGCCATTGATAGCCTTCTCCTCCAGAAATTTATCTAACCCCCTTTTAAAGCCATCCAGATTGGTGGCCATCACTACATGAGTTAAGAAAGCATAAAGCAGGCGTATGTGACCTGGTGCCTTCCAGATGCTTTGGACTACAACTCCCATAATCCCTGATCATTGGCCAGGCTGGATGGGGCTGATGGGACTTGATGCCCAAAAAGACTGAAGGGCATCGGTTTGAGGAAGCAATCAGTCCACATAGTACAAAAATTCAGTCTAGCTTTTGGAACAGACATACTTTGGCCGCCTAGGTCAGGGCTGGTGTCAAAGGTAGGCCTGGTCAGGCAGGCACCTGCTGAGGGCCCCCTGACAGCCTCCTGGACGTGCCCCACCTCTTCACAATTGGGAATCCGAAAACCTTGCCAATCTACTGCAAATCACCCAGAGCTCTACCGGAAGATAGATTCCCCCATCTACTTTCTCCCCATACCACTCACCTCCATGCAAATGTTGGTTGTGTTGCATGATACCGTATCTGATTCTTTTAAATATTTGTATTGTCTTTTATTTGTTTCACTGTTCCGCAGCATTTTTGGTTTTTTAGCTGTTAGGATTTGGGTGGATTAGAAGTGTAATAAATAATAAATAAAAATAATATATTATGCAACCACGCCTCCACACTCCTCTCTCTCCTTCTCAGTCAATCGCCCACAGACCTAGACTTTATTTATTTATTTATTTATTTATTTATTTCATTTATATCCCACCTTTTTCTTCCAAGGAACCCAAGATGGTGGTGTATATTATCCTCCTCTTCTCCACTTTTAACCTCACAACAACAACCCTGCGAGGTGGGTTGGGCTGAGAGTCTGTGACTGGCCCAAAGTCACCCAGTGGGTTTCCATAGCTGAGTGGGGACTAGAACCCGGATCTCCCGACTCCCAGTCCGACACTCTAACCACTACACCATACTGGCTCCCTTCCTCAGGACCGCTCTCCCCCGCTGCTCAGCTGATTGGAAAACAGTGGAGTAGCAGTGATCGGTCAGGAGCCGCCACTTAGATGGTGCTTCAGAGGGCTTGAGGTGATGTCAGAGGCCACCAGTGAGGGAGGAAGCAGCAGCCAGGCACCTCTCCACCATGCCTGGCTCCAGCTCCAGCTGAGAGCCCCCTCCCTCCTGCTGCCAACTGACACTGCAGAGGCCTCCAATGAGGGAGGAAGCAGCAGCCAGGCACCTCTCCACCGTGCCTGGGTCCAGCTCCAGTTGAGAGCCCCCTCCCTCCTGCTGTCACCTGTAACTGCTGAACTTTCCAACTAAGATTGTAGTGCCTGAATTTGCTTTCCTTTTCCCCCTCCTCCTCCTCGCTCCCAAACCCCTTTCCTTTTGTGTCATGTCTTTTAGATTGTAAGCCTGTGGGCAGGGACTGTCAAGAAATACTTTTGTAAGCCGCCGGGAGAGCCTTTTTTGGCTGAATGGCGGCATAAAAATCCGTAAATAAAAATAAATAAATAAATGTCTCCTGACGAAGAAGGCTTCCTTCTCCTTCCCCATTGGGAAAGGCAAGGGAGAATCTCAGGACCTGCCACAAGACCACTTTTAAATTCTCTTCACTGGCTGCCAATTAGTTTCCGGGCGAAGTACAAAGTGTTGGTTATCACCTTTAAAGCCCTACATGGTTTGGGTCCAGGCTACCTGCGGGATCGTCTTCTCCCGTACAATCCGCCCCCCACACTCAGGTCCTCTGGGGAGAATTTACCTCAGTCAGCCAAAACTAGGCTGACAGGTATTACCCAGAGGACCTCTTCTCTTCTGCCCGGAGAGATCCTCCAACTTAACAGTCTTTCTGCATATTTATTTATTTACTTAGAATGTTTATATACCGCTCCCCATTGAAAAATTTCGGAGCGGTGTACAAGGTAAAATGAAAATAAAAACAGAATAAAACAGTTAAAACAAAATTTAAAAAGAAGCAAAAATCAGAAATCCAAGGCTGCATGTTAAAGAAAGGCTTCTTGGAATAAAGACGTTTTCAGGAGGCGCCGAAAGGAGTACAAGGTTGGCGCCTGCCTGACCTCCAGAGGCAGGGAGTTCCACAGGAGGGGGGCCACCACGCTGAAGGCTCTTCCCCTGGTGGATTCCAATCGGAGGATGGATCTAGGTGGAACCACCAGGAACAGGCCCTCGGAGGACCTCAGTGACCGGGCAGGTTGGTAAGGGAGAAGGCGCTCTCTCAGGTATCCTGGTCCCAAGTTGTTTAGGGCTTTGTACACAAGTACAAGAACCTTCAACCTGGCCCGGTAGCGAATAGGCAGCCAGTGCAGTTCCCTCAGCAGAGGAGTTACATGCTGGAAAGGGGCAGCTCCAGACAACAGCCGAGCTGCAGCATATAAAAAAGCTATAAAGACTGATCTCTTCCGGCAGGCCTACCCAGTCGAATTTTAAGATATCTGGCTGTTATTTTAATAACGGATTAGTTTTATATGTTTGTAATCAGTTTTATGTATTTTATCATTTTTTTATATTTGATGTTGTTCCCCACCTCGATCCAGAGGGAGAGGCGGGTAAGAATTATTATTATTATTATTATTATTATTATTATTATTATTATTATTATTATTATCTGCCCTCAGCTTTTCCCAGGGGCGGAGGAGCTTCAGGAAAGGGTGCGAGGCCTTGGCAGCTTGGGTGGTGAAGCCTTGTGGCTGAAAGTTTTGGTGGGATGCTCTTGGCATAGAGGCGTTGTCTTCTCCCGGCCTCTCGGTTTTGTCTAATTGCCGTTACATATTCTGTTCCCTTTCCCTTAAGGAGAAGCGTCTCTCACCAGTCCAGAATCCTAAGCTCTGCCTGTCAACCATTTCCCTGTGAGGAGACTCTGGTCCAATAGAAAAACCCGTCTGTGCCTTTGCCCCATGAGGGAAAATGGCAGTGGAACAAGGCGACGTTTCGGCACTGAGGGTCAAGTTAAAGGCGGCTTGGGGGAATGGAATGAAGGTGGAAGAGCTGGAGGCAGGAGGCCCAGAAGCCGAGAACGGCCGCCTTGCTGTCGAGGCAGGCAACACTAGAGGATTCTGGGAAAGGACCATTCCACTACAGGTTAAACAGGAACCAAACGAGGAGCGTCAACAGTGTTGGGAAACCCAGCTTCAAGGGTTTGTGAGAGCGCTGGAGTCTCCCCATTTACACCGGGGTGAGTCTCAGCTGCCGCAAGCCACACACGGGGGCCACAGCGCTCCTGTCCTGTCCCTTTTCGGGGACGCAGCTGACCTCACGCAGCTGCCCGGAGCAGAAAGGATGACCCCGCCGCCGCCAGGCCTCTGTACGGAATCTCACATGACTTCATTAGCCAAAGACTGGGCAGGCTGTGGGGAAGTGAAGGAAGAGGAGCCCCCAGACGGGGAGACCTTTGTTACGGATCTCCAACGCCGGCGCTTCCGGCGTTTCTCCTACCGGGAAGCGGAGGGGCCGGGAGACGTTTGCCGGAGGCTCCGGGAGCTTTGCCACCGGTGGCTGATGCCCGAAAGACGCACCAAAGAGCAGATCGTGGAACTGGTGGTCCTGGAGCAGTTCCTGGCTGTCCTGCCGGGGGAAATTCAGAGCAGGATCAGGGCATGGGAGCTGGAGACCTGCTCCCAGGCAGTAACCTTGGCAGAACGTTTCTTGCAACAGGAAGAGAAGGGAGAAGAGCAGGTGAAAGCCTTGGAGCATTGGTTTCTTGTTCAGGAACATGGAGTGATGTAGGTCTTGGTGTGGGAAAGCTAAGCTGTGGGTTTTTCTTCCAGAATGGGGGTGGATTTCCTGGGCCAGCCAGGGTGAGAAAGGCTTCCCTGGGCCAGCCAGTGGAGAGGGCCTGTAGCTCAGTGGTAGAGTCCCAGCTTTGAATGCAGAAAGTCCCAAGTTCGATACCCTGCATCTCCAGGTAAGGCTGGAAATATCCCTGCCTGAAACCCGAGTACAGCTGCTGCCAGTCAGTGTCAACAATCCTGGGCTAAAGGGATCTGGTTCAGTATAAAGACAGCTTCCCTGTCTCTTATTTAATTCTGCCCTTTATTTATTTATTTATAAAAGTGGGCTAGATGGAACAACTATTAGGTGGATTCACAGTTGGCTACAGAATCGGACTCAAAGAGTGCTTATCAATGGTACTTTCTCAAACTGGGGAGGTAGTGAGTGGGGTGCCGCAGGGCTCAGTCCTGGGCCCAGTGCTCTTCAACATTTTTATTAATGATTTGGACGAGGAGGTGCAGGGAACGCTGATCAAATTTGCAGATGACACCAAATTGGGTGGGACAGCTAATACCCTGGAAGACAGAAACAAACTTCAAAGTGATCTTGATAGGCTGGAGTGCTGGGCTGAAAACAACAGGATGAAATTTAATAGGGATAAATGCCAAGTTCTACATCTAGGACATAGAAACCAAAGGCACAGTTACAAGATGGGGGATACTTGGCTCAGCAATACTACAAACGAGAAGGATCTTGGAATTGTTGTAGATCGCAAGCTGAATATGAGCCAACAGTGCGATGTGGCTGCAAAAAATGCAAATGCTATTTTCTGCTGCGTTAATAGAAGTATAGCTTTAAAATCACACGTGGTATTGGTGCCCCTGTATTCAACCCTGGTTAGGCCTCATCTTGAGTATTACATCCAGTTCTGGGCACCACACTTCAAGAAGGATAGAGCATGTTCAGAGGAGGGCAACCTGGGTGATCAGGGGTCTGGAAACAAAGCCCTATGAAGAGAGACTGAAACAACTGGGCATGTTTAGCCTGGATAAGGGAAGGCTGAGGGGAGACATGATAATAGTCTTCAAAAACTTGAAAGGTTGTCACACAGAGGAGGGCCAGGAACTCTTCTCGATCCTCCCAGAGTGCAGGACACGGAATAACGGGCTCAAGTTAAAGGAAGCCAGATTCCAGCTGGACATCAGGAAAAACTTCCTGACTGTTAGAGCAGTTCGACAATGGAACCAGTTCCCTAGGGAGGTTGTGGCCTCTCCCACACTAGAGGCCTTCAAGAGGCAGCTGGACAAGCATCTGTCAGGGATGCTTTAGGGTGGATTCCTGCATTGAGCAGGGGGTTGGACTCGATGGCCTCAGAGGCCCAAATATGCCTCCCCGTGACACCAGGACAGTATGGAGGCATTGTCCTCCCTCTCCTATAAGCAAGGAGGCCACGGTATCTCCTGCTCTTCCTTCTCACTACCAATGTCGTCTGGACGAGAGTGAGAGGCAGGTGAGCAAGCCGGTTGCCATGGTGAAGAAGAGGTGCAACTACAGGGGGCGCTAGTCTATGGGCCCCTGCTGGGCTGAGGCCCTCAGCAGCTACCCAAACGTGCCATGGAAGAGAAAACGTGGCACACAGAGCACCTCCAGGGAAGGGCAGCACAGAATAACTAGTTTGTTTTTAATGAGGTTCTCATTGCTGTTTCAGGCTCAGGAGCCACTAAAGGAGGAGCCGGATCACCTTCACCAGGCTGAGCTGGCTACCACATGGCTCATGCCAGTGTTCGGGGAAATCAAAGACGAGAATGACAGGGATGCGACTGTGCTGGGTAAGGCTGCTTTATGCAAGAGTTTCTGGGTCAGCCAGAATCCCTGATGGAGGAACGAACTTCATCAGATCTCAGCCCGGAGGATTGCGTCCAGCTCTGGGGGCGGGGCGCGGGCTTCAAGGGGGGCGTAGAGAAATGAGGAGCTGGGTTCAGAGGAGGGCGGTGAAGACAAGTCCTGCGAGGAGGAACAGTTGAAGGAGCTGGGTGTGTTTAGCCCGGAGATCAAGGGTCTGGAAGCAAAGCCCTATGAGGAGAGACTGAAAGATCTGGGCATGTTGAGCCTGGAGAAGAGAAGATTGAGGGGAGACATGAGAGCACTCTTCAAATACTTGAAAGGTTGTCACACAGAGGAGGGCCAGGATCTCTTCTCGATCCTCCCAGAGTGCAGGACACGGAATAACGGGCTCAAGTTAAAGGAAGCCAGAGTCCAGCTGGACGTCAGGAAAAACTTCCTGGCTGTTAGAGCAGTACGGCAATGGAACCAATTGCCTAGGGAGGTTGTGGACTCTTCTCCCACACTAGAGGCCTTCAAGAGGCAGCTGGACAACCATCTGTCAGGGATGCTTTAAGGTGGATTCTTGCACTGAGCAGGGGGTTGGACTTGATGGCCTTGTAGGCCCCTTGCAACTGTTCTAGGATTCTATGAAGAATCCTAGATCTAGTCCCAGAAGGCAGGACTAGACCTGAAGTGGGAGGAGGGGAGATTTCAGTTGAACATTAGGAGAAACGTCTTGATGTCAAGAGGAGTTCCAGCAACGGAACCAATTGCCTAGAGACAGTGGTGGCTGGTGGCTCCGATTTCGGTGGGGCTGTGAATTCTCTCTGGGTTTTAGTCAGAACTTGCCAGAACTCTAAAGGAGCCACCAGACACCACTGCCTAGCTGGACATTGGGCTCTCCCTGGCTGGAGATTTCTCAGGGAGGCTGTAGCTATTCATTTCCTGCACTGAGCGACAGATTGGCCTCCAAGGCCCAGCCTCCAAGAGCTGTTGCTCTACCAAGGCCGTTCTCAGAAATCGGTTTGGGTATTTCAAATACTTATTTGTAACCAGTAAATGCGCCAAGACACTCTATGACCAATGTCTAAGGGAGGGATTCTGTGGCCCCTAGACGTTGTCTATGGTTGGATACTGGGGATTCCCCCCTTCAAGGTCAGAGAAAGTGCTCTGACCTCAGAAGGGGGTGTCGGGGAGCCCCTCCCCCTCACAGCTGGCATTGAAAGAACCATGCTGGCTGCCCCCAGGGTCGGAAACGCGACCTCAGAGAGGAGGAAAAGGAGGCGTTCTGGTGGGTGGGGAGGGGAGGAGACCAGGGAGGCCAAGATACAAGGTATCCCAAGCCTCTTCCAGCCTCCTTCCCTCCCCATCCAAAGCGCCATTGCTAAAAGGGGGGAAAAGTCCATCTAGAGGAAAGTGTGGGGCGGTAGGATGAGGAGGTGAAGGTCACCTCTGACTTTCCTCCCGCCCTGCATTGGATAATTGGATGCCTCCACGTTTGGGGGGCTTCTGTTATCATCGATGGTGCAGTCAATAAGATTGTGCCCTGAAGGTCCTTTGGGGTTTAACGAATGCATATCCATGAGAATGTGGGCAAAAGGTATACATGTGTCTGCACATTGGTCTCGCTGGTTCAGGGAATCACTCGGATTTTGTATTCTCCCCCTTATTCTAGAATGCAGTTCAAAGAAGGGGAAAAATCAACTGAAAGTCTCCAGGGAAGTGGAACTCTCTCAGATATTGTCAGGAAGATCTGAGCAGAACATTTCCCACTGTCCTGATGGGTGGGAAATCTCTGAGAGCCATGTAGGAAACAGACCGGTGAAGGAAAGCGAAAAATCCGTTTGTCGTCCTCAGTGTCACAAGCAGTTCGAGGAAGCAGCGTTCCAGCAGAAAAGCCTCCAAGGCGAGAGACAAACAGCATGCGCTGAATGTGGGCAATTCTGGAGAAGCGGAGAAGATCAGAGAATCTACCCAGGAGAGAAACCCTATGGGTGCTCGGAGTGTGGAAAGAGTTTCAGCCGGAGAGCTGACCTGGTTAGCCATCAGAGGATACACACGGGAGAGAAACCGTACAAATGCCCAGACTGCGGGAACAGCTTCAACGACCGTTCGAGTCTTAGTAGACACCGGAGAACCCACAGCGACGAGAAACCGTACGTATGCTCAGATTGCGGGAAGAGCTTCACGCAAAAGGCCAACCTGATTAAGCACGAGAGAACCCACACGGGAGAGAAGCCCTACCCGTGCGCTGAGTGCGGGAAGAGCTTCAGTCAGCAGTCGAACCTGATTTTACATAAAAGGACCCATACGGGTGAGAGGCCGTATAAATGCCCAGAGTGCGGGAAAGGCTTCAGCCGGGGGTCACACCTCCGGGTCCACGAGAGAGCCCACACCGGAGAGAAACCATTCCAGTGCTCAGTCTGTGGGAAAGGGTTCAGCCGGAGGCCGAAGCTTATCACGCACCAGAGGATCCATACGGGAGAGAAGCCGTACGAATGTTCGGACTGTGGGAAGAGCTTCACGGGCGCGTCGAGCCTGAATCGACATAAACGGACTCATACCGGAGAGAAATCGGAAATGCCTACACAGGAAGGAGTTTTGAATGGGAATCATGTTTTGAACTGAGCGAGGGTCGAAGGGCCAGCAATGCTGCCTGAGAGAGGTAGTGTGGTGTAGTGGTTAGACTGCATGGTTAAGGTTGTGAAAACCCAGATTCAAATCCTCACTGAGCCTTGGAGTTTACTGGGTGACCCTGGGCCAGGCGTTCTGTCTCTCAGGCTAAGCTACCTTACAGGGTTGTTGTGAGGACAAAATGCATGGGTTAGGGGACCTTGTAATCTCTTCTCGATCATCCCAGAGTGCAGGACACAGAATAACGGGTTCAAGTTAAAGGAAGCCAGATTCCAGCTGGACATCAGGAAAAACTTCCTGACTGTTAGAGCAGTACGACAATGGAATCAGTTACCTAGGGAGGTTGTGGGCTCTCCCACACTAGAGGCCTTCAAGAGGCAGCTGGACAAGCATCTGTCAGGGATGCTTTAGGGTGGAGTCCTGCATTGAGCAGGGGGTTGGACTCGATGGCCTTGTAGGCCCCTTCCAACTCTGCTATTCTATGATTCTATGATTCTAAGTTCACTCTGTGAGCCCCTTGGAGAAAGGGCGTGTGTTAAATACATAAAATATTTTTAAAAAACTAAGATGTGGATGGTGATGTGAATCTTCCAGAAAATTTTCTGGAAAATGACTCAGAATCGATTGGGGTCTGGTGTAGCATGTTTATGTGAATTCAGTTTAGTAAACAAATCTATAAAAAAAAATCTTCCTGTGTCCATTTTATGTGCTGTATAACAATCTCCAAATCCCCACCCCCCACCCCACTAGTCAAAAAAGTTTTTCAACTGAAATATTTGATTGGCGGGGCGAGGGGGGAGGGGAAACAATGAAGGGGGGCTGGTGACTCCGATGTCAATGGGGTGGTGAATCCGCTTCGGGTTTCATTCAGAGCCTGTCAGAATTCTAAATGAGCCATCAAAAGCATTGGATATGATCTCCCAAATAGGTTTGGTGCTTTGGATAGCTCCTTTAAAGTTTTAACTGAAACTCAGAGCGGATTTGCCGCCCTGTGACATCAGAGCCACCAGCCTCCACTGCAGGAACACACCCTGGTATAGCTGGTGAGTTTCAAGCAGGCCTGTTTGCCACATGTGGCATCCGTGGGCAGCCATTGAAGCCCCCAAGGTCTGGCAAAGTCCACTGCTGCTACCCAGACTGAAGTCTTCCAGGCGGCTAGTTTTGGAAGCTGTAACCTGGTTAGTTTCCTGCAATGGCCCCGACTGTCTTTTAAAGATTGGGGGCTTTCTCTAGGGGAAGCTCATCAGGTGACATCATGTCAGGAAGAGTCACATTAGGTCCACTCATGTCAGGCATAGTTGCAGAATTTTCAAGCCTGTCTGTTCAGCACCATGGACAGCTCCCAGTGAGTCTGGATTCGGGACTGGTTGCGGTTTCTTCCCGCGTTGGACAATGTGGGGAGATGTGGCCATCACAACGGCCCTAGGCAACACATTACTCACGTGTAGCCGTTGGAGTTGGGCCCCGCTCCTGGTCCCACCCCCAGCGCCTCACTCCCGGGCTAGCTCTGCCCCCATGACCTCCCAGAGGTCCAAGCAGGGCAGCTGTCCTCAGCCTGCTGCTTTGCAGACATGTTGGACTTCACACACACACACATCAGCCCCGGCCAAAGGCCAGGAATGATGGGAGTTGTCATCCAAAACATCTGGAGGGCGCCTGGCTGGGGAAGGCTGGAATTCTACTTGGGCGCGCATATACGGCTTCTTTACCCCGACCAAAATGCGTATATTCGCATTTGCGATTTACTGTGACTTTTGATCAACGGCCGAGTTTGCACCGCATCATAGTTATGTGTCCTTGGGGGGGTTAAATCGCATTTTGACATGTGGGTGCAACTTTGAGGGCAAGACAAAGCGATTGGCTGATTTCCCGCCTTCCCACCTATCGCGTCCTCTGGCTGCCTCGTTCTTTCCTGTCGATTCCATGTTGAATTAAGATGGAGCTTTTAAAATGAAAACAAAGAGGCAGGGAAACGGGCGGCGAGAGAGAAAAGACATGTTCAGTCCCCCGCTCGCATCCTCGTCTGCTGCCTCGTTCCTTTCCCCACTCGCTTTTCCTCTTCTATGAATCTGTGGAGCTCCGCAGATAAAATTTATAGCTTGCCTTGTCTATAATCCATAGCCTCGAACGTGAGTATGTGCGCATATGTGCATTAATAACTGCACTATAAAAAAAAAATCAGGAGATAAATCGCTGTTGCTGCTGCAGTGTGATGCTCTTTACCTAGATTCAAATTAATGAACATTCGGGTTTATATTCAAGGAGGAGCAATCCCGTTGTCGTATAGACGGGGGCCTTGTGAGCAGCTGCTTGGGCTTTGGGAACTCCAGAGGATCCAGATGGCTGTGATAATACGAGGTCTAAAGAAGAGATCAGATCTCTGTGCTCAACATGGCAGCTTGATGAGGGCTGGACGGAGCTAGTACAGTGATCAGAGAACCATAGAATCGTAGAGTTGGAAGGGGCCTCTAAGGCCATCGAGTCCCACCCCCTGCTCAATGCAGGAATCCACCCTAAAGCATCCCTGACAGATGGCTGTCCAGCTGCCTCTTGGCATCAGAAGCGGGGCCAGGACTGGGCCCTTGTTTCTGTGAGAGCCCTATATGTGACTCCCACATGTAGAAGGCTAAGGAACAGGAACAGACATAAGAGTCTTGATGCTAGATCAGACCAAGGGTCCATCTAGTCCAGCACTCTATTCACGCAGTAGCCAACAGCTGCTCCAACGGGAAACCCACATGCAGGGCAGGCGTGCAACAGCACCCTCTCCAACCATGTTCCCCAGCATGTTCCTAGATATGTGTGTTCAGAGGAGGGCAACCAGGATGATCAGGGGTTTGGAAACAAAGCCCTATGAAGAGAGACTGAAAGAACTGGGCATGTTTAGCCTGGAGAAGAGAAGATTGAGGGGAGACATGAGAGCACTCTTCAAATACTTGAAAGGTTGTCACACAGAGGAGGGCCAGGATCTCTTCTCGATCCTCCCAGAGTGCAGGACACAGAATAACGGACTCAAGTTAAGGGAAGCCAGATTCCAGCTGGATATCAGGAAAAACTTCCTGACTGTTAGAGCAGTACGACAATGGACTCAGTTACCTAGGGAGGTTGTGGGCTCTCCCACACTAGAGGCCTTCAAGAGGCAGCTGGACAATCATCTTTCAGGGATGCTTTAGGGTGGATTCCTGCATTGAGCAGGGGGTTGGACTTGATGGCCTTATAGGACCCTTCCAACTCTATGATTCTATGAACTGGTGCATATAGGCTTACTGCCTCTGATACTGGAGATAGCACATAAATTCAAACTTTTATTTGTAGTCAACTGACAATTCTTATAGAAAGTAGATACACGTACGTTAATAAAAATACATGATGGTAAAAAGAGGATACAAAATCTGTAAAAAAAAATATTGGTGGTGTCAGGATACAAGATTAAAAACAATTAATTTTAATAAATCACCTTATGAATCCTTTGTACAGAGAAAAAGAACCCAAAATCGGCTTCTGCTGTTGGTTTGTTCATCCCTGCCCGGAAGTATTCCAAATACTGCTCAGATGATCTTCCAGGTCATCTGACCTTGACCTTCCATGATAAGGCCAAGAAATCTATTTTGTTCCTCCCTGTGGAGGCTGCATTAAAAAAAAAACGGTATTAATTTTGGTATTAATTTTTGTGAACTGCCCAGAGAGCTCCGGCTATTGGGCGGTATAGAAATGTAATAAATAAATAAGCAGTGGTGCTTGGCTTGAGCAGGGAGTAGCCGCGGCCGGGTCTTGTTGTTCAGAGCCTGTGTCGTGGCCCACCCCTTAACTCAAAAGAAAATTAATTGGCAAGTAATTTTGAAGCTTTATTAATTTAATTACACACACACACATATACATAGTACACATAAGTCACAGATATTGCCCTGTCTAACATTTCCGTCTAGCACTACTAGACAAATATGCCATGCTATGCTTATCTCACCCATACTCAAGTCTTTTTTGAGAGGTTGATCAAGCCCGGGTGGTCAGGAAAGAGGGGACAGGATGTTGGCTTGCCTTTGGATCCTTTTCATCTTCCTCCTTTGGGCCAAATTTAAATCTTTTTTTTAATACTTTCTGTCCATTGGATGACCATTTCGTCCCTGACCAATCCACTCTATCTTTGGTCTTCCAGAGGATGTTCTGTTTCTGGCAGGATCATGGGATTGGCCATAGCTCAGTGGGTGGAGCCTCCTGCTTTGCACCCAGAAGGCCTCAGGTTCGATCCCCAGCATGTCCAGGTAGAGCTGGGGGGAAAACTCAGGTATGAGACCTTGTTCACCCAGAGCTGGTGAGTGTAGACGATACTGCAGCCTTCTCTAATCTGTTGTTGTTGCATTTATATCCACCTTTTTTCCTCCAAGGAACCCAAGGGGGCATATATAATCCCCCTCCTGTCCATTTTGTCCTCACAACAACCCTGTGAGGTGGGTTGGGCTAAAAGTCTGTGACTGGCCCAAAATCACACAATGATTTTGTGATCTAGTCGCCGAGTAGTGACTAGAACCTGGATCTCCCAACTCCCAGTCTGGCACTCTAGCCACTACACCACACTGGCTCTCTAGATTTCTTGGACTACAACTCCCATGCTGTTTGGGAATGATGGGGGTTGCTGTTGAACATGTCTGAAGGGCAACAGATTGGGGAAAGCTACAATACTCAAACACATAGGCCTGAGTTAGTAGAAGTTAGTTAGGCCTCATCTAGAGTATTGCGTCCAGTTCTAGGCTCCACAATTCAAGAAGGACGCAGACAAGCTGGAGCGTGTTCAGAGGAGGGCAACCAGGATGATCAGGGGTCTGGAAACAAAGCCCTTTGAGGAGAGACTGAAAGAACTGGGCATGTTTAGCCTGGAGAAGAGAAGATGGAGGGGAGACATGAGAGCACTCTGCAAATACTTAAACGGTTGTCACACAGAGGAGGGCCAGGATCTCTTCTCGATCCTCCCAGAGTGCAGGACACGGAATAACGGGCTCAAGTTAAAGGAAGCCAGATTCCAGCTGGACATCAGGAAAAACTTCCTGACTGTTAGAGCAGTACGACAATGGAATCAGTTGCCTGGTGAGGTTGTGGCCTCTCCCACACTAGAGGCCTTCAAGAGGCAGCTGGACAAGCATCTGTCGGAGATGCTTTAGGGTGGATTCTTGCACTGAGCAGGGGGTTGGACTCGATGGCCTTGTAGGCCCCTTCCAACTCTGCTATTCTATGATTCTAAGACAGCTTCGTATGTTCCTATTTAATCCAGCCCTTTGTTTGGGCTGGGCTCTAGGGCAGTGCAAGCTCCGGATTTGGATTTCCTAAGCATGGTGGCCATTTTGTAAAGAATCCGCCATTTTGTGCACAGCCCTAATGTGAAGAGAGAAAGTCTTATAGCTCCCAGCATGCATTGCAGCCTTCTCTTTCTTCAGAATTCCATAAATTTATGACATTCCATGAAAAGTGGGTTGTGTTTTGGTGCAATTTGCATAAAGAGGCTAGTGTTTTGGTGTTGCTCAGGCTAAAAGGAGTGTGTAGTTTTCTTACGTTTCAACTTCTAGATGCCACATCACCACTCACTCAATCTTAGGGTGACCATATGGAAAGGAGGACAGGGCTCCTGTATCTTTAATAGCTGCATAGAAAAGGGGATTTCAGCAGGTGTCATTTGTAGGCATGCAGCACCTGATGAAATTCCCTCTTCATCGCAACAGTGAAAGCTGCAGGAGTCCTGCCTAGCGTGAACAGATACAAAAGAGGGCAGGGCAGGGCTCCTGCAGCTTTAACTGTTGTGATGAAGAGGGAATTTCACCAAGTTCCCCATATATGCAACTGACACCTGCTGAAATCCCCTTTTCAACACAACTGTTAAAGATACAGGAGCCCTGTCCTCCTTTCCATAGGGTCACCCTACCAATTTGCAAAGGCTTAGCCCATGATTTCCAACAAGACAATACTGCTCTCTGATTGGCTGCAGTGCATGCTGGGAGCTGTAGGGTTTTCCTCCCCCTCTTCACACCAGGGCTGTGCACAAAATGGCGGAACCTACACAAAATCGACGCCATGCTTCGGAAATCCTAATCCGAAGCTTGCACACAGCCCTACTGGGATCTTACTTATTTGGGAGAAAAACCATAGCTCAGTGGTAGAGCACACGGCTGCAAGCAGGAACACCCAAGTAGGACTGGAAAAACACGGGCCTGAAGCC
The DNA here is from genome assembly GCF_023053635.1 of Elgaria multicarinata webbii. Classification (NCBI taxonomy): domain Eukaryota; kingdom Metazoa; phylum Chordata; class Lepidosauria; order Squamata; family Anguidae; genus Elgaria; species Elgaria multicarinata. Next base: position 158,771,032 of record NC_086173.1, read on the forward strand.
CTGGAGAGCCATTGCCAATACTAGACTTGATGAAGCAAGGTTTAAGGCAACTCTTATGTTCCTAAGAAAATGCTGCATGTGCAAGATAACATATGAAAGAGTCCCTCCACCTAGCTCTGAAGACCTACTCCCAAACCTCTATGTGTCCACACTTACCCTCTACCTCAGGGACAGGTAACCTGGTGTCCTCCAGATGTCTGAAGCACAACTCCCATAATCCCTGACCATACTGACTGGGGTTGATGGGAGTTGTAGTACAAAGCATCTGGAGGGCACCGGGTTACTTATCCCTGCTTTACTTCATTCAAATCTACGCAAGTTCATAACACTACTAGCGAACTTACTGTGGGTTAACGCGCCCCGAAACATCCCCTAAGATGTTCCCGTAAAACTCCCCCTATTCTACAAAAGGTAAATTATTTTATTTATTTAATCACTCTATAAGCTGCTTGACTATATCTCGAAGCGGCGTACGACATTCAAATTTGAAATACAAAATGTCCACCGTTAAAATGTTAAAAGCAGAACACAAAAGGTCTCAGCTAAAAACAAACTCCATTCTCAATTGAAACATTTTAAACCAGAGAGCTAACAAATCAATGAACCGGGCAGCACATTCAGTCAGGGAAGGCCTGGGTGAAAACATCGGTCCTTTAACTGGCACCTACAGTATGCCACAGTTAGCACCTCCCGCATACCAAGGGGCTAACACGGAGAAGGCCCATTTCCGGGTTGCTGCCTATAACAACTGTAGGTTGCATACAACCGGCCAGGCCTCCTGTGATGATCTTAGTGTTCCAATGGGTCTACATTGAGGAAGGGCGATCCGCCAGGTAACCTGGTCCCAAGTTGTTCAGACCTTTCCATGCCAGCAACAAAAACTTCAACCTTGTGGGTTGCCCACTGTGTGAACAGAGTGCTGGACTAGATGGACCCTTGGTTTGATCCAGCAGGGCTCTGCTGAGGTTCTTCACTTGGCTCAGCCAGTGTAGCTTTTTCAACACTGGTGTAAGATGTACGCCGTCAGGAAACCTAGTCAGCTGCTCCCATGAAGCTGATTGGTGGGAGATCCGAGACAAATAAAAGGAAGGACTTCTTCACACAGGGCAGAGTAAAATTATGGAACTCACTGCCACAAGATGTAGTGATGGCCACCCATTTGGATGGCGTTAAAAGGGGGTTGGATAAATTCCTGGAGGCAAAGGCAATAGCCCTGATGGTTGTGTGCTATCTCCAGTATTCGAGGCAATAAGCCTGTGTGCACCAGTTGCTGGGGAACATGGGTGGGAGGGTACTGTTGCACCATGTCCTGCTTGTTTATCCCTGGCCAACGGCTGGTTGGCTACTGTGTGAACAGAGTGCTGGACTAGATGGACCCTTGGTCTGATCCAGCAGGGCGCTTCTGATGTTCTTATGCTGCCCCAGCTGCAGCCTGCAGGCCACACACAAGGATACCTCCATATAAAGCACATTACAGGTTACTTATGCTTGGACTACAGTGGTCAGACTACCTCTGTCCAGGAAAGGATATAGTTGGTGTACCAGCCAAAGCTGGTAATAGGTGCGCCTCACCACAGACGTCACTTGGGCCTCTAATGAAGCACCAGCCCACCAGATATCAAGTGAGCCTCCAGGCACAGCTCTGATTTTCCAATCAAACATTGGGAACTCCTTTCTTTCAAGGATCTTCTACAGATGATGGTGATTCCCCTGTTTGAGGCTATCTCCAGGGGCTACGATGGAAAAGGCTCTGTTTCATATAACTAATGTCCAAGTCTCAGAATCGCAAGACACTGAAAGCAAAGTCCGGTCTGTTCACCTCAGTAAAAGGGGAAGTTCACTTGGGAATATCCTCACCTTTGTGGGTTCTTTGATGTTTCATGAGGATCGAACTTCGACTGAAACTCTTTCCACATTCCAAGCACGGATATGGTTTCTCCCCAGTGTGACTTCTTTGGTGTGAAGTCAGATGGTCGCTTCGGTGGAAGCTCTTTCCACACTCCGAGCACTTGTACATTTTCTCTTCCGTGTGGATTCTTTGATGCAAAGTCAGGTGTGGGCTCTGGCTGAAGCATTTTCCACACACCAGACACCGATAAGGTTTCTCCCCTGTATGAATTCTTCGATGCAAAGTCAGGTGCGTACTCTGATTGAAGCATTTCCCGCACTCCAAACATTTATACGGCTTCTCCCCTGTGTGAATTCTTTGATGTGAAGTAAGGTGTGTGCTCTGACTGAAGCTCTGGCCGCATTCCTTACATTTATATGGCCTCTCCCCTGTGTGGACAGTGCGGTGTATAGTAAGTTTCCTACTGTGACTAAAGCTCTTCCCACACTCCAAACATGTAAAAGGTTTCTCGCCCGTGTGGGTTATTTTATGCAGAATAAAATATGTGCTCTGACTGAAACTCTTCCCACACTCCAAGCATTTATAGCGTCGCTCGCCTGTATGCATTCTTTGATGCTGGGAAAGGTGTCCGCTCTGTCTGAAACCTTTCCCACATTCAAAACATTTATAGGGTCTCTTCTCTGTGTGGATTCTCTGATGTACTTTCAGGCGGGATTTAGAACAAAAGTTTTTCCCACATACAGGGCACTTATTCTCTCTCTTTTCCTCCTGTACTACTTCTTGTCCTGAGATTTCGTGGGCCTCCCCAGCTTCACTGGCAATGGATTTATAACTCTGCTTTTCTTTGCCTGCCATTTTTCTTCTCTGCTGCCTCTTTGGTTCATCTCGAACGCCTGTATTTTCTTCCATCTCCAGAGGTTCGACATCTGCAGATATGTCACCTGATTCCCTCATTCTCCTTCTCCCCAAATCCTCCTAGACAGAAAGAGAAAGAGAGAGAAACTCAATTAGGAGCCCAAGAGAACAAACACCAATTAATCAGGGATGGTTCCATAGAAAGCTTTTATAGTGCAATTGTTCTGCTTCATTCACAGAATTTAACAGCAGGTAATATTGGTATTCTGGCTAGGAGTGGGTGGGGAATTCATTGGACATTTTTTTGAGATTTTTCCCCAATGTGAATTAAGGACACTAGAGCAATTTGGATCAGAAAATGTTCAATGTCTACATTGGAAAATTTTCTGATGCCCTAGACAGAGAGGTCTAATTTAGTGTGTTTATTTTGCTTGCATTCAGTAAACAACTAAGCTAAAAGAAAAATGTACCCCTTGTTAATTTTTTGTCCCAATACACCACAAGTAATGATCAGAAATATTGGACAGGGGAAGTGAAAGCATGCTTAACGTGATGTAAATGTAACATTATGTAGATTATTTTTAATTGGAGTCGTAAAACGTTAACGATAGCATGTACTTCCCCTTACATGGTTTAAATTTAAGAAAAAGGAAGTGTCCTGAAAACTCTTGACACACTTAGGGCACAACCCTATGCATGTTTAGACAGGAGAAACTCCTACAACTCCCAGCATGCCCCAACTAGCCAGCCTGGGGCCTGCTGGGAGTTGTAGTTTTTCCTGTCTAAACATCTATAGGATTACATCTTTGATGATCGTAAACCCCTGAACTTGGAGAATCCGATGCAGGGCAGAAGCAGTAAAGGCGATCTTCGCTTGTCTGTCATCACAGGATGGGAGGACGGGCAGGCAAAGATCGACTGGGTTCAGACAACACAATTACCAATGGTGGTTTAAATAGTCGACGGTAGGTTATTTAACCCACTATGGGTTATCATGTGGGGAGGGAGGTTTGGAACCAAGAGTTGGTTATTTGGCCGAAATAACCAACACTGTGCAGAGTTGGCTATTTGAACCACCATTGGCTATCATGTTGTGTGGAGGGCAGCGTTGGTTATTTCCTCGGCCAACGTTGGTAATTTCATCAGCCACAGAGTCGCAAGGCAAGAGCTGTCAAAGTGGCGGCTGCCACTCTAGTCCAGCTGGCAGGATAATTTTCAGCCGCAATGGCTCATGGGATACTAGTGGGAGGACTGAGGGGGAAGACAGGGTGGGGGATGAGTGAGTCAACTGAGCGTGGACTAACAGTCAACTCAATGCTGATCCTAATCCACACCATGGCTGATTATTACATTGTGTGTGTGTGTGTATGTACACGCAGAAGTTAGCCACCACCACCACAAAAACATGGTAACCGCCATATTTTTCTCCCCCCTCCCCAAATGATGGGGGTCATTGTTTCTCTCCTACAATGCTTTCCCTCAGCACGCTGGAGGCAAAACCAAGGTTGTTTTTTTTAGGGTGACCCTATGGAAAGGAGGACAGGGCTCCTGTATCTTTAACAGTAATGTAGAAAAAGGAATTCCAGCAGGTGTCAATTAAAGAAGGTGAAATTCCCTCTTTATCACAACAGTTAAAGCTACACTAGCTATAGTAGAGTGGCTTTAACTGTGTTGATGAAGAGAGAATTTCACCCTCTTCAATTGACACCTGCTGAAATTCCCTTTTCTACATGACAGTTAAAGATACAGGCGCCCTGTCCTCCTTTTCATATGGTCACCCTATATATATATATTTTTTTTAAAAAAAACTTAATTGAAAATGGGGCCAAGGGAACATTGGTTCAAGCCCTGCCTGCCATGGTGCCTGGGATAGCTCCCGGAGTATGCCTCATGGTGGCACCACTTACGTTGCCCTTTGACTCTCCTCAAACAAAAAAAACTGTCACTGTTTGCTGTTCATGCGAAGACTTTGCCTGGGGAATGATAATCTTTCCTGGACCTATCTTGTTTCTAATCTTGGCTTGTTCTTAATCTTGGTTCGTTCCTAATCTTGGTTTATTTATTCCCCGCCTCATCCCTCCCACGTCTCTGATAAGTAACAAGAACAGTCAACGCTGAAGGTATGAATCCCTATTGACCAATGTTTCATCCAGACACATTGTTCACAGTTCTCCGATTCTCCACCACGATTTTCCTGGGCAGATCCTTTTGAGTGGATTCCGACAGGTTCTGCATTGAGCAGGGGGTTAGACAAGATCAAAAGAAAGTGGAGCCGATCTCCTCAAGGCCCTGAAAAATACTTGAACAAGTCTGCGTTTCGGAGAGATATTTCCTTCTTCAGAGCCGCCTGTATTTCTCCACACATATCTTTTAAAAAATCTTACTGCTTCCTTCTCAGGTTCAAATTATGTGTTGGTCTTATTCAAGCATTTTTCAGGCACTTACCTGAGAATATCTTCTCTGCAGATTGAGAAACAGTTGCTAGGATTTATTTAAAATTCACAGAAGGCAAAACCAGACAATTAAGTTCCCAATACCCCAAACCAAAGCTTCCTTTAACATCAATGGAATTTTCCTCACCTAGGTTTAACTGTTAGGTGATTTGGGGCGGGGGGGGGGGGGGAGACAGTGCACAAAGGCTCCTGTATCTTTAACAGTTGTATAGAAAAGGGAATTTCAGCAGGTCTCATTTGTAGGCATGCAGCACCTGGTGAAATCCCCTCTTCATCACAACAGTTAAAGCTGCAGGAGCCCTGCCCAGAGTGACCAGATACAAAAGAGGGCAGGGCTCCTGCAGCTTTAACTGTTGTGATGAAGAAGGAATTTCACCAGGTGCTGCATGCATACAACTAACACCTGCTGAAATTCCCATCTCTATGCAACTGTTAAAGATATAGGAGCCCTGTTCTCCTTTTACATATGGTCACCCTATGTTAACCCTTTCCTCCCATACAGCAAAAAACCACACGCCTTGAAATCCCTCCCGCACAGCAAATAAGCTTAGAAAAAAGCCTTCCAGTAGTAGCAGAGAATTTCTGTGCATGGGGTGATATTTTTGGTGGATTGCAGCACATGAAGAGGGGAGGATTAACTCTTTTCTCCTTAGCTGTGACCCTCCCTGAAAATCACCCCTCTTCCATTCATGTCAAGTAAGCGTGGAAAAAACTTGTCCTTCGCACTTGTGGACAGACTGGGAAATAGCTCTGGGTCCCTGGAAAACAGATTCAGGGACACAGCCCAAGCCTAGCAATGCCCCTGTGTTAAGAGCATAGTCACAAAGCCTAGTTCAAAAGCTGGCAACCAGGCAACTGATTCCATTGTCGTACTGCTCTAACATCAGGAAAAAATTCCTGACTGTTAGAGCAGGACGACAATGGAATCAGTTGCCTGGTGAGGTTGTGGGCTCTCCCACACTAGAGGCCTTCAAGAGGCAGCTGGACAACCATCTGTCAGGGATGCTTTAGGGTGGATTCCTGCATTGAGCAGGGGGTTGGACTCGATGGCCTTGTAGGCCCCTTCCAACTCTGCTATTCTATGATTCTATGATTCTATTCCCCACCCTACCACCTGAGATCCTGTGTTAAGAGCATAGTCAATAGTAATAGTAATTAAAGTAACTGACCATGCATTGGTAAGCTTGGATAGTAAAGTGAAAAGAGACTATAGAGAAGCGATCAGATGGAAGTTAAATACCAGAATATTAAAATATGAAAAGGTGGTAGAAAAAATGCAGAAAGAGCTGCTAGAAATATGGGAAATTAATGAGAATGGGGAATGTTCCCCATCAGTATTGTGGGATACAATGAAGGCAGTGGCTAGGGGGATCTGTATTAGAGAAATGTGTAAATTAAGGAGGCAGCAAGAGGAAATACAGAGAAAATTAGAGGATGGAATTAAGAAGCTTGAAAGAGTATTTGCAAAGTGGAAATAAACAAATGATAGAATTACAAGCAAAAAAGAAAGAACTAGAAAATAGAAATTTAGAAGAAGTACAGAAGAATTTGATTTATTTAAAAAGAGAGTATTTTGAAAATAGTAATAAGAACTCTAAGGTGTTGGCGAGGGTCACACAAATGAAAAAGTCAAAGAATTCGATAGGGATAGTTAAAGATAAATTAGGAAAGGCATGCAGTATTATGAAAGGGAAAATAAAGATTTTTCAAGAATTTTACCAAGAATTATATAAGGAAAAGGATACACTGAAGACAAGGATGGGGAGCTATATAGACAAATATATAAAGACAGGTCTGATAGGGAAAGATAAAGATTTAATGGAAAGACATATTTCTCAAAGTGAAGTAGAAGAAGCTATAGATAAAATGAAAGGGGAAAATCCCCCAGTATAGATGGATTGGGATCGGAGTATTATAAAACGTTTAAGAAAACATTAGTAATGAAATTAATGAAATTGTATAATGGGTATTAAATACAATATAAAGTTTTATACTTTGAATGGTTTTAATTTTTGTGAACCGCCCAGAGAGCTCCGGCTATTGGGCGGTATAGAAATGTAATAAATAAATAAATAAATATTTGCAATTAGAACAATAGACGAAGAAATGGTTAAAGGACAACGGAGAGTGTAGAGTACGAAATTTGAGGAGCTGATCTTAAAAAAAGAAATTGAGAAAGGGGAAAATAAATCAATAAAAGGGTTAACGAGTGAAATATATAGAATATATATAGAATATTAGTTGGGAAGGAGGAGACAGAAAGCTTGGGTAAGGTGGTTTGGGAAACCGACTTGAAGGAACAAATAGGGCAACAGAGCTGGGAAGGAATATGGAAACAAAGAGTGTTGAGAAATATGTCTGTGAGGATAAAAGAAAATTATTATAAGATTATATGGAGGTGGTATCTAACCCCGGTGAGATTAAATAAAATAAATAAGCTGAACTCAGCAAATTGTTGGAGAGGGTGTCAAAAAAAAGGAACGTATTTATATATGTGGTGGGAATGTGAATTTGTACAAAAATTGTGGAAAATGGTGTTTAATGAGATAAAAGAAATTTTAGGAATGGAGATTGGAGAGACACCTATAGTGGCATTGTAATCATTATATGGAGAATTAAATTGTAACAAAGAGACAAAAGAATTGATAACGAATTTGTTAACAGCAGCAAGGTTAATGATGTCTAGGAACTGGAAGGTTCAAGGGGATTATCATATAGAAGATTGGTATAAAGAGATATGGGATATTGCCATTAATGATAAATTAACATGTAATATAAAAGTGAGAAAAGGAATAACAAAAACAAATGATTTTGAGGGAATATGGAAACAGTTCTAGAATTTGTATTATCTAAGGGGAGTGGGAAAGCACCTCCAGAAGAAGCAATGAGATCCTGGAAACAGGAATAAGATCCCGTGGTGGTGGGTGCACTTTTATGTTAAGTATGATTGTGTTAACAGATTAAGCTAGAATATATGTTATTAAGGTTATTCAACATTTATGTATTATGTTGTTTTCTTTTATTGTATTGATGTATGTTTAAGTATTGAAAATAATAATAAAAAAGCGCATAGTCACAAAGGCTACTTCAAAAGTTGGCAACCCTATTCCCCACCCTACCACCCGAGAGCTTGTGTTAAGAGTATAGTCACAAAGGCTAATTCAAAAGTTGGCAACCCTATTCCCCAACCTACCACCTGAGATCCTGTGTTAAGAGCATAGTCACAAAGGCCAATTCAAAAGTTGGCAACCCTATTCCCCACCCTACTACCTGTGCTTTTTTAAAAAACTGAACTACCCAGAGGGCTTCAGCCATTGGGTGGTATAAAATGAAATAAATAAATAATCTGGAGGTGCCAGAGCATAGGACTCAAACCTTAATAAATTCTTACTGCTTCTCTATGTATTGTCTTATTTATATAGCACCCTTTTGGCTGGCTTCTTAGGATCCCCCCATCCACTCCCACTGCCTTTCTCCCACTGTACATTTCCTACCAAATTCTCACTTGCCTGCCTAGTTTACTTATTTATCTCCCACCAGCCTCCGCTCTTCCCCCCAGAATGTCCTCTTCAGCCCCAAATCCTTGGCAAACCCTCAATCCATCCCTTGATCTACAGCACAGAAATTACAACCCCCAAACCTACCTTGCCCCCATTAAGAGGAGGGGCAGGAAATGACCGCAGCAGGTTTGCAGGCCTCCCCTTCCTCTCTGAGTTGCTTCTCTAGGGACACAAACTCTCACGGTTTAACCCTTGCTTCAAACCTCCCTTTGCTTAGTATCCCTGATGGAAGAGATCAAGCAAAGCGGGCAGTCAAAGCCAGGAATATGAGTTTACACTAGGGTGACCCTATGAAAAGGAGGACAGGGCTCATGTATCTTTAACAGTTGCATAGAAAAGAGAATTTCAGCAGGTGTCATTTGTATATATGGAGAACCTGGGGAAATTCCCTCTTCATCACCACAGTTAAAGCTGCAGGAGCTATACTAGAGTGACCATTTTAAAAGAGGGCAGGGCTCCTGCAGCTTTAACTGTTGTGATGAAGAGGGAATTTCACCAGGTTCTCCATATATACAAATGACACCTGCAGAAATTCCCTTTTCAATACAACTGTTAAAGATACAGGAGCCCTGTCCTCCTTTTCATAGGGTCACCCTAGTTTACACACAGAGTAAATCCTCGCTTGGGATTCTGATCTGCGTAGGGTGACCCTATGGAAAGGAGGACAGGGCTCCTGCATCTTTAACAGTTGTATAGAAAAGGGAATGTCAGCAGGTGTCATTTGTAGGCAGGCAGCACTCGGTGAAATGCCTTCTTCAGCACAACAGGTAAAGCTGTACAAGCATAGCTAGTGTGACCAGGTACAAATGACGACAGGGCTCCTGCAGATTTAACTGTTGTGGTGAAAGCGGAATTTCACCAGGTGCTGCATGCAAACAAAGGACACCTGCTGAAATTCCCTTTTCTGTAGTTGCAGTAAGTCTCATTACTAGTTTTCCTCCCAAATTTAATCCCACAATTCCTAACTGCAACTTTGTGGGGTGGTGGAAGTCATAAGAACATTAGAAGTGCCATGCTGGATCAGACCGAGGGTCCATCTAGTCCAGCACTCTGTTCACACAGTGGCCAACCAGCCGTCGGCCAGGGATGGACAAGCAGGACATGGTGCAGCAGCACCCTCCCGCCCATGTTCCCCAGCAACTGGTGCACACAGGCTTATTGCCTTGAATGCTGGAGCCACCAGGGCTAGTAGCCATTGATAGCCTTTGCCTCCAGGAATTTATCCACCCCCCTTTTAAAGCTATCCAGATTGGTGGCCATCACTACATCTTGTGGTAGTGAGTTCCATAATTTAACTATGCGCTGCATGGAGAAGTGCTTCCTTTTATTTATCCGGGATCTCCCACCGATCAGCTTCATGGGATGACCCCTTTGGGTTCTAGTATTTTGAGAGAGGGAGAAAAATGTCTCCCAATCATGGGACCTCGGTTCATACAGTAGAGGGTGAGGGAGGAAATTGCTGACCCCAAACACGGCTGAACAGCCCCTTTAGTCGAGGGGACCTTAAATAGAGGACTGTCCTCCGAGAGACCTTCAAATAGAAGACTATCTCTGGCAAAATGGGACACCTGCTTGGCCTAGCCCTAGGCTCTGCAACGTGGTGTCCATTGGTGCCAACGTGACCCCAGATGTCTTGCTTGATGTCAGCCAGGATCCCTGATTTTTATTTTGTTTCATAACATGTTTTACAATCAAAATGTGTGTATATTTTAAACGGAGTGTGCCACCCTCTAGCACCATCTTTATTTGGGTTCAAGAGAGTGGATTTGGAGCTTGGACCCCTCCTCTGTTTTGGACAAGTGTCTTTTGTTTCAGCCCCACCAGTTTGCTTTCTGGATACTGAGCGTTTTGTGACTGGCGAAGCCCACCACGGTAGCCATTTCATGAACGGAGAGGGCACCCTTGTGAGCAGTCATTTAGGGGCACTCTGTCAAAATCCCAAATGCGCAAAATGACCAAAAGGGATTTCGGACCACTGGCTATTGCTGTTGCTTTTTTCCTGGTCCTTTCTCAGGCCCGGTTCAGACAACACGCTAAACCATGCTGCTTAACCACAAAATGGTTAAGGGAATTCCCTTAACCATTTTGTGGTTAAGCAGCATGGTTTAGCGTGTTGTCTGAACCAGGCCTCGGCCTCCTCAGGACCTGTCTTTTCTGTCACTCTCCTCCATTTCCTCAGGGCCGTTCTTCACCATCAGTCTCCTTTTTTCTCCTCAGAACCTCCCTTCCCTCCTGTAGCCCTTCAGGATCAAAAAGGAATTGAACTCTCATAGAATAGCAGAGTTGGAAGGGGCCTACAAGGCCATCGAGTCTAACCCCCTGCTCAATGCAGGAATCCACCCTAAAGCATCCCTGACAGGTGGTTGTCCAGCTGCCTCTTGAATGTCTCTAGTGTGGGAGAGCCCACAACCATCCTAGGTAACTGGTTCCATTGTCGTACTGCTCTAACAGTCAGGAAGTTTTTCCTGATGTCCAGCTGGAATCTGGCATCCTTTAACTTGAGCCCGTTATTCCGTGTCCTGCACTCTGGGATGATCGAGAAGAGATCCTGGCCCTCCTCTGTGTGACAACCTTTTAAGTATTTGAAGAGTGCTGTAATGTCTCCCCTCAGTGTTCTCTTCTCCAGGCTAAACAGGCCCAGTTCTTTCAGTCTCTCTTCATAGGGCTTTGTTTCCAGACCCCTGATCAAACATGCTCCAGCTTGTCTGCGTCCTTCTTGAATTGCGGAGCCCAGAACTGGACGCAATACTCTAGATGAGGCCTAACCAGGGCTGAATAGAGAGGAACCAGTACCTCACGTGATTTGGAAGCTATACTTCTATTAATGCAGCCCAAAATAGCATTTTGGGCTCTAGATATTCCCCCCTGAGGGCTACATATTGCAAGGAGTCACACCACTATTGTCCAGGGTGTATTAAACCCTTCGGGTCTCTGAATGATTCTGTGCACTCGCACCAGATTTGCACCTGGTATCTGTTAACACCTGCCAAGATTTCAATGTCCCGGAAATGGCACAATCCTCCACATTACTGATCGAACGTTTGCAGAAAACGTGGTGTACGTAGCATTTAAAGGGGAAAAATGGAAAGGTTTTATTTCACTACAAGAGGCCAAATTACAGCATTCGTTATTGGAAAATACTTTAGGGCATGGGCAGTGTAATGGGAGGCCACCTGCACATGGGACCTGGATCTTCTGAGCTGTCCCTAGGTCTTTAAAGCTACCCCAATTGTCACCATCTCTCTTAATACAAGGGTGCCTCTTCCTTCAGAAGCCTTGCAGTTGCTGGGAGTTCCCCTCTATTCAGCCCTGGTTAGGCCTCATCTTGAGTATTGTGTCCAGTTCTGGGCTCCACACTTCAAGAAGGACGCAGACAAGCTGGAGCGTGTTCAAAGGAGGGCAACCAGGATGAATAGGGGTCTGGAAACAAAGCCCTATGAAGAGAGACTGAAAGAACTGGGCATGTTTAGCCTGGAGAAGAGAAGATTGAGGCATGATGGCACTCCTCAAAGGTTGTCACACAGAGGAGGGCCAGGATCTCTTCTCGATCATCCCAGAGTGCAGGACACAGAATAAGGGGCTCAAGTGACCGGAAGCCAGATTTCGGCTGGACATCAGGAAAAACTTCCTGGCTGTTAGAGCAGTATGACAATGGAACCAATGACCTAAGGAGGTCATGGGCTCCTCTCTCACCCTAGAGGCCTTCAAGAGGCAACTGGACAGCCATCTATCAGGGATGCTTTAAGGTAAATAATAATAATAAAAAAACAAAGATTCCTGCAATGAGCAAGGGGTGGGACTCGATGGCCTTGTAGGCCCCTTCCAACTCTACTATGATTCTATGATTCCTCTAAAACAGAGGCACCCGCTGGGATTTTCCAGGGGGAGAGAAAGCTGCACCACAGCTTGTCGTTTGCTCGCATAGGGCGTTCTGCCACTCAGCTGTGTACTTTGCTTGTGTGTGCTTTTTCTGGCTGAGCATCACATTCTGTGATATATAGAAGCCTACATTTCATGGTAGAAGGTGCTGGGAACTGAACAATACTAATGTAGAAGAGTGTTATATTCAACACCAAGAAAACTTTATTTGAAGTAAGGGCTAGGGAAAAGAAAACATCTACGAATGAGAGGAGGGGAAAACAACAACCCAAACATAGTTAGAAATTATTATTATTATTATTATTTATTTATTTATTTATATAGCACCATCAATGTACATGGTGCTGTACAGATTACACAGTAAATAGCAAGACCCTGCCGCATAGGCTTACAATCTAATAAAGTTGTAGTAAACAATAAGGAGGGAAGGAGAATGCAAACAGGCACAGGGAAGTGTAAACAGGCACCGGGTAGGGTGAAGCTAACAGTATAGAGTTAGAACATACTCAATATTTAAAAGCTATAGGGAAAAGAAAAGTTTTTAGCTGAGTTTTAAAAGCTGTGATTGAGTTTGTAGTTCTCAAGTGTTCTGGAAGAGCGTTCCAGGCGTAAGGGGCAGCAGAAGAAAAAGGACGAAGCCGAGTAAGGGAAGTGGAGGTCCTTGGGCAGGCAAGAAGCATGGCATCAGAGGAGCGGAGAGCACGAGCAGGGCGATAGTGTGAGATGAGAGAGGAGAGATAGGCAGGAGCTAGACCGTGAAGAGCTTTGAAGGTCAGCAGGAGAAGTTTATATTGGATTCTGGAGTGAATTGGACGCCAATGAAGAGATTTCAGAAGTGGAGTGACATGGTCAGAGCGGCGGGCCAAGAAGATGATCTTAGCGGCAGAGTGGTGGACAGAGACCAGCGGACTGATGTGAGACGAAGGAAGGCCAGAGAGAAGAAGGTTGCAGTAGTCCAACCGAGAGATAACCAGTGCGTGAACGAGAGTCTTGGCAGAAGAGACAGACAAAAATGGTTGAATCCTGGCAATATTATACAGGAAGAAACGACAGGATTTAGCTACTGCCTCGATATGAGGAATAAAGGAGAGCGAGGAATCAAATATAAAGCCAAGATTACGAGCTTCCTTGACCGGAGAGAGCGTGACATCGTTGACAGTAAGAGAGAATGAGAGGTGAGGAGAAGGTTTAGGAGGAAAAACAAGCAGTTCAGTTTTTGCCATATTAAGTTTCAAACGACGATGAAGCAGCCAGGCTGAGAGAAAAAGGAGAGAAAAAGGAGTTGGCAGGAAGAAGAGAGAAAGGGGGTGGCAGGAAAAAGAGAGAGAAAGGGGGTGGCAGGAAAAAGAGAGAGAAAGGAGGTGGCAGGAAAAAGAGAGAGAAAGGAGGTGGCAGGAAAAAGAGAAGGAGGTGGCAGGAAAAAGAGAGAGAAAGGAGGTGGCAGGAAGAAGAGAGAAAAAGGAGGTGGCAGGAAGAAAAGAGAAAGGAGTTGGCAGGAAAAAGAGAGAAAGGGGGTGGCAGGAAAAAGAGAGAGAAAGGGGGGTGGCAGGAAAAAGAGAGAGAAAGGAGGTGGCAGGAAGAAGAGAGAGAAAGGAGGTGGCAGGAAGAAAAGAGAGAAAGGAGTTGGCAGGAAAAAGAGAGAAAGGGGGGTGGCAGGAAAAAGAGAGAGAAAGGAGGTGGCAGGAAGAAGAGAGAAAAAGGAGGTGGCAGGAAGAAAAGAGAGAAAGGAGTTGGCAGGAAAAAGAGAGAAAGGGGGTGGCAGGAAAAAGAGAGAGAAAGGGGGGTAGCAGGAAAAAGAGAGAGAAAGGAGGTGGCAGGAAGAAGAGAGAGAAAGGAGGTGGCAGAAAGGGAGAGAGCAAAAAAGGGGTGACTGCTCACTTTTGGTTCTTGACTTGCACACCACTGCCTTCTGTCCCATTCACCAATAGGGTGCGCCCCCTGATGGATTACTTCCAAGGGAATGCAGCCCCCAAGAGGGGGAAAAGTTTCCTGACCTTTGCCATTAAAGATTATGTCACACACGTGGGCCAAATCTAGGCATGCTCGCGTAGAAGTAAGTCCCACAGAATTCTGTGAGATTTATTCCTAAATAAGCGTGGATGGGACTGGACTGTCAATTTGGGGAGCAAGAGGGTTGTTCCCGCAATGACCATTATATAGTTTATTTACAGTATGGTTTTCCTTTTTGCTTATTATTTCCAGCCATCCAGAAACTCTTTTACTGACTGTGCACCAAGAACGCCTTGTCTGCAACGTGGACCCTCTCGTGCCTAGCGAGATGTGCTTTCTGGCTGAAGCTTTTACCGCAGTCCTTACATTCATGCGGCTTCTCTCCCGTGTGGGTTCGCTCGTGCGCCACCAGAGCTGATCTGGCGCTAAAGCTTTTATCACAGCACATGCATTTAAACGGCTTCTCTCCCATTTGGTCTCTCTGATGCTTGAGGAGGTGCGATTTCTGACTGAAGCCCTTCCCACAGTCTGGGCATTTATGAGGCTTCTCTCCGGTGTGAGTTCTTTGGTGACTAATGAGATTGTTTTTTTGGCTGAAGGTTTTCCCACAATCGGGGCATTTATGGGGTTTCTCTCCTGTGTGGGTTCTCTCATGAGCTACCAGGTTGGACTTGCCTCTGAAGCTCTTCTCACAGTATGAGCACTTGTACGGTTTTTCTCCAGTGTGGGTTCTCAGGTGTCCAGTAAGGAGGGAGCTCAGATTGAATGTTTTCCCACAGACAAAACATTTATAAGGTTTATCTCCTGTGTGCAGCCTCTGATGGTTTGTCAGCTGGGATTTGTTACTGAAGTTTTTCCCACAGTCTGAACACTTGTGCGGTTTTTCTACAGTGTGGGTGTTTTCGTGGGCAACCAGAACGGATCTCAGACTAAAACGTTTCCCACACTGTGCGCACTGAAATGGCTTCTCCCCAGTGTGGATTCTCTGATGACTATTAAGGTGAGCCCTCTGGCTGAAGCTTTTTCCGCAGTCTAAACACATGTGTGGCTTGTCTCCCGTGTGGGTTCTTTCATGGGCAAGGAGGACGGACCTGAAACTAAAGCTCTTGCCACACTCCAAGCACTTGTACGGTTTCTCGCCTGTGTGGATTCTCTGGTGCCTTCGAAAAGTGGCACTCCAGCTGAAGGTTCTCCCGCACTCAAAACATTTATACGGCTTGTCTCCCGTGTGGATTCTCTGGTGGCTAATAAGCTGCGAGCCCGCGCAGAAGGTTTTCTCGCAGTACGAGCATTTATACGGCTTTTCGCCCGTGTGCATTCTCTCGTGCACAATAAGGTTCGTGCTCCTGATGAAGGTTTTCCCACAGTGAGAGCATTTGAAGGGCTTCTCTCCCGTGTGGATTCTCTTGTGGATATTAAGGTCCGATACCTGGCTGAAGCTCTTCCCACAATCCAAACATTCGTAAGGCTTTTCTCCCGTGTGGGTCCTCTTGTGCTTAATTAGATCCGTTCTCCAGCTGAATGTTTTCCCGCAAATTTTGCAAGTCTTTTGTCTCTCTCCTGTTGGAGTTTTCTCCTGGGCCACGGTTTCATCAAGGCCCTTGTGGAGGTTCACTTCCCTCCCTCGAAGGTTTCTTGGCTTCTTCTCAAAAGTAGTGTGCTTATCATGACGCTGGGTAGCACCCACCGACAACCCAAACGTTTCCATTTGATCAAAAGATCCAACAGCACAATTTTCCACCTCATTTTTACACAGCCCGACGGCACTTGCTGTAGTGAAGAAAGAATCATTCCCTGCGTGAAAAGAAAGAGAATGTCAGAAGAGGAGAAACCTTTTTAATGAAGGCTTGAAACCTACCCCTACACTGCGCTCAACATCTTAGGTCCTCCTCCAAGTGCCTACTCCAAGGGAAGCTCGGAGGATGACAACAAAGGAGAGGGCCTTTTCAGTGGTGGCCCCCCAATTATGGAATGATCTCCCTGATGAGGCTTGCCTGGCCCCAACATTGTCATCTTTTCGGTGCCAGGTCAAGACCTTTCTCTTCTCCCAGGCATTTAACAACATATGCTAAGTTTGTTTGTTTTTGAATGGACCCCAGAACTGTTGTTGTTTAAAACAGATACTGTTTTATACTGATGTTTTTATATATTTTTTATGGTTTTAAATTTTGTATACTTTTTAATGTTCACTGTTTTAAACTTTTGTAAACCGCCCAGAGAGCTTCGGCTATGGGGTGGTATATAAATTTAATTAATAAATATAAATTTAATAAATAAATAAATTTTGGCTAAGCAGCAAGGTTTAAGGCGTCTTATAGAATCATAGAATCATAGAATAGCAGAGTTGGAAGGGGCCTACAAGGCCATCGAGTCCCACCCCCTGCTCAATGCAGGAATCCACCCTAAAGCATCCCTGACAGATGGTTGTCCAGCTGCCTCTTGAAGGCCTCTAGTGTGGGAGAGCCTACCACCTCCCTAGGGAACTGTCTTGTGCAATGCGATTTGCAGTACCAAATTCTGTGGTGCATAAGCCATGCAGGATCATACCAAGGGTCCACCTAGTCCAGCACGCTGTTCACACAGTAGCCAACCAGCTATCAACCAGAGACCCACAAGCAGGACATGGTGCAACAGCACCCTCCCACCCATGTTCCCCAGCAACTGGTGCACACAGGCTTACTGCCTCTGATACTGGACTTAGCACATAGCCATCAGGACTATTAGCCATTGATAGCCTTCGCCTCCAGGAATTTATTTGCCTCCAGTATCCGAGGCAGTAAGCCTGTATGCACCAGTTGCTGGGGAACATGGGTGGGAGGGTGCTGTTGCATCTATGTCCTGCTTGTGGGCCCCCGGTCGGCAGCTGGTTGGCCCCTGTGCGAACGGAGTGCTGGACTAGATGGACCCTCGGTCTGATCCAGCAGGGCTCTTCTTATGTTCTTAACCCTTTTTTAAAGCCATCCAAATTGGTGCCCATCACCACTAACCACAGTAGGACCATCTGCAGCAGGGTTAGCGGCTCTAACCATGGCTTAAAGGGTTGTGTGCGGCAGCATGGCTTGTGGTTAATGCTAACCCCAGAGAACCACGGTTTCACGAACCACAGAACCTAAAGTGCCATCTGAACAGGCCATATATATATTTTTTTAGGGCTCAGATTTCAGCGAGTGCAGAATAGGGCCGCAAGAGTTCTAACTGGGACCGGGTGTTACGAACGTGTTACTATGTCAATACTTTGTCACCGACATTGGTTCCTAATCTGTTTCTGGGCTGAATTCAAAGTGTTGGCTTTGTCTTATAAAAGCCCTTCACGGTTTGGAACCTTTGGGATCTGAAGAATCACCTCTTCCCATACCTACCTACCCAGGCCCTGAAATCATTAACTAAATCCCTTCAAGTGCCCACATAATCTGAGGTATGGACCTTTCCTCCTCAAACTGTCCCCTGGTGGCAGCCATCCCGTTAGCTCTACAGAGACACCATCAAACACATTCCTCCTGTCCATAAACAGTTTCCATTCCAGCTGGTTATGATAAGAATTCCCATTTAGCTTGAAGAACTGGTGCCTGACTTCACTTCTTTTTCCTCTTCCCTCACCATTCCTTTTTCCTTTTGTGTTGTGCCCTTTAGATCAGCTGGTGGGTGATGGGAATTATAGTCCAACAGATCTGGAGGGCACCGGATTGGGGGAAGGCAGATTTAGATTTATGTAAGCAATCTATATAAATAAAAATGTAAATGTTCGTTCGAAACAGACGTTATATCTCCAAAAGTTCTTCACCGATTGCTTTGAAATTTTGACACAACGTTGCATTCGAATACGCGAGCGTTGTTATGTAACTATGTTCTATATGGGGACAAAAGTTTGTCTTAAAATCGAAAAAATAGGCCTCCTCAAAACCAGTCCTGCTGATCATTGTGACATCGCCAACCAGTAGGCCAATCCACTGCCTCTGCCTCCTCTCCTATTTGCATGTTCTTCCTATTTGCTCTTATAGGTCATTGTGACATCGCCAACCAGTAGGCCAATCCACTGCCTCTGCCTTCTCTCCTATTTGCATGTTCTCTCACAATTGGCTGAGTGAATATAGATGTCACACCTGTGACAGTTACACGTTCTGAAGAAAGGTAACTGCCAGGAGTTTCCACTAACCTCCTCACCGTAAAAACATCCTTTTTTAAAAACCAAACAATCTGCTTTACTTCATCCAAATAATGCCTCGCAGAAGATCACACTTAGGTCGTCGTACCCGCAGAGCAATTCCCAATTCGATTGGCGTTTGCAATCACCATCAACAAAGCTCAGGGCCAATCTTTAGAATTGTGCGGTTTAGATCTAGACACAGATTGCTTCTCACATGGACAATTATATGTTGCGTGTTCTAGAGTGGGCAAACCAGACAATCTCTATATCTACACAGATATCTTCTGCTGCCCCTTACGCCTGGAACGCTCTCTTCCAGAACACTTGAGAACTACAAACTCAATCGCTGCTTTTAAAACTCAGCTAAAAACTTTTCTTTTCCCTATAGCCTTCAAATATTGAGTTTGTTCTGACTCTATACTGTTAGCTTCTCCCTACCCGGCGCCTGTTTACACTTCCCTGTGCCTGTTTGCATTCTCTTTCCCTCCTTATTGTTTACTACAACTTTATTAGATTGTAAGCCTATGCGGCAGGGTCTTGCTATTTACTGTGTTATCTGTACAGCACCATGTACATTGATGGTGCTATATAAATAAATAATAATAATAATAATAATACAGACAATGGAACAACTAAAAATATTGTATATCCACAAGCATTGTGAAATTAAACATATTAGAAACATCCGCTTTGTCTTTTCTTTCTTTTCCATTTAACCAGACTGAGCCACAGCAACGCGTGGCAGGGTACAGCTAGTTTTTTAATAAAAAAAAAGACAGGCCACTTGCATGAAAAAATTCAAGGCCGACCAGGCACCACCTTCGTCCGGACTCTCAACGGATAGCAATACTTACCCACTAAGACATCAGCCCTGTTGCTCTCCTGCTTGATCTCCATGGGGAGGCGTGAGACTGACGGGGTCGGCTCCTCTTTGGGGAAATCCACAGAAACACTGTTCTTGGGCAGACCTCTGAACTGAAACAAATGAAAGGGCCTGTGAAGCTGCTGTAACACTGAGCAGGTTTGCACGTAATGCTAAACCAGCGGTTTCCAACCTTGGTTTCCAGATGCTGCTGGGCTACCATTGGCCTTGTTGGCTAATGACTGTGTAGTGTGGTATAGCGGCTAGAGTGTCAGACTGGGAATCGGGAGATCCAGGTTCTAACCCCCATTCAGCCATGGAAGCTCACTGGGTGACTTTGGGCCAGTCACAGACTCTCAGCCCAGCCTACCTCACAGGGCTGTTATTGTGAGGATAAAAATGGAGAGGAGGAGGATTATGTACGCCGCCTTGGGTTCCTTGGAGGAGAAAAGGCAGGATATAAATGTAATAAATTAAAAAATAAAATAGGGGGTAATATTCAGCACAGAGGCAGTTCAGCCTTTTAGAAAGATATACGTGAGCTTATACTAAGCAACCCTGACCACCACGTTTCAATCAGTTTGCCGCTACTTGTTTCGGGGGCAGCAATAACCCCACTGTCACAGATCCGTGACCCCTCAGAATTTAACATACTCACTTGGTTGTCTAGTCTTGCTGCCTCTTCCTGCCCCAGCAGGAAATCCTCTGCCAGGGCGACCGCCTGGGTGCAATTCTCTGCTCCACGTTCCCTGACCCAGCTCTGCATCTCCAGGGGCAGGACAGCCAAGAACTGCTCCAGGATCAGCAGCTCCAGGATCTGCCCCTTCGTGTGCCTTTCGGGCTTCAGCCACTGATGGCAAAGGAACCAAAGCTTGCCACAAACCCCGCGTGGGCCATCCTCCTCCCGGTAGCACAGCTGCCGGAAGTGTTGCCGGTGCGCCTCTGGATTCCTCTCCTCCACAGCCTCTTCTTTCACCTTCAGGATGCCTCCCGGGATAGTGCCTTCTAAGCGGCCACGGGCCTTTTGAGTTTGCCAGCTGAGGCCTGCTAGGGTCCGAGTTTCTTGCTCTCTGCTAGGCTCTTGATCAGCATTAGCCAACCTTTCTGAAGAGGCAAGAGACGCAGATGGTTCTTCCCCGGACTGTGGGTTTCCCCACTCCAAGTGAGGGGACTCCATGGTCTTCAGGAACTCTTCCCACTGCGTTTCCCAGTGTTGCGCCAAACCCTCATCCGTTTCCTGCTTGATCTGCCTCGCCGTTGCCTGGTTTAGAAATTCATCCTGGTTGATCCGAGGGGCACATGCTCCCTCCAAACCCTCCCCTGATCTGAGGCCCCATGGTTTTTGGCCCGCCATTTTCAATTTTGGCAGCAACCCGTGCTAAATGGTAGTGTGGAAATGGACGTCTGAGCTCAATGGTGTTTACCGGTTGGCAGCCATTTTGTCTCAGGCCACTTGCTTGACAGCCATTTCGTCTCAGGCCACTTGCTTGACAGCCATTTTGTCTCAGGCCACTTGCCCGACAGCCATTTTGTCTCAGGCCACTTGCTTGACAGCCATTTCGTCTCAGGCCACTTGCCCGACAGCCATTTTGTCTCAGGCCACTTGCTTGACAGCCATTTTGTCTCAGGCCACTTGCCCGACAGCCATTTTGTCTCAGGCCACTTGCCCGACAGCCATTTTGTCTCAGGCCACTTGCTTGACAGCCATTTTGTCTCAGGCCACTTGCTTGACAGCCATTTTGTCTCAGGCCACTTGCTTGACAGCCATTTTGTCTCAGGCCACTTGCCCGACAGCCATTTTGTCTCAGGCCACTTGCTCGACAGACATTTTGTCTCAGGCCACTTGCTTGACAGCCATTTTGTCTCAGGCCACTTGCTCAGCAGCCATTTTGTCTCAGGCCACTTGCTCGACAGCCATTTTATCTCAGGCTGCTAATAGCCTTTTCTGAAGCTGCTCTGCTCTTTCACACTTCAATTCGCATCTTTGTCTTTGCATTCATTGTGGAAAAACGTAATCCTTGGCTTTCTGTCTGTCCTTACGTTTTTCAAAGTTTACCTGCAGAGATGGTCCAGTGCTATTTGCATGTGCTATTTGCATCACATGGGTTTGAGGTTTAAATTGGAGCGCCTGTTACACAGTAGGCTCCCTGAAGGAAACCGATAGAAAAAAGAAATTTATTTATTACAAGCCTATACTGCTCAATAGCCTAAACTCTCTGCGAAATGAAGGAACACGTATAAAAGCAAAGACTGTCTGTATGGGTTCCTTTCCCACAGTTTCTAAAAACTGCTGATTCTAAGCCCCATCTCAGGGGCTACTTTTCAGGGCAAATGTTCAATAATGAACAAAAGAATTGTCTTGCTGGATTAGACTCACCAAAGTCTAATAGATTGGCAATAACTTTCCTTTGCCAGTTAGAGATAAACTGCGGTCCCATTGAGCTATTAAGGCCAATAACCACTGATATTAGCCATGATAGCTAGATAAAATTTCCTTCTCATTAGGGTTCTGTCCCAGTGGTTGAATTCTTCCTTTGGGGAAGACATAAAATAGGGCCACCATACGGAAAGGAGGACAGGGCTCCTGTATCTTTAACAGTTGTTTAGAAAAGGGAATTTCAGCAGGTGTCATTTGTATATATGGAGAACCTGGGGAAATTCCCTCTTCATCACCACAGTGAAAGCTCCAGGAGCCCTGTCCTTTTTGGTAGAGTGACCAGATACAAAAGAGAGCAGGGCTCCTGCAGCTTTCACTGTGGTGATGAAGAGGGAATTTCACCAGGCTCTTGTCGAGGAAATGTCTGAATGGGCTGTTTGTGCCCACCCTGTTTTGATGTAAGCCCTTTCTATTAGAAATTTAGTTCTATAGCAATTTGATGCAAACTGTAGCTGAAAATATATTGAGCAACACTTGCTCAACCAAAAAAAAGTGTTGACACACTAGTCGGAGTGTGAGCCTCCCAGCGAGGACAGGAAGAGTAGTAACCACAAAGGAACAGATGTTCCAGGATTGCAATACCCATCTACGTATTGTTTTTCTAGTCTTAGAATGATCTGCACTTTGCACATGCATAAATGCCATGTCACAAGACAGACGGTTAGACAGATAGAGGGTGGAGTGAGATATTTTTAAGGCAAGCTAACCACAAAAAAGAAACAGATGGAGATGTATTTCCTGTAACTATTGCAATATCCATTTATAGTATTCTAGTCAGAGAAGTACTTAAACTCTGTACATGCCTAAACGCTTTGCTTCTCATTGGTTACTGTATTGCAGAGCTGTATTATGATTGGTGTGAAGGTTCTGCCATTGTATCTCAGGAGAACTGACCCTATAAATATGTTAACCTTTCCTGAAATTGTTGGGCAGTTCCTCAGGTCTTCTGGGACTGTCACCTTGCAGCGCTGCAGGCTGCTCGTAATAAACCTTCTAAGGAGAGAGAAATTGTGTCTTGAGAGTCTGTGACCACCACTCAGCAAACCACGGGGACCCTCCCTTTCGGGTTGCACCACACTCTGCAGGTATTAAAGGTGCAATCCTTTGCATGTTTGGCAGAAAAAAAGTCCCACAACAAAAAAAAAGTCCCAGCATTCCCCAGCCAGGACTCTTGAGTTGTAGGATTCCACACACACCCCTCCAGTGTAAACATGCATAGGATTACACCCTAAAGGAACTAGACATAGAATCTTCTAAGGTCACAGAATCATAGAATAGCAGAGTTGGAAGGGGCCTACAAGGCCATCTAGTTCAACCCCCTGCTCAATGCAGGAATCCACCCTAAAGCATCCCTGACAGCTGAATCTTGAATGCCTCTAGTGTGGGATGATCCCACTACCGCCCTAGGTAATAGATATTGCTATGACTGTGCAAGGGGGACTCTGGAATACGATCCCTCCCCCCAAACCCCTTACAGCCACTGCAGAAAGAACAGTGCTGCCTAGGGTGACCCTATGAAAAGGAGGACAGGGCTCCTGTATCTTTAACAGTTGCATTGAAAAGGGAATTTCAGCAGGTGGCATTTGCATATACGGAGAACCTGGTGAAATTTCCTCCATCACACCAGTTAAAGTTGCAGGAGCTATACTGTGACCAGATTTAAAAGAGGGCAGGGCACCTGCAGCTTTAACTAGTGCTACCTGCTTTCTGAGTTTGCAAAAAGAGCCGCAGTGGACCTCAGAGAGGTTAAAAAAGGGGTGTTCTGCTGGGCTTGGTGGGGACAAGAGGTGTCTCAGAGGAGACACAACCTCTGAGCATATGCTGAATGCTTCCTGCTCTACCCTGCCCTTTGTAAATTTGGTCCTTTTTAACCTCTTAACCTTTTTAGCACCAGATTAACGCCCCACATTTCTTATTAAGGGGGCAGCAGAATTTCCACGACTAAATCAGCAAGAATTTGGCATTCAGCAAGAGCCTCAGCGCCTCTTGAAATGTGTGTGTGTCTATGTAGGCTCCCTTTCTCCCTCTCTTCCAACCCTCCTGCTGCAGCCTCCCTTGCAAAGAGGTTTAGAAAAGCACGCACCTTCACAGTGCTCCAGGCCTAGAGGAGAAGTAATAATATTTTCCCGTTCCCCTTGGAATTGGCAGTTATAGCTCACCTTTCCATGCAAGCCCCCTGCCAGCCACCGGCCTCTTCCTGTTATTGCAACCCAACCCAACCCAAAACAGGAACGGCCCTTTCCAAATGGTTACACACACACACCCTTTCCCCTTTTTTGTTCTTGGCCACTCTAGGAAACTCGGCTCTGTCTTTTTAACCCATACATAGCTCTGCTAGAAATGCTTACATTCTCCTATCAACCTGGTGCCCTCAAGATGGTTTGGAGTCGGACTTCAGTGCCCATCAGCCCCAGCCAGCGTGGCTAATGGTCAGGATGCTGGGAGTTGTAATCCCACGACATCTTGAACCTCGGGCCTGTGAGACAAACCTGGCAGAGAAGAGCAGGGAACTCAGTATTGCTGTTTTGTTCCTTTCTTCTTCTGGGTCCTTCATTTTCAATGAGAATACTACAGGTAGAAATTTACCAGGTGAAGCTTTCCACCCCGTCATTTCCTTAAGGCCAAAGGAAACATCTCCCGTTGAATTTCTACCTACCAGGTCCAAGTTTACTCAGACAAAGGCTGCCATCCTCCTCCGCCTTCAATGGGTGGTTTCTGGCAGAAATTCAGCAGTGACACTTGCTTTTGGCAAGGCCACAATGTCAGGCAAAACTCTTGATACATTTCTGCCTGTCAAGCAGGTGTTAAATAGCGTGAGCCTATGGAAAGGAGGACAAGGGCTCCTGTATCTTTAACAGTTGCATAGAAAAGGGAGTTTCAGCAGGTATCATTTGTACGCATGCAGCACCTGGTGGAATTCCCTCTTCATCTCAATAGTTAAAGCAGGAGCCCTGCCCTCTTTTGTATCTGGTCCCTCTGGGCAGGGCTCCTGCAGCTTTAACTGTAGTAATGAAGAGGGACTTTCACCAGGTGCTGCATTCATACAAATGACACTGACTTGACGATATTCCCTTTTCTATGCAACTGTTAAAGACATAGGAGCCCTGTCCTCCTTTCCATATGGTCACCCTATCAGTTAAAGACACAGGATCAGTGTGAGAAGAGGGGGAAAGTTAGCTACACTGATGGCTACCAACTCCCTCCCCCACTCGTTGTATTGTCCTTCAGTGCTGGCTTTATTTTGATGAACAGCCATTTACAGTGCAATCCTATACATGTCTACTCAGAAGTAAGTCCCATTGAGTTCGGTGAAGCTTACCCCCAAGCAAGTGAGTTTAAGATTGCAGCCTTAGCAGGAAAAGCAGTTGCATTCCTTCTCTCTCATATGCCAGGAAATGAGATTTATTACCATTATGCTGCTACAAAATGTTGTTGCATTGTACACTTCTGATCAGTTGAACAGAAAGTCTTACCCACATGTACAGTTGTTCACTTGTATCAAAATATATATAAAAAACTACTTTATTAACATTCTGCATGCTGTTACATCTATGAGCTTTCAATAGAGCGAGTACAGAAAGCAACCCACCCACCGCATCAGAGCTCACAGGCCAAGTAGCAGTTCTGGTGGCTTCTTCCACCAAGCTGGACCCAGCTGAGCAAGGTGCGGGTGT
This sequence comes from Elgaria multicarinata webbii, assembly GCF_023053635.1. Taxonomy (NCBI): domain Eukaryota; kingdom Metazoa; phylum Chordata; class Lepidosauria; order Squamata; family Anguidae; genus Elgaria; species Elgaria multicarinata. Next base: position 158,796,695 of record NC_086173.1, read on the forward strand.
CGAGGAAGAGATTCCTCAATGCTGGGAACTCAGAAACATTTCCTGTAGATGAAAAAAGGGCCCCGTTCTTCATATTCTCTCCTGTGAACCCAGAGCTGCTGGAAGGCCTTGAGGGACGCCAAGATGGAGCCTCCAGTCCATACGGACGTATCTCTTTCAGGGGAGGCTGAGGAGATGGGATTGTCGTTTGGACACATCCTAATCAGCTCTCTCTGGAAGCGGTCAGCAAAGCCCTTCATCATGGTACAGCCCCCGCAGAGCAAGATATTGCCCATCAGGTTCTTTTTGAGGGCGACGTCGCACTTGTTGAGGGACGTCATGGTGAGGAGGGGCAGCCCCAGCTGCTGCGAGTTGATCAGGGACGGCTTGAAGAGCATTTCGGAACACATGAATCTCTCTTTGCCGAGAACGATTCTCTGCCCGTCGGGAAGCTCATACTCGACCTCATGGTTCCTGGAAGGCGCAGCCGCATCCTGGGGATAGTCCAAAGAGGTGAAGCAATAGTTCTGTTTGATATCTTCCAAGACCTGCCAATCTTTCTCCGAGAACAATTTCACCGAGTCGTTTAATAGCTTCATGAGGTATTGGGTGACATCCGATCCGGCGTAGTCCACCCTTTCCGTAATGCTGGGCATCGTGTAACCTTCATAAATAGGGACGGCGTAGGAGACGCCGTGGCCGCTCTCCACCACCAGACCCGACATCTTCCCGTAGGAATACATGGACAACCTGGACTGGTAGGCGATGTGCATGGCAGGGGTGCCGAACGTCTCGAAGAGCATTTCCGCGTACTTTTCCCGGTTGGTGGTGGGGCTCAGCGGAGGGTCGGACACCAAGACAGCGTGCTCCTCGGGCCGAATCTTCATCTCCTTATGGAAAAGGTATTCCCAGATGTCCTGGACGCTATCCCAGTCCACTATGATCCCATGCCTCAAGGGGTTGACCAGCTTCAGGGGGATGCTGGCATCTTGAAGTTCCCGGCCAACAAAAGTTTCTTTCCTATTATCGCCTGTCTTGGCCGTCTCCTGGAAATGCTTCCCTACGGTGGAGGAGACCACATGGCTTGGCTTCTGTTCTCCAGCGAAGCCACACTTGCAGGAGCCGGTCCCGATATCAACGACAACAGCTCTGGTCTCTTTCACAATCCTCCTTGGGGTGGACTCTCCCTCCTCCCTGAGCCCACTCCCAGGCCGTACGGTTGTGCCTTTCTTGGATGGCACAGAGCCAGAACTTGCGCTGCCCCTGCTCGCCATTTCGTTTCCTGGGTCTCCTCTATGTCCACTGTCTGGGCTCTGGCCGTCCGCTTCAAATGGCAGGAATGCTCATGGTTTCAGAATCTTGATGCCAACACTGGGCATTGTGACGTCATCCACGTTACAGACTTGATGTCAGGTATAGGTACAAGGCTGGCCAGTAGGTAGACTTATTAGGAAATAGCTTGAGAATGTCAGATGTCTCTGCAAGCTCATCTCTGTAAGAAGTTCTCACGGGATCTAGCTTGCTTACTCCTTGTTGCGGCCTTGAAGCTGTTGGTTCTCTGGGAACTTAAGCCGCTCTTGGAAGCTGTCACTCAGATTGGAGCGTCACCTTGGTGGGTTTTGCCGTCCCGCCCTCTTGGCACGTGGGCATGGCTTACAGGTCAGAGGACCTGCCTGTCAAGTGGCTTTGAATAGGCCTTAAATGCTGGTGCAAAGCTGAAAAAGCTTTGCTAAGTTTCATCTCTCGACGCAACGCCTGACCTCCCTCCTGCTTTGGATTCCGTCTCCGATTAGGACTTTGGAAGCACTCTGCATATGGATGCTTTGCTATTTGGACTTTGGCTATCTACGAACCGGGCCGTGAAAAGTACTGTGAGGCTTTTCATAGACTCGGACTCGCATTTGCTGTGGATTGGGTGTCTGTGGCCTGGGCTCAGGTGGCAGGGAGTTGCTAGTCCTTAGCAGAAGGACGGGACTCCTGTGCCTGAGGTTTAACCTTCCCTAAAGTCATGGTAACCAGAGTCAGCTCAGTTGTGGCAGGCTGAGATTGACAAGCGCGTGACCAATCTTCTCTGGTGGCTCAGAGCAACCCTTCCGTGGGATTTTGTTTTAGGTGATTAGCCACGTCCCTTGAGGTGCCAGCGTATGCGGCGTCTGGAGAAGCTCAAATTGGACAGTGGCATACCCTAAACACACACATACACACGCCCCGAGTGTTTGACTTAAGGATCATATCAGAAAAAGAGCCTAAAGCTTTCTAACCATCGCTCAGCGTTAAGCGTGTTTTGGAGTCCGTGTAACCATTAAGCCTGTCTACCGTGTGATTTCCTCAATAAAAGAAGTCTCACTGATGCGAGTGTCTCGTGTCAGCTTGCCAGCACGTGTGAATGCCAGAGGGAACAGGCACGAACACGACCCTTGAGCAGGAAATCCTCATAAAACATTTATCTGCCTCAAAGGACTTCGGGGGGAGGGGGAAGGAGGTTTGCTACAGGGAGAGAATTACAGTGGGGTGTGCGATTTGATTTCAGATGTATCTGGGCATGTTTTAGAGGTGCTTTGAGCGTTGCGAAATACCAAAGAGAGTAAATATCTGGTCTCTTGTCGTTGCATGTGCATTGCTGGATGTGTGATCAACCGTCTTGAACAGCACCCAGATATGGGCATTCCGGATGTATTGTTAGATCTTTTCGCTTATTCGCACACTAACAGATATTCCTTCCTTTGCTTAGGTCCCTGATCAATATAAATTCCCTTCCCTCTACCCATCACTGATGCTGCTCCTTGCCACTCTCTTGGGTATCATTGCCAAAGAGTGGAGGGAAGTGGCTCTCAGTGCCACGCGAGGATGTGTAGCCGTTTCACGTGGCTGTGCGTGATACCCTGAGATCTCTGAAATGCCTATTTATTATTATTAATAATAATATCCCGTCTTTTTCCCAGTACTGGGACTCAAGGCGGTTTACAAGATTAAAGCATGTACAATTAAAACATATAAATATAAATTACAAAAGTTAAATTAGAATTAAACCTACAGGAAAATTAAAAACACGTTAAAAATTTAAAAAGCCCGCTGAAACAAAAAAATGTTTGCCTGCCTCCAAAACTGTAGCACAGAGGGAGCCAGACTAGCCTCCCTGGGAAGGGAGTTCCAGAGCCTTGGAGCAGCCACCGAGAAGGCCCTCTCCCGTGTACCCATTAGGATGCCAGGGATGTTGGTGGGACTGAGAGAAAGGCCTCCCCAGAAGACGTCAGAGCACGGGCAGCCTCATATGGGAGAATACACCACCCCCTCCAGCATGCCTTTGGCGGTTCGCAGGGGGGTGCACCCTTTGAGAGGCCCTTCCTCAACAGTTGCTGGCAATTGCAGGCAGCAGCGTAGGGTTTGTTTTAAGTCGATTAAGAATAGTTCAACTGCAAAAATTCAGGTTTTAGGATTATTTTTTGTACACTTTACAGGAAGGCCAATCAGTGTTCCAAATTTCAAGTTTGTAGCTCATCTGGAAGTGGGTAAACATTTCATAGAATCATAGAATAGCAGAGTTGGAAGGGGCCTACAAGGCCATCAAGTCCAACCCCCTGCTCAATGCAGGAATCCACCCTAAAGCATCCCTGACAGATGGTTGTCCAGCTGCCTCTTGAAGGCCTCTAGGGTGGGAGAGCACACAACCTCACCAGGCAACTGATTCCATTGTCGTACTGCTCTAACAGTATTTCCAGACATACGACCCTGCTTTATATAGAGAGATACAGATGCAAGCCATGACTTCATGTTGTAGCCACCAGGGGAGGAACAGGGATATGAATGTCATGATGGGGATCGGGTCCTCCCCTTAGGATGAGGTCCTGAACAGATGGACCCGTACTTTTCGACTATTTATTTGTTTTTCCTGACTTTGTTGATGCCGCTCCCTTCAACAAGTTTCCAGGGTGACCGGAAAATTTCCTTTTGGGCTTCATGGACGATCAGATGACAAGGAATTATGGGTCTTTATTTTTATATATCATAACGGCAACGAGACTACTATTACGCACAAAAATGGAAAGGCACAATACTACCTACAACGGATGAATGGCCACTGAAGATGTTGGAGTTAGCAGAGATGGCAAAACTTACGTCAACAATTAGAGAAAAGTCAACGCCTAGGTTCAGAACTGAATGGAAACCTTTTATAGACTTTATGCAGGATCAAGAAAATAATGAGTTGTTTGTCTGTGGATTCAATGAATAAGAAGAAAACTTTACGATGAAAGAGGGGAATTTTGACTTTTGTAATTATACAGCAAGAGACAATATTGTTACATGTTACATACAACCTGAGCCGGCTGCCTGAGAACCAGTTTCCGCTGGGATCGAACTCAGGCCGTGGGGAGAGTTTCAGCTGCAGAAACTGCTGCTTTACCGCTCTGCGCCACACGAGGCTCTTAAAATTAGAATTAAACCTAGTAAAATTAAAAACACGTTAAAAATTTAAAAAGCTGTAACAAGTTAAGGGAGGGGGGATCTAATATATTAACACAGGTCCAGTATAGTTCCAAAAGCCTGCTGAAACAAAAAAATGTTTGCCTGCCTCCAAAACTGTAGCACAGAGGGAGCCAGCCTAGCCTCCCTGAGAAGGGAGTTCCAGAGCCTTGGAGCAGCCACCGAGAAGGCCCTCTCCCGTGTACCCATTAGGATGCCTGGGATGTTGGTGGGACTGAGAGAAAGGCCTCCCCAGAAGACGTCAGAGCATGGGCAGCCTCATATGGGAGAATACACACACCCCAGCATGCCTTTGGCGGTTCGCAGGGGGGTGCACCCTTTGACAGGCCCTTCCTCAACAGTTGCTGGCAATTGCAGGCAGCAGCGTAGGGTTTGTTTTAAGTCGATTAAGAATAGTTAAACTGCAAAAATTCAGGTTTTAGGATTATTTTTTGTACATTGTACAGAAAGGCCAATCAGTGTTCCAAATTTCAAGTTTGTAGCTCATCTGGAAGTGGGTAAACATTTCATAGAATCATAGAATAGCAGAGTTGGAAGGGGCCTACAAGGCCATCAAGTCCAACCCCCTGCTCAATGCAGGAATCCACCCTAAAGCATCCCTGACAGATGGTTGCCCAGCTGCCTATTGAAGGCCTCTAGTGTGGGAGAAGAGCCCACAACCTCCCTGGGTAACTGGTTCCAGTGGTGGCCCCCCAATTATGGAATGATCTCCCTGACGAGGCTTGCCTGGCCCCAACATTGTCATCTTTTCGGTGCCAGGTCAAGACCTTTCTCTTCTCCCAGGCATTTAACAACATATGCTAAGTTTGTTTGTTTTTGAATGGACCCCAGAACTGTTGTTGTTTAAAATAGATACTGTTTTATACTGATGTTTTTATATTTTTTATGGTTTTAAATTTTGTATACTTTTTAATGTTCACTGTTTTTAACTTTTGTAAACCGCCCAGAGAGCTTCGGCTATGGGGTGGTATATAAATTTAATTAATAAATATAAATTTAATAAATAAATAAATTTTGGCTAAGCAGCAAGGTTTAAGGCGTCTTATAGAATCATAGAATCACAGAATAGCAGAGTTGGAAGGGGCCTACAAGGCCATCGAGTCCCATCCCCTGCTCAATGCAGGAATCCACCCTAAAGCATCCCTGACTGATGGCCTCTAGTGTGGGAGAAGAGCCCACAACCTCCCTAGGGAACTGTCTTGTGCAATGCGATTTGCAGTACCAAATTCTGTGGTGCATAAGCCATGCAGGATCATACCAAGGGTCCAGCTAGTCCAGCACTAGGTTCACACAGTGGCTAACCAGCTATCAACCAGAGACTCACAAGCAGGACATGGTGCAACAGCACCCTCCCACCCATGTTCCCCAGCAACTGGTGCACACAGGCTTACTGCCTCTGATAATGGACTTCGCACATAGCCATCAGGACTATTAGCCATTGATAGCCTTCGCCTCCAGGAATTTATTTGCCTCCAGTATCCGAGGCAGTAAGCCTGTATGCACCAGTTGCTGGGGAACATGGGTGGGAGGGTGCTGTTGCATCTATGTCCTGCTTGTGGGCCCCCGGTCGGCAGCTGGTTGGCCCCTGTGCGAACGGAGTGCTGGACTAGATGGACCCTCGGTCTGATCCAGCAGGGCTCTTCTGATGTTCTTAACCCTTTTTTAAAGCCATCCAAATTGGTGCCCATCACCACTAACCACAGTAGGACCATCTGCAGCAGGGTTAGCGGCTCTAACCATGGCTTAAAGGGTTGTGTGCGGCAGCATGGCTTGTGGTTAATGCTAACCCCAGAGAACCACGGTTTCACGAACCACAGAGCCTAAAGTGCCATCTGAACAGGCCCTATATATATATATATATATATATTTAGGGCTCAGATTTCAGCGAGTGCAGAATAGGGCCGCAAGAGTTCTAACTGGGACCGGGTGTTACGAACGTGTTACTATGTCAATACTTTGTCACCGACATTGGTTCCTAATCTGTTTCTGGGCTGAATTCAAAGTGTTGGCTTTGTCTTATAAAAGCCCTTCACGGTTTGGAACCTTTGGGATCTGAAGAATCACCTCTTCCCATACCTACCTACCCAGGCCCTGAAATCATTAACTAAATCCCTTCAAGTGCCCACATAATCTGAGATATGGACCTTTCCTCCTCAAACTGTCCCCTGGTGGCAGCCATCCCGTTAGCTCTACAGAGACACCATCAATCAGATTCCTCCTGTCAGATAGACAGATAGAGCCTCAGCGCCTCTTGAAATGTGCGTGTGTGTCTATGTAGGCTCCCTTTCTCCCTCTCTTCCAACCCTCCTGCTGCAGCCTCCCTTGCAAAGAGGTTTAGAAAAGCACGCACCTTTACAGTGCTCCAGACCTAGAGGAGAAGTAATAATATTTTCCCGTTCCCCTTGGAATTGGCAGTTGTAGCTCACCTTTCCATGCAAGCCCCCTGCCAGCCACCGGCCTCTTCCTGTTATTGCAACCCAACCCAACCCAAAACAGGAACGGCCCTTTCCAAATGGTTACACACACAACCTTTCCCCTTTTTTGTTCTTGGCCACTCTAGGAAACTCGGCTCTGTCTTTTTAACCCTTAGGCTTAGCTCAGCTAGAAATGCTTACATTCTCCTATCAAGCTGGTGCCCTCAAGATGGGTTGGAGTCGGACTTCAATGCCCATCAGCCCCAGCCAGCGTGGCTAATGGTCAGGATGCTGGGAGTTGTAATCCCACGACATCTTGAACCTCAGGCCTGTGAGACAAACCTTGCAGAGAAAAGCAGGGAACTCTGTATTGCTGTTTTCTCCTTTCTTCTGCTGGGTCCTTCATTTTCAATGAGAATACTACAGGTAGAAATTTACCAGGTGAAGCTTTCCACCCCGTCATTTCTTTAATGCCAAAGGAAACATCTCCCGTTGAATTTCTACCTACCAGGTCCAAGTTTACTCAGACAAAGGCTGCCATCCTCCTCCGCCTTCAATGGGTGGTTTCTCGCAGAAATTCAGCAGTAGACACTTGCTTTTGGCAAGGCCACAATGCCAGGCAAAACTCTTGATACATTTCTGCCTGTCAAGCAGGTGTTAAATAGCGTGAGCCTATGGAAAGGAGGACAAGGGCTCCTGTATTTTTAACAGTTGCACAGAAAAGGGAGTTTCAGCAGGTATCATTTGTACGCATGCAGCACCTGGTGGAATTCCCTCTTCATCTCAATAGTTAAAGCAGGAGCCCTGCCCTCTTTTGTATCTGGTCCCTCTGGGCAGGGCTCCTGCAGCTTTAACTGTAGTAATGAAGAGGGACTTTCACCAGGTGCTGAATTCATACAAATGACACTGACTTGATGATATTCCCTTTTCTATGCAACTGTTAAAGACATAGGAGCCCTGTCCTCCTTTCCATATGGTCACCCTATCAGTTAAAGACACAGGATCAGTGTGAGAAGAGGGGGAAAGTTAGCTACACAGATGGCTGCCAACTCCCTCCCCCACTCGTTGTATTGTCCTTCAGTGTTGGCTTTATTTTGATGAACAGCCATTTACAGTGCAATCCTATACATGTCTACTCAGAAGTAAGTCCCATTGAGTTCGGTGAAGCTTACCCCCAAGCAAGTGAGTTTAAGATTGCAGCCTTAGCAGGAAAAGCAGTTGCATTCCTTCTCTCTCATATGCCAGGAAATGAGATTTATTACCATTATGCTGCTACAAAATGTTGTTGCATTGTACACTTCTGATCAGTTGAACAGAAAGTCTTACCCACATGTACAGTTGTTCACTTGTATTATTATTATTATTATTTATTTATTTATATAGCACCATCAATGTACATGGTGCTGTACAGAGTAAAACAGTAAATAGCAAGACCCTGCCGCATAGGCTTACAATCTAATAAGTTGTAGTAAACAATAAAGAGGGAAGGAGAATGCAAACAGGCACAGGGAAGTGTAAACAGGCACAGGGTAGGGCAAAACCAACAGTGTAAAGTCAGAACAAACTCAATATTTGAAGGCTATAGGGAAAAGAAAAGTTTTGAGCTGAGTCTTAAAAGCAGTGATTGAGTTTGTAGTTCTCAAGTGTTCTGGAAGAGCGTTCCAGGCGTAAGGGGCAGCAGAAGAAAAAGGACGAAGCCGAGTAAGGGAAGTGGAGGTCCTTGGGCAGGCGAGAAGCATGGCATCAGAGGAGCGGAGAGCCCGAGCGGGGCGATAGTGTGAGATGAGAGAGGAGAGATAGGCAGGAGCTAGGCAGTGAAGAGCTTTGAAGGTCAGTAGGAGAAGTTTATATTGGATTCTGAAGTGAATTGGAAGCCAATGAAGAGATTTCAGAAGTGGAGTGACATGGTCAGAGCGGCGGGCCAAGAAGATGATCTTAGCGGCAGAGTGGTGGACAGAGACCAGCGGACTGATGTGAGACGAAGGAAGGCCAGAGAGAAGAAGGTTGCAGTAGTCCAACCGAGAGATAACCAGTGCGTGAACGAGAGTCTTGGCAGAAGAGACAGACAAAAAAACCACTTTATTAACATTCTGCATGCTGTTACATCTATGAGCTTTCAATAGAGCGAGTACAGAAAGCAACCCACCCACCGCATCAGAGCTCACAGGCCAAGTAGCAGTTCTGGTGGCTTCTTCCACCAAGCTGGACCCAGCTGAGCAAGGTGCAGGTGTCGAGGAAGAGATTCCTCAATGCTGGGAACTCAGAAACATTTCCTGTAGATGAAAAAAGGGCCCCGTTCTTCATATTCTCTCCTGTAAACCCAGAGCTGCTGGAAGGCCTTGAGGGACGCCAAGATGGAGCCTCCAGTCCATACGGACGTATCTCTTTCAGGGGAGGCTGAGGAGATGGGATTGTCGTTTGGACACATCCTAATCAGCTCTCTCTGGAAGCGGTCAGCAAAGCCCTTCATCATGGTACAGCCCCCGCAGAGCAAGATATTGCCCATCAGGTTCTTTTTGAGGGCGACGTCGCACTTGTTGAGGGTCGTCATGGTGAGGAGGGGCAGCCCCAGCTGCTGCGAGTTGATCAGGGACGGCTTGAAGAGCATTTCGGAACACATGAATCTCTCTTTGCCGAGAACGATTCTCTGCCCGTCGGGAAGCTCATACTCGACCTCATGGTTCCTGGAAGGCGCAGCCGCGTCCTGGGGATAGTCCAAAGAGGTGAAGCAATAGTTCTCTTTGATATCTTCCAGGATCTGCCAATCTTTCTCCGAGAACAATTTCACCGAGTCGTTTAATAGCTTCATGAGGTATTGGGTGACATCCGATCCGGCGTAGTCCACCCTTTCGGTAATGCTTGGCAACGTGTAACCTTCATAAATGGGGACGGCGTAGGAGACGCCGTGGCCGCTCTCCACCACCAGACCCGACGTCTTCCCGTAGGAATACATGGACAACCTGGACTGGTAGGCGATGTGCATGGCAGGGGTGCCGAATGTCTCGAAGAGCATCTCCGCGTACTTTTCCCGGTTGGTGGTGGGGCTCAGCGGAGGGTCGGACACCAAGACAGCGTGCTCCTCGGGCCGAATCTTCATCTCCTTATGGAAAAGGTATTCCCAGATGTCCTGGACGCTATCCCAGTCCACTATGATCCCATGCCTCAAGGGGTTGACCAGCTTCAGAGGGATGCTGGCATCTTGAAGTTCCCGGCCAACAAAAGTTTCTTTCCTGTTATCGCCTGTCTTGGCCGTCTCCTGGAAATGCTTCCCTACGGTGGAGGAGACCACATGGCTTGGCTTCTGTTCTCCAGCGAAGCCACACTTGCAGGAGCCGGTCCCAATATCAACGACAACAGCTCTGGTCTCTTTCACAATCCTCCTTGGGGTGGACTCTCCCTCCTCCCTGAGCCCACTCCCAGGCACAGAGCCAGAACTTGCGCTGCCCCTGCTCGCCATTTCCTTTCCTGGGTCTACTCTATGTCCACTGTCTGGGCTCTGGCTGTCTGCTTCAAATGGCAGGAACGCTCATGGCGTCATGCTCTTGATGCCAACACTGGGCATTGTGACGTCATCCACGTTACAGACTTGATGTCTGGTATAGGTACAAGGCCGGCCAGTAGGTAGACTTATTAGGAAATAGCTTGAGAATGTCAGATGTCTCTGCAAGCTCATCTCTGTAAGAAGTTCTCACGGGATCTAGCTTGCTTAGTCCTTGTTGCGGCCTTGAAGCTGTTGGTTCTCTGGGAACTTAAGCCGCTCTTGGAAGCTGTCACCCAGATTGGAGCGTCACCTTGGTGGGTTTTGCCGTCCCGCCCTCTTGGCACGTGGGCATGGCTTACAGGTCAGAGGACCTGCCTGTCAAGTGGCTTTGAATAGGCCTTAAATGCTGGTGCAAAGCTGAAAAATCTTTGCTAGGGGGGATCTACACAGCGCCATGAAGGCGCTTGCATGCGCCTCCAGTGCGCCCCGAAAGTCATTGTGTAGATCCTGCCTGGACTACGTGGGAAGGGCGCCTCTAGTCCGTCCGTCCATCCATCAGGCTGGCCCCGCCCCATCCCGGCCGTGGGCTTTATAATAGGAAATCCTTCCTCCCAATGGCACGGGCTGAAGCATTTAACCTGTTGCTGCTGGAGGGGGCGGCCTCTCCCTCAGGTTCATCCCCACAGAGCTACAGGGGCCCGGGTGAGTGCAACCTCCTTGCTGCCTCGGCATTTCTGGGGGCGGCGGGGGGGCGGGGGAAAAGGATGCTTGAACTAACTGCTCGTCTGCCCCCTCCAGCAGCAACAGGTTAAAAGCTTCAGCCCGTGCCATTGGGAGGAAGGATTTCCTATTATAAAGCCCATGGCCGGGATGGGGCAGGGCCAACCTGACGGACAGACGGACTAGAGGCGCCCTTCCCAGCGTAGTCCGAGGCAGGATCTACAAAATGACTTTCGGGGCGCACTGGAGGCGCACGCAAGCGCCTTCACGGCGCTGTGTAGATCCTCCCCATCTTTCGACACAACGCCTGACCTCCCTCCTGCTTTGGATTCCGTCTCCGATTAGGACTTTGAAAGCACTCTGCATATGGATGCTTTGCTATTTGGACTTTGGCTATCTAAGAACCGGGCCGTGAAAAGTACTGTGAGGCTTTTCATAGACTCGGACTCGCATTTGCTGTGGATTGGGTGTCTGTGGCCTGGGCTCAGGTGGCAGGGAGTTGCCAGTCCTTAGCAGAAGGACGGGACTCCTGTGCCTGAGGTTTAACCTTCCCTAAAGTAATGGTAACCAGGGTCAGCTCAGTTGTGGCAGGCTGAGATTGACAAGCGTGTGACCAATCTTCTCTGGTGGCTCAGAGCAACCCTTCCGTGGGATTTTGTTTTAGGTGATTAGCCACGTCCCTTGAGGTGCCAGCGTATGTGGCGTCTGGAGAAGCTCAAATTGGACAGTGGCATACCCTAAACACACACATACACACGCCCCGAGTGTTTGACTTAAGGATCATATCAGAAAAAGAGCCTAAAGCTTTCTAACCATCGCTCAGCGTTAAGCGTATTTTGGAGTCTGTGTAACCATTAAGCCTGTCTACCGTGTGATTTCCTCAATAAAAGAAGTCTCACTGATGCGAGTGTCTCGTGTCAGCTTGCCAGCACGTGTGAATGCCAGAGGGAACAGGCACGAACACGACCCTTGAGCAGGAAATCCTCATAAAACATTTATCTGCCTCAAAGGACTTCAGGGGGGATTTGCTACAGGGAGAGAATTACAGTGGGGTGTGCGATTTGATTTCAGATGTATCTGGGCATGTTTTAGAGGTGCTTTGAGCGTTGCGAAATACCAAAGAGAGTAAATATCTGGTCTCTTGTCGTTGCATGTGCATTGCTGGATGTGTGATCAACCGTCTTGAACAGCACCCAGATATGGGCATTCCGGATGTATTGTTAGATCTTTTCGCTTATTCGCACACTAACAGATATTCCTTCCTTTGCTTAGGTCCCTGATCAATATAAATTCCCTTCCCTCTACCCATCACTGATGCTGCTCCTTGCCACTCTCTTGGGTATCATTGCCAAAGAGTGGAGGGAAGTGGCTCTCAGTGCCACGCGAGGATGTGTAGCCGTTTCACGTGGCTGTGCGTGATACCCTGAGATCTCTGAAATGCCTATTTATTATTATTAATAATAATATCCCGTCTTTTTCCCAGTACTGGGACTCAAGGCGGTTTACAAGATTAAAGCATGTACAATTAAAACATATAAATATAAATTACAAAAGTTAAATTAGAATTAAACCTACAGGAAAATTAAAAACACGTTAAAAATTTAAAAAGCCCGCTGAAACAAAAAAATGTTTGCCTGCCTCCAAAACTGTAGCACAGAGGGAGCCAGACTAGCCTCCCTGGGAAGGGAGTTCCAGAGCCTTGGAGCAGCCACCGAGAAGGCCCTCTCCCGTGTACCCATTAGGATGCCAGGGATGTTGGTGGGACTGAGAGAAAGGCCTCCCCAGAAGACATCAGAGCACGGGCAGCCTCATATGGGAGAATACACCACCCCCTCCAGCATGCCTTTGGCGGTTCGCAGGGGGGTGCACCCTTTGAGAGGCCCTTCCTCAACAGTTGCTGGCAATTGCAGGCAGCAGCGTAGGGTTTGTTTTAAGTCGATTAAGAATAGTTCAACTGCAAAAATTCAGGTTTTAGGATTATTTTTTGTACACTTTACAGGAAGGCCAATCAGTGTTCCAAATTTCAAGTTTGTAGCTCATCTGGAAGTGGGTAAACATTTCATAGAATCATAGAATAGCAGAGTTGGAAGGGGCCTACAAGGCCATCAAGTCCAACCCCCTGCTCAATGCAGGAATCCACCCTAAAGCATCCCTGACAGATGGTTGTCCAGCTGCCTCTTGAAGGCCTCTAGGGTGGGAGAGCACACAACCTCACCAGGCAACTGATTCCATTGTCGTACTGCTCTAACAGTATTTCCAGACATACGACCCTGCTTTATATAGAGAGATACAGATGCAAGCCATGACTTCATGTTGTAGCCACCAGGGGAGGAACAGGGATATGAATGTCATGATGGGGATCGGGTCCTCCCCTTAGGATGAGGTCCTGAACAGATGGACCCGTACTTTTCGACTATTTATTTGTTTTTCCTGACTTTGTTGATGCCGCTCCCTTCAACAAGTTTCCAGGGTGACCGGAAAATTTCCTTTTGGGCTTCATGGACGATCAGATGACAAGGAATTATGGGTCTTTATTTTTATATATCATAACGGCAGCGAGACTACTATTACGCACAAAAATGGAAAGGCACAATACTACCTACAACGGATGAATGGCCACTGAAGATGTTGGAGTTAGCGGAGATGGCAAAACTTATGTCAACAATTAGAGAAAAGTCAACGCCTAGTTCAGAACTGAATGGAAACCTTTTATAGACTTTATGCAGGATCAAGAAAATAACCATTTGTTCATCTGTGGATTCAATGAATAAGAAGAAAACTTTAAGATAAAAGAAAGAGGGGAATTTTGACTTTTGTAATTATACAGCAAGAGACAATATTGTTACATATTTTTGCTGTGGAGAAAATCGGAAGCCCATCTTAATTTTGTATGGGTTTTTGTTTTGTTTCATCTGACTTTGTGTATTTCGTGTTTGTGAGTTTGTTACGTTTTGAAGCAATGATAACAATATTCTATGAAGAAGCAGGTTTCCAGGGCGGCGTACGAAAAGTTGAAATGACAATAAAACAAATTGAACGGGAACCGTAAATCAATGCGATATAAAAGAGTAATGTGAACACGTTTTCTGTGACCGTGGAACAGACACGAATGACTTCTTGCTTCACATACCCAGATATCTGTATGGTAGACTGTGACGGGCATATTAATATGGATTTCCCCTTAAAAACAGGGAGGGGGCGGAATTGTGCCCCATCAGCCTGGGCTTGAATCGCCTGAAGCCTCCATTGGGCACGTGAAGCATAATAACTCAGGGGAGGGAGAACAAGAATAATCTTATAGCACCTTAAAAACTAACCATGTATATAATAAGCTCTCATGGGCCTCATGAAGGTTTGTGCCATAATACATTTGTTCTTCTTTAGGGTGCCAAAAGGCTGTGATTTTGCTTCAAGAAATTAACAGAACAACCCCTCTGGAAACACCCTCTTCCGTTTCGGTTTCTTTTTTATAAGATAAAAATTCAGCCTGCTCCTATGCGTATTTACTGGGGATCCAGTCCCTGTGGCTCCAATTAGACACGCAGTGCGATCCTATGCATGCCTAGGGTGACCCTTTGGAAAGGAGGACAGGGCTCCTGTATCTTTAATGGTTGTATAGAAAAGGGAATTTCAGCAGGTGTCTTTTCTATACTTGCAGCACCTGGTGAAATTCCCTCTTCATCACAACAGTTAAAGCTGCAGGAGCCCTGCCTAGCATGACCAGATATAAAAGAGGGCAATAGAATTGAATTCAAATTTAAGATTCTTTCCCCCCATGGCCAATCAAAACCTACGATTTCCTTGCAGTGTGTATTTTCTGATGTGCAATAAGGTTTGAGCGCAGCCTGAAGCTTTTCCCGCATTCTGGACATTCATACGGTTTTTCGCCGGTGTGGATTCTGAGATGTCCCGTAAGGAGTGTGCTCACACCAAAGGTTTTCCCGCATTCGGGGCATTTATATGGTTTTTCTCCTGTGTGAACTCTCTGGTGCCTACTGAGTTGTTGGCTTACAGTGAAGCTTTTCCCACATTCCAGGCACTTATAGGGTTTTTCTCCCGTGTGGACCCTCCGGTGAGTGATAATCTGAGAACTGTTACAGAAGCGCTTGCCACAGTCTGGACACTGGTACGGTTTCTCCCCCGTGTGAGATATCTCGTGCCTGATGAGGTCCGAACTCACGCTGAAGCTTTTCCCACAATCCGAACACTTAAAGGGTCTGTCTCCGGTGTGGATTCTCTGGTGGTTCTTGAGGTGCGAGCTCTGGCGGAAAGTCTGTCCGCACTCCATACATTTGTAGGGTTTTTCCCCCGAGTGAGTCCTCTTGTGCTTAATAAGCTGTGAGCTCACACTGAAGCTTTTCCCGCACTGTTGGCACTGGTACGGCTTTTCTCCATTGTGGGTCCTTTCGTGAGCGATCAGGTTTGACCGCAACGTGAAGGACTTCCCGCAGTCAGAGCACTCGTACGGCTTCTCCCCTGTGTGGATTCTCTGGTGTGCAATCAGACCGGTGCTCCGACTGAAGCTCTTCCCACACAAACTACAAGTCCTTTGCTTCTTGCCTTTTGACGGCACCTGTGGGTTTGTGGCTTCATCAAAATCACAGGCAACGTCCCCAGATTTATCAACACTCTTTTGGGGGCAGCTTCCGGTCTTTTCCTCTGAAGAAACTGGGGAAGTTGTTTCCCCATCTTGACGTTGCCATCTTCCTGTCTCACGTTGTTCCACTCGTTTGGGGCTATTCAAGAGTGATCTATCCTCTTCCTCCCCATTCAACCCATCATCATCTAAAGGAACAAAACAACAGGAGTTCTGACAAAAGGTTTTTAATGAATTGGTTGTCAATGGCTTAATAGTGTTTATATTATTCACTATTGCTTATCCCTATGAGCTTGTTTGGAACTGTTAGATTGTTATGGATCGCCTTGGTTTTTTACACTGTAGAATCATAGAATAGTAGAATTGGAAGGGGCCTACAAGGCCATCGAGTCCAACCCCCTGCTCAATGCAGGAATCCACCCTAAAGCATCCCCGACAGATGCTTGTCCAGCTGCCCCTTGAAGGCCTCTAGTGTGGGAGAGCCCACAACCTCCCTAGGTCACTGATTCCATTGTCGTACTGCTCTAACAGTCAGGAAGTTTTTCCTGATAACTATCTGGAATCTGGCTTCCTTTAACTTGAGCCCGTTATTCCGTGTCCTGCACTCTGGGAGGATCAAGAAGAGATCCTGGCCCTCCTCTGTGTGACAAACTTTCAAGTATTTGAAGAGTGCTCTCATGTCTCCCCTCAATCTTCTCTTCTCCAGGCTAAACATGCCCAGTTCTTTCAGTCTCTCTTCACAGGGCTTTGTTTCCAGACCCCTGATCATCCTGGTTGCCCTCCTCTGAACACGCTCCAGCTTGTCTGCATCCTTCTTGAATTGTGGAGCCCAGAACTGGACGCAATACTCTAGATGAGGCCTAACCAGGGCCGAATAGAGAGGAACCAGTACCTCACGTGATTTGGAAGCTATACTTCTATTAATGCAGCCCAAAAATAGCATTGGCCTTTCTTGCAGCCATAGCGCACTGTTGGCTCATATTCAGCTTGTTATCTACCACAACTCCAAGTTCCTTCTCATTTGTAAAGTACTTTAAGGAATATCTAGTAAATATACATGTGCAAAATACCAATGAAAATAATAATATAATAAACTGCCCGAGAGATGCCTAGAATAGAAATTGCATTAAAAAAAACCTTTTCCTAGGGTGTCTATAGGACTTGTGGATTCTTGCATTGAGCAGGGGGTTGGACTTGATGGCCTTATAGGCCCCTTCCAACTCTACTATTCTATGATTCTATGATTCTGACTTGGCAGCAGTACATGTGAAAAGGATCTAGGTGTCCTAGTTAATTCCAAATTGAACGTGAGCCAGCGGTGTGACGCGGCTGCTAAAAAAGCAAATGCAATCTTAGCCTGCATTTCCAGAAGCCGATCATGAGCAGATTTGGATTCCTGCATGCGTTATATCAAGGGACTGCCTTTGAAAACGGTTTGGAAACTTCAGCTGGTCCAAAACAGGGCAGCAGGATTGGTCACAGGGACTGCCTAACGTGATCATATCATGCCAGTACTTTTCTTTCCGCACTGGTTGCCTGTCCATTTCTAGGCCCGATTCAAAGTGCTGCTCTTAACACTTAAAGGTCTAAATGGCTTGGGGCCAAGTTACCTGAAACAGCGTCTCTTCCCATATACACCTGCCCTGACCCAAAGATGAGCATCATCAGTCCTTCTCTGGGAGCCCCTGCCAAAGGAAGAGAGGCAGGTGCCTACTAAGAAGAGGGCCTTTTTTGCTTTGGCACCCCAGTTATGGAACGAGCTTCCCAGAGACCTATGTCTCTGGGAAGGCCTGGTACCTATGTTGTATTCTTTTCAGCACCAAGTGAAGACCTTCTTATTTTCCCAGGCATTTCAGTCTTTCAGTTTGGGTTTTATTTATTTCATTTATTTATTACTTTTGTGTCCTGCCTTTTTCCTTCTGGCAAGGAACCCAAGGGAGCGTGCATGAATCATAGAATAGTAGAGTTGGAAGGGGTCTATAAGGCCATCAAGTCCAAACCCCTGTTTAATACAGGAATCCACCCTAAAGCATCCCTGACAGATGCTTGTCCAGCTGCCTCTTGAAGGCCTCCAGTGTGGGAGAAGAGCCCACCACCTCCCTAGGTAACTGGTTCCATTGTTGTACTGCTCTAACAGTCAGGAAGTTTTTCCTGATGTCCAGCCGGAATCTGGCTTCCTGTAACTTTAGGGTGACCATATGAAAAGAAGGACAGGGCTCCTGTATCTTTAACAGTTGCAAAGAAAAAGAAATTTCATCAGGTGTCATTTGTATGCATGCAGCACCTGGTGAAATTCCCTCTTCATCACAACAGTTAAAGCTGCACTAGCTATAGTAGAGTGACCACATACAAAAGAGGGCAGGGGTCCTGCAGCTTTAACTGTTGTCATGAAGAGGGAATTTCACACGGCACCTGCTGAAATTCTCTTTTCTATACAACTGTTAAAGATACAGGAGCCCTGTCCTCCTTTTCATTTGGTCACCCTATGTAACTTGAGCCCATTATTCCGTGTCCTGCACTCTGGGAGGATCGAGAAGAGATCCTGGCCCTCCTCTGTGGGACAACCTTTCAAGTATTTGAAGAGTGCTATCATGTCTCCCCTCAACCTTCTCTTCTCCAGGCTAAACATGCCCAGTTCTTTCAGTCTCTCTTCATAAGGCGTTGATTCCAGACCCCTGATCATCCTCGTTACATGGTCCTCTCCCTTTTTATCCTCACAACAACCCTGTGAGGTAGGTTCGGCTGAGAGTTGGTGCTTAAAGCCCAAAGTCACCCAGTGAGCTTCCATGGCTGAGTGGGGACTCGAACCTGAGTCCTCCGAGTTCCAGAGAGAGAAAAGGAGGAGCCTGAGCTGGAGACATCCCAGAACTTTTGCTTTACCTGAAGAGTCGGCATCTCTGCACGCCTTTTCTTTGACTTCCTGCAGCTTCTCCCTGATATCTGAAAGAGCCCCGCCAACTTCTGGAGGACTCATGGATGCCGCTGCCTGAAACAAGCAAGAGGAGAACCCTGTCAAGTCACCTGGAAAAGGACAGGGGGTGAGGTGGGGTGGGAGCAGAGCCAGCGGCTCCACATTTGAGGGAGCCCTGGGCAAGGGGCACTCTGGCGGACAGCCCCCTCCTCTGCTGGTGCGTTTCCTTGGCAGCAGTGGCAGTCGGTGGCAGCAGAAGGAAGAAACGGAGCGGCTGCCATTTTAATTGCCCTCTATGCCCCAGAACAAGACTCCCTCAGGGGCAGGATGGGAAATTAAAATGGCCACCAAAGGAGAAGAACCAGAGTTCTTAGCAAATTGCCCTTATAGAATAAAACACAGAATAAAACACTATACAATTTGAAACCCCACCAACAAACCATTAAGCGTTGAATAGTTTCCCATACAGCTTTTGAGACTTCACGGCACGTGTTTGTAGAGCACTGACAAGGAATTTGGAAGTTCTAAAAGATACGTACTTCTCGGCATCAGCCAATAGGGAACAAGCCTTCACAAGGGACGGCCTTCCCTTGAACGGTCTTAACAACGGAGGAACGTATTTCGTTCTGAGATCGTTATACACTGAGCATTCTAGCAGTATTTATTTATTTATTTATTACACTTATATACTCCTCCCATAGCCAGGGCTCTCTGGGCGGTTTACAGAAATTCTAAAAATTGAGCTAAAAACAAGTATACAGAATTTAAAACTCTAAAACACAGAACACACACACATAAAGCATTAAAAACCGACTAAAACTAAACATGTGGGTAATTAGGATGTGCCGCCATATGCCCGGGCAAAGAGGAAAATCTTAACCTGGCGCCGGAAAGATAGTAGTGTTGGTGCTATGCGAGCTTCATCAGGGAGATCATTCCAGAGTCTGGGGGCCACCACCGAAAAGGCCCTGTCCCTCGTTGCCACACTGCTAGCCTCTCTCGGAGTAGGCACCCGGAGGAGGACATGAATAGCGTCTTCAATGGATACGGAATTGCAACTGCAGACTCTACACTATCCTTCTCAAGAACCCCCTTGTGCGCACCCAGTCTGCCAAGCCGCCCAGTGTTTGGGAGGGGCCGTGGCTCCGTGGGAGGGGTTCTGCTTTGCCTGCCAGAGGTCCCAAGTTCGATACCTGGGAGCTCCAGGTAGGGCTGGAAAATCTCCTGCCGAAATCCCTGGAGAGCCACTGCTGCCAGTCAGTGCTGACCCTAGCGGCCTACATGGCCCATGAGGGGATTCAGTATAAGGCAGCTTCCTAGGTTCCTATGCCCAGAGAATTGGGTTAAAAAGAAAGAACGAAGGGAGGATACAGTGCAGGCATCACTGATGGTCCCTTTCCAGGGTGATGCCCGGGGATTCTAGGTGTGCCCTCTAGTGGTAGGTGAGGCCAAAGACAAGAGAGGCGGGGCAAAGAATAGCAGGATGTTGCAGTAATGAAGCTTTAGGAGAGACCGTTCAACTTTTTAGAAAGGGGAAAGTATGCAAAAACCTTCCCCGTAGTAACCTACGGCTGCGAGAGCTGGACCACAAGGAAAGCTGAGCGAAGGAAGAGAGATGCTTTTGAACTGTGGTGTTGGAGGAAAATTCTGAGAGTGCCTTGGACTGCAAGAAGATCAAACCAGTCCATACTCCAGGAAATAAAGCCAGACTGCTCTCTTGAGGGAATGGTATTAAAGGCAAAACTGAAGTACTTTGGCCACATAATGAGAAGACAGGACACCCTGGAGAAGAGGCTGATGCTAGGGAAAGTGGAAGGCAAAAGGAAGAGGTTCCGACCAAGGGCAAGGTGGATGGATGATATTCTGGAGGTGACAGACTAGACCTTGGGGGAGCTAGGGGTGGTGACGGCCGACAGAAAGCTCTGGCGTGGGCTGGTCCATGAAGTCACGAAGAGTCAGAAGCGACTGAACGAATAAACAACAAACATGCAAAAAACAGGAGGACACCTGACGATAGGGGAAAGGATGCAGGGCCTTCCGGGGACCACCAGAGGGCCTGATTTGGCCCCCTGTAGGGCTAGATTTGTACTGCAGGCCAGAGCTTCTGCACCCCTGTCTTAGGAATTACGATTCTCTGAGATTGTTTCTTCAAAGAATTGGAGGGTGGGTCTAAGAAAGCTGTGGAAGCGCCTGCAGATACTTTAAAACTTCTGGCTTTTCAAATTGCCAGAGAATCTGTAGAGCAAGCTGAAGAACAAGAGAGAGAGAGAGATTAGAACTCTGATGGAGATAACTCTAGAGTAATGGGCAAAGTAATGACCATCAGGAGGGAGATCGAGGAAATCAAGATGGCTGGTCCGTTTACCTATGCCCACAGGTATAAGAAAATAAACTGCTTTGGCCTTTTCATGATAAATCATAAGATTCATGCTTTCACCGTAACTAACATCTATCTATTAAGACTGCAACCACTTTCCCATCTAACAGTCGATGTTGAAATGCATGTCACAAGACTGTGTCTCAACAGAAACAGAGCGTGGAGTGAGGTACTTTCAAAGCAAGCTAACCACAAAAAAGAAACAGACAGGAGGTCCGGTGGCTTAACTGATTGCAATACCCATCTACGTATTGTTTTTCTAGTCGCAGAACTATTTGCACTCTGCACATGCATAAATGCCTTGTCTATCATTGGTTACTGTATTGCAAAACTGTATTGTGATTGGCGGGAAGGTTCTGTCGTTGTTTCTAAGAGGAACTAATCCTATAAGTATGTTAGCTTTGCCTGAAATTAGTGGGCAGTCCTTCAGCTCCTCTAGGGATTACCACCTTGCAGCACTGCAGGCTGCTCGTAATAAACCTTTTCTAAGATGAGAGAAATTGTGTCTTGAGAGTCTTTGACCACCACTCAGCGAACCAAGGGAACCCGCCCTTTTGGGTTCTTCCACATAATCCAAACCCCTGCTCCGTGCAGGCAATTTATAGCCTCCCCGACAGAAGGATGGCCAACTTATCTGCTAGAAGATCTCCTGGAAGGGAGAGCCCAGCACCCCTCTAGGCCAGGGGTGGGCAGAAAAGAGATCGCCATACTTTTTTGGACTTCAACTCCCAGCATTCCTGACCATTGAGCATGCTGGCAGGGGCTTCTGGGAGATGAAGTCCAAAACATCTATATGACTTCCTTCTGCCCAAGCCCCGCTCTAGATAATTGGTTCAGTTGTCCTGCCATTTTTACCATAGACGTTTCTCCTAATGTTCAACCAAAATCTCCCCTCCTGTAACTTCAGCCTGTTAGATCTACTCCTGCCCTGCCAGGCAGGAGGGAACAAGCTTTTGTCCTCTTCTGAGTGACAACCCTTCAGGGACCAGAAGAGCGTTCGCTCACGTCTCTCACCTGTTTGGTTTTCCCAGCCTCTCCTTGCCTCTGCAGGAAATCCTCAGCCAAGGCCACCGCCTGGGTGCAGCTCTCGGCTTCACGTTCTCTCACCCAGCTCTGCATCTCCGAGGGCAGGACAGCCACAAACTGCTCCAGGATCAGCAGTTCCAGCATCTGCTCCTTGCTATGCCTCTCCGGCTTCAGCCACCGGTGACAGAGGTACCAGAGCTGACTGCAGGCCTCACGAGGCCCCTTGGCCTCCTGGTAGCAGAACATCCGGAAGTTCAGCCGATGTGTCTCTGTGGCGATGGTGTCCTTTTCCACCGGCTCCCTCTTTGCCTCCTGATAGGCTCCCCTGGGGTCCAAGCACCTAAAAGCCTCTTTGGGTTCTTGGCTGAGACCTGGCAGTAGGTGGGTCACCCTGTCTCTTTCCGGACAGCAGCTGCTGCAGTCCACGGCTTCAACAGGGGACAGGCGAGCCTTTGCGTCTTCCCAAGGAACAGGCCGCAGATGCCGTGGGCTGCCCCATCTCGAACTGCGCAACTGTGCCATCGTTGGGAACGCCTACTCTCCAATTTCCTCCTTCTCCCATGTAGGTCCTATTCTGTCGCACCTGTTTATTTGCGTTCCTGGCCGGAGCAGAGCCTGGAACCGGCAAACTCAATTTGCTCTGGTCTGTTTTCTCTTCTTTGCAACGCCACGGAAGCCTTGGCGTGTCCCACCGCAGCTCTTAAAATGCGTCTTCCATTCGCTGCTTCGGTATAACCATTCAATCTTTTGCGGGATGGACTGGGCTCTCTCAGCGAGGGCGAGGCCCTGGATTCGAGAACGACCTTGCAGAGAAGGGACAGAAGGGTCTTCCTGGAGGGAAGGTAAAAAGAGCTTCAAGTTGAGCTGTGTTCTATGGAAAGGGTTAGAAAAGGGGTGTTGAACCTCAGGACAATGGGACAAATCTCGCCCACATAGGGTTCCCCAGACAGCAACACCCCCTTTCCCTGGCCATGCCCCTTTCCCTAGCCACACCCCTTCCCTGGCCACACCCCTTTCCCCCATCCACCAACCATTTGGTGGTTCCATCATGGCTTTGGTGCAGTTCCCACCCACCCCAATGTGACAGGTTGAAATGCCTCTCCTAAGGCAGTAATAGCTTTAATTTAAAATAGCCTTTCTGGTATTTCTAGCCTGTGAATGCCATCGAAATTGAATTCAGCCGTCCGGCTGAAATAAGTCCGACAACTCTGGGTTAGAAGTTTCACACGTGCGTATTCATTTATTTATTTATTTACAACATTTACATACCGCTCCAGATCTAGACAGATCCCAGAGCGGTCAATAATAAAAGATACAAAAGTAAGATTAAAAAAAAGAAAGAAAACATGTTCAAGATTACTGTTTTATTTTATTCAGAAACAGAATTCCGATAGAATTCTGTGAGGTCAGTGAGGAAAGGATTTCTGAAACAAAGATGTTTTCAGGAGGTGCTGGAAACAGCACAGTGCCTGACCTCCAGAGGTAGGGAGTTCCATAGGAAAGGGGCCACCACACTGAAGGCTCTTCTCCGGGGATTTATTTATTTATTTATTTATTACATTTCTATACCACCCAATAGCCGGAGCTCTCTGGGCGGTTCACAAAAATTAAAAACATTCAAAGTATAAAACAACAGTATAAAACCAAAATATAAAATACAATATAAAAGCTCAACCAGATAAAAACAGCAGCAATGCAAAATTACAAATTTAAAACACCAAGTTAAAATGTATTTATAGATTGTTAAAATGCTGGGAGAATAAAAAGGTCTTCACCTGGCGTCTAAAAGCATATAATGTAGGTGCCAGGCGAACCTCCTTAGGGAGCTCATTCCACAGCCGGGGTGCCACAGCAGAGAAGGCCCTGCTCCTGGTAGCCACCTGCCTCACTTCCTTTGGCAGGGGCTCACGGAGAAGGACCCCTGAGGATGACCTTAGGGTGTGGGCAGGTACATATGGGAGGAGGCGTTCTGGAGGGTAGACTCCAGTCAGCCCAGAGGTCTGTGTGGAACCACCAGGAACATGCCCTCAGTGACTGGGCAGGTTGGTAAGGGGGAAAGCGCTCTCTCAGATATCCTGGTCCCAAGTTGTTTAGGACTTTATATACTAGTACCAAAAACTTAAACCTGGCTCAGTAGTGAATAGGCAGCCAGTGCAGTTCCCTCAGCAAAGGAATTGCCTGATGCCCACCCTGCTAACATGTAAGCAGCAGGTAAAAGCAATTCCGTTCTCTCAGGCTTTGGTGGGGAGGTATATATTTGCATAGGCAAATTTGTTTATGATTGTGTTTTCTGTTGATAAATAGAATGGCTGCCAATTAGTTTCCGGGTGAAGTATAAAGTGTGGGTTATCACCTTTAAAGCCCTACATGGTTTGGGTCCAGGCTACCTGTGGGATCGCCTTCTCCTGTATAATCCGCCCTGCACACTCAGGTCCTCTGGGAAGAATTTACTCTAGCCAACAAAAACAAGGCTGACAACTGTTACCCAGAGGAGCGTAAGAACATAAGAAATGCCATGGTGGCTGGATCAGACCAAGGGTCCATCTAGTCTAGCACTCTGTTCATACAGCCACTGACCTTCTCTTCTGCTGCTCCCAGACTATGGAATGGCCTGCCGGGAGAGATCCGCCAACTTAACAGTGAACCACCCAGAGAGCTCCGACTATTGGGCGGTATAGAAATGTAAAAAAATTTTAAAAATTAAAAAAAAAATTAAACAGTCTTCCCGAATTTAAGAGAGCCATAAAGACTGATCTCATCCGGCAGGCCCACCCAGTTGAACTTTAAGATGCTTTTTAATAATGTATTAGTTTTATATGTTTTTAATCAGTTTTATGTATTTTATGGTGTATTGTATTTGGTGTTGTTCCCTGCCTCTTTTGTATCTGGTCAAGGGTTCCTGCAGCTTGAAGAGGGAATTTCACCCAGTGCTGCCTGCATACAAACGACACCTGCTGAAATTCCCTTTTCAATACAACTGTTAAAGATACAGGAGCCCTGTCCTCCTTTCCATAGGGTCACCCTATCTTTATCACAACAGTTAAAACTGCAGGAGCTATACTGCAGCTATACTGTGACCAGATTTAAAAGAGGGCAGGGCTCCTGCAGCTTTAACTATTGTGATGAGGGAATTTCACCAGGTTCTCCATATAGACAAATGACACCTGCTGAAATTCCCTTTTCAATACAACTGTTAAAGATACAGGAGCCCGGTCCTCCTTTCCATATGGCCACCCTACAATATTGTCTATACTAAACGGCACCGGCTCTCCTGGGATTCAGGCAGGATTCTTTCCTAGCCCTACCTGGAAATGCAGAAGATCGAACCTGGGAACTTCTGATTGCAAGGCAGGGACTCTAGCACTGGATCATGGTTTCCCCATCTAAAAATAAAGTAAGATTCCAGTCCTCATGGTTCTTAATAAATGAAGGGCTGGAATAAATAGGAACATAGGAAGCTGCCTTATTCTGAGTCAGACCACAGGATCCATGTAGTCCAGTATTGTTGACACGGACCAGCAGCAGCCCTCCAAGTTTTCAGGCAGGATTCTTCCCTAGCCTGACTTGGAGAAGCCAGGATTCGAACCTGGGACCTTCTGCATGCAATGCGAGGGCTGTACCACTGAGCTACAGCCCTTCTCGTACTCCTTGAACCCCCCCTCCCAATTGCCTGCCTTCCCTATCCCCCCTGTTTTCTCTCTGTCGTCTTTCCCTTGCATGTTCCTCTTGCCTTTTCGCAACCCCCCACCCCCCGCAACACAAACACACCCAATTCTGGGCTCCACAATTCAAGAAGGACGCAGACAAGCTGGAGCGTGTTCAGAGGAGGGCAACCAGGATGATCAGGGGTCTGGAAACAAAGCCCTATGAAGAGAGACTGAAAGAACTGGGCATGTTTAGCCTGGAGAAGAGAAGATTGAGGGGAGACATGAGAGCACTCTTCAAATACTTAAAAGGTTGTCACACAGAGGAGGGCCAGGATCTCTTCTCGATTCTCCCAGAGTGCAGGACACGGAATAACGGGCTCAAGTTAAAGGAAGCCAGATTCCGGCTGGACATCAGGAAAAACTTCCTGACTGTTAGAGCAGTGTGACAATGGAATCAGTTACCTAGGGAGGTTGTGGGCTCTTTCACCCTAGAGGCCTTCAAGAGGCAGCTGGACAACCATCTGTCAGGGATGCTTTAGGGTGGATTCATGCATTGAGCAGGGGGTTGGACTCGATGGCCTTGTAGGCCCCTTCCAACTCTGCTATTCTATGATTCTATACCCCTTCAACTCACCTCTTGTAACCTTCTGCAGCAAAGCACAATTGGGCAGGCTGAGTTCTCAGGCAGGAAAAGGAAGGGACAGCATTAGCCAGCACACCGGATGCCCTTGCTGGGCCTCTCTAGAAACAAGAACTCTATTGATTTAACCCCATCCAGGGCTGTACTTATCTAGCAGCGCTTAAAAAACAAATAAAACCAATCTGATACAAAGCTGGGGCCACACTTGGAAGGCTGTGAACAGTTCTGGTCCCCCGCGGCTCGAAAAGGATATTATAGAGCTGAAAAAGGGCAACTAAGGGTGCAATCCAAAGGAGGACAGGGCTCCTGTATCTTTAGTGGTTGTATTGAAAGGGGAATTTCAGCAGGTGTCATTTGTATATATGGAGAACCTGATTAAATTCCGTCTTCATCACAACAGTTAACGCTGCAGGAGTCCTGTCCTCTTTTGTATCTGGTCAAGGGTTCCTGCAGCTTTAAAGGTTGTGATGAAGAGGGACTTTCACCAGGTGCTGCATGCAGACTAATGACACCTGCTGAAATCCCCTTTTCAATACAATGGTTAAAGATACAGAAGCCATGTCCTCCTTTTCATATGGCCACCCTAATCCTATGTATGTCTAGACAGAGAAAAAATCCACAGCCAGCTGTGGAATGCTAGGAGTTGTAGGACTCCCCCCACCCCCATCTAAAAATGCGTAGGATTCCACTCTAGAAAGATCAAAGGACTGGAGCAACTCCCCTAAGCTAGGGTGACCCTATGAAAAGGAGGACTGGGCTCCTGTATCTTTAACAGTTGCATCAAAAAGGGAATTTCAGCAGGTGTCAGTTGTGTGCATGCAGCACCTGGTGAAATTCCCTCTTCATCGCAATAGTTAAAGCTGCAGGAGCTACACTAGTGTGACCAGATTTAAAAGAGGGCAGGGCACCAGAAGAGGACATTTCACCAGGTTCCCCATATATACAAATGACACCTGCTGAAATTCCCTTTTCGATACAACTGTTAAAGATACAGGAGCCCTGTCCTCCTTTTCATAGGGTCACCCTACTTCACATATACATGAAACCAATGGGATTCTCTGATGCTTTGGGGTTCATTGCCACCAGTATGTTTCCAGGCAGAATTTAAAGTGTTGGTTATGAATGATAACCACCCAGAGAGCTTCAGCTACTCGGCAGTATAGAAATGCAATAAATAAAGAGATAAATAAAGCCATATATGGCTTAGGACTACGCTATCTAAAAGACTGCCTGCCCAGTCCTTAAGATCTTCTGGAGAGGCCCTTCCTTCGAGACCACCTCCTCCGTCAAAAGTTCATTTGGTGGTGACGTGAAAGAGGGCCTTCTTGGTGGCTGCTCCCAGGCTGTGGAACTTCCAAGGGAGGCTAGGTTCACTCCCTCTATCGTCCTGATGGCAGGGAAAGACCACTTTATTCAATAATGCCTGTAAATAGGGCTGTGGGCTCTTTTTATTCTGTGACTGTTAAGTGTTTCATTGTTTCAATCTATTTTAAGTGGTCTTGTAAGCCACGTTGAGTGCCACATTCTCCTAGAAAGGCAAGGCATAGCTCAAAGAAATAAATACAATAAATATATGAAGACACACAGAGAGAGATTATGTGTGAGAGACATAGCAAGGAGTGTATATTTTGTTTGTGTAAGAAAGGGGAGGGGTAGGGTGACCCTATGAAAAGGAGGACAGGGCTCCTGTATCTTTAACAGTTGTATTGAAAAGGAAATTCCAGCAGGTGTCATTTGTATATATGGAGAACCTGGTAAAATTCCCTCTTCATCACAGCAGTTAAAGCTGCAGGAGCTAGACTAGAGTGACCAGATTTAAAAGAGGGCAGGGCACCTGCAGCTTTAACTGCTGTAGAGCAGTACGACAATGGAGCCAGTTACCTAGGGAGGTTGTGGGCTCTCCCACACTAGAGGCCTTCAAGAGGCAGCTGACAACCATCTGTCAGGGATGCTTTAGGGTGGATTCCTGCATTGAGGAGGGGGTTGGACTCGATGGCCTTTTAGGCACCTTCCAACACTACTATTCTATGATTCTATGAACTGTTGTGATGAAGAGGAAATTTCACCAGGTTCCCCATATATACAAATGACACCTGCTGAAATTTCCTTTTCAATACAACTGTTAAAGATACAGGAGCCCGGTCCTCCTTTCTATGTGGTCACCCTAGGTGGGGTAGACTGTTCATGGACCAGAGCAGGAGCTAATAGTAAACAGAAATAAGCTATTTTTAAATACAAATTCATAGGGGATATTTCTACAAGTTGCATTGTAGAGACATAGGAAGCTGCCTTATACTGAGTCAGAGTCTTGGTCCATCTAGCCTAGTATTGTTGACACAGACTGGCAGTGGCTTTGCACTTCCTCACAAGTGCCTCTTTCTTCATACTCAGATATTCTGCCATTTTCCCCTCACACTTTTCTCTCATATCCCAAATTCAACACACTCTTTTTTCGTTTGATGGTTGGAGGGAAAGGGGTGAGAGACCGTGTGGTGTAGCGGCTAAAGTGTTGGACAGGGAATCGGGAGATCCGGGTTCTAATCCCCACTCGGCCATGGAAACCCACTGGGCGACTTTGGGCCAGTCACAGACTCTCAGCCCAACTTACCTCACAGGGTTGCTGTTGTGAGGAGAAAATGGAGAGGAGGAGGATTATGTATGCTGTCTTGGGTTCCTTAAGGAGGAAAAAAGGCAGGATATAAACGTAATAAATAAATAAGGGGAACTCTGAAGGGTTGAATTCAGAGCCCAGGTGAGCCAGGTTTGACCCGCGAATCTGAGGTTCAGTAACCGTGATTTATATAAATGCTATTAGAATTAGGCCTGCGATGTCTACCTTTTAATTCGGACTGACTTTTCTTCACAAATTATATTATAAACCCCACCCTTCCCAAGGTTTGTTCGGAGTCCAGTCATCTCTACGTCTTCCTCGCCTTGTGGATCTTCAGGTGGGTGATGAGCGTCGAGCGGAGCCGGAAGCATTTCCCGCACTCGGAGCACTCGTACGGCTTTTCCCCCGTGTGGATCCGCAAGTGCCCGGCCAGGAGGGTGCTCACCCCGAAGGTCTTCCCGCACTCCAGGCACTGGTACGGCTTCTCCCCCGTGTGGACGGCCTGGTGGCGAATGAGCTGCTGGCTGACGGTGAAGCCTTTCCCGCACTCGAGGCACTTGTAGGGCTTCTCGCCCGTGTGGACCCTTCGGTGGGTGATCACCTGCGAGCTGTTGCAGAAGCGTTTGCCGCAGTCGGGGCACTGGTAGGGCTTTTCCCCCGTGTGGGCCCGCTCGTGCCGGATGAGGTCCGAGCTAATGCTGAAGCCCTTCCCGCAATACGAGCACTTGAAGGGCTTGAGGCCCGTGTGGATCTTCTGGTGGTTCTTGAGGTGCGAGCGCTGGCGGAAGGCCTGCCCGCACTCCGTGCACGGGTACGGTTTCTCACCTGAGTGGGTCCGCTCGTGCTCGATCAGCTGCGTGGTCACCGGGAAGCTCTTTCCGCACTCTGTGCACCGGTAGGGCTTCTCGCCCGTGTGGGTCCTCTGGTGGACCACCAGGGTCGACCTTGAGCGGAAGCTCCGGCCGCAGTGTGAGCACTTGTAGGGCTTCTCCCCCGTGTGCACCCGCTCGTGGGCCAGGAGGCCCGTCCGCCGGCTGAAGCTCTTCCCGCACACGCTGCACGTCGTCTCCGGTTTCCCCTTGGGAGCTTTCTGCCGCTTTGTGGGCTCAGCGAGGGGGTCTGAGGCTTCCCCACGAGCAACGCTTTCTTCTGGGCCTTTTCCCAGGTTCCTCTCTGTTTGGGGCGGATTTGAAGGAGCTTCCTCCTCCTCCTCTTCCTTCCCCTCTTCCTCTAACGCAGGCAGAAGGCACCGTCCTTTTCCCTTCCCACCTGGTTCCACCGGCTCCACTCTCTCGTTCAGCTGCTCATCACCTGTGGGGATGAAATAGAAAGTCCCATGACAAATTGTTTTGCTGTTCATAGAATCATAGAATAGCAGAGTTAGAAGGGGCCTCTAAGGCCATCGAGTCCAACCCCCTGCTCAATGCAGGAATCCACCTTCAAGCATCCCTGACAGACAGCTGTCCAGCTGCCTCTTGAAGGCCTCTCATGTGGGAGAGCCCACCACCTCCCTAGGTAACTAGTTCCATTGTCATACTGCTCTAACAGTCAGGAAGTTTTTCCTAATGTCCAGCCGGAATCTGGCTCCCTATAGCTTGAGCCCATTATTCCGTGTCCTGCACTCTGGGAGGATCGAGAGGAGATCCTGGCCCTCCTCTGTGTGACAACCTTTTAAGTATTTGAAGAATGCTCTCATGTCTCCCCTCAGTCTTCTCCTCTCCAGGCTCAACATGCCCAGTTCTTTTAGTCTCTCCTCATAGGGCTTTGTCTCCAGACCCCTGATCATCCTCATTGCCCTCCTCTGAATGCTCTCCAGAGGAGGGCAACGGGGAGAAGGTCACAGGCTTAGGGTGACCATATGAAAAGGAGGATAGGGCTCCTGTATCTTTAACAGTTGTACTGAAAAGGAAATTTCAGCAGGTGTCATTTGTATATATGGAGAACCTGGTGAAATTTCCTGTTCATCACAAGTTAAAGCTGCAGGAGCCCTGCCCTCTTTTAAATTTGGTCACTCTAGTATAGCTCCTGCAGCTTTAACTGCTGTGATAAAGAAGGAATTTCACCAGGTTCTCCATATATACAAATGATACCTGCTGAAATTCCCTTTTCTATGCGTCTATTAAAGATACAGGAGCCCTGTCCTCCTTTTCATATGGTCACCCTACACAGTCTCAAACGACAGAGATCATTTCCTGACTAAATAGGTACCAAAAGAAGTAAGAAATTAGGAAAGAGTTGCCAACTTTTGACCTTCGGCTATTGGGCGGTATAGAAATGCAATAAATAAATAAACGTTACTCAAAAAATATCAATGCTGTAATAAAAGAGTTTATAAAATATAGCTTAAAATTTCTGGGAACAAATTGCTTTGCTCTTCTGGGGAGAAGGACCCGGGTTCAAATGACAGAGATAATTTGCTAACCAAATTGAAACCAAAGAGAACTGAAAAAATAATAAAGGCTGTAACACTGAAAGGGTTGATAAATCATGGGTACAAATTCAAAATTCAAGGCACGAGCAAAGTTCGATTAGTGAACCAAAATTAACCAACTTTGAAATTCACAGCAGCCTCCACTAAATACCGAAGGACAGACTAAACACATCCCAACTTTGTTACAAACTTTACAGTCTCAATTTACAAGGGCAATCGAATTAAAATGTTAAAATCACTTGTAAAGATAAAATGGAGAAGAGGAGGAGGAAGATCATGGGCTTCTTGTAAGGGGGCTGGGAAGGCAGGATAAAAATATAATAACAAATAAATCACATAAATATATGTTTTTATTCAAGCAAGCCTTTTGAGTGTAAGCTGGTCTGTTGGCAAAAAGGGTTTTATAATTGGTTAGACACCATTTGTTCCTTTTATTGTTGCAGTTTTAATTTATTTGTTTTTTAAATGTTTTAATTAAAATTTTGCTTTTGATCTGGGTTTTATTGTTAGCTGCCTTGGGCATAAAAATTAAATTAAATTAATGATTTATAGATGCTGCACGGTCTGGAAGAGAACAGTTTGTTTTTTTAGAACAAAAGCATTATTTTGTAGCTCTGATGGAAGCTAGCCCAAGGCCCATCAGACTATGATTGATTGATTGATTGCATTTTTATACCGCCCAATTGCCGAAGCTCTCTGGGTGGTTTACAAAAATTAAAACCATACAAACCATTCAAAATATAAAACAAAGAGAATAAAAGCATAATATAAACTACAATATAAGAACACAGCCAGGATAGCAGCAATGCAGAAATTAAAACAGATTTAAAATACAAATTTTAAACGGCACAGTTAAAATTAAGTTGCTAGACGGTTAAAATGCTGAGAAAATAAAAAGGCGCCGCCTTTTTAAACTGGTGTCTAAAAGAATATAGTGTAGGTGCCAGGCGGGCCTCTTTAAGGGAGCACATTCCACAGCCAGGGTGCCACAGCAGAGAAGGCCCTGCTCCTCCTGGTAGCCACCTGCCTCACTTCCTTTGGCTATTCAACTGTGGGATGGCCAGGAAAACCTACCTGTACAATTGGCGTCCATGTTGCCTTCCTGCTTGAACCCCGGAGGATATTGCTGCTCTTGACCCTCTGAAGGTATCTGTTTGGCCTCGGGGGGATTGACGGGCGTCTCCTGGCAAACCACCTGAAAAACGGGAGCAAGGACGTGTTTCAAAGGCTCAGCTTAGCACAGGCCTTCTGAGCAGTGGGCTGGATTTTGACCCCAAGGGACCTGGGTTCAGTTCCATCCAGGAGTGCACCTAGCTTGTAGCAGGGCTTGTGAGGAGTTAGGTAGCAGCACCTAAGATTTGTGTTTGTAAGACTAGAGTGCTAACTGAGTGTGTGTGTATGTGAGAGGATATATCGAAGGTTTTAAACTGGCCTGCTTAGGGTGACCATATGAAAAGGAGGACAGGGCTCCTGTATCTTTAACAGTTGCCTAGAAAAGGGAATTTCAGCAGGTGTCATTTGTATATATGGAGAACCTGGTGAAATTCCCTCTTCATCACAACAGTGAAAGCTGCAGGTGCCCTGCCCTCTTTTAAATCTGGTCACTCTAGTATAGATCCTGCAGCTTTAACTGCTGTGATGAAGAGGGAATTTCACCAGGTTCCCCATATATACAAATGACACCAGCTGAAATTCACTTTTCTGTGCAACGGTTAAAGATACAGGAGCCCTGTCCTCCTTTTCACATGGTCACCCTATTTAACTGTTGTGATGAAGAGGGAATTTCACCAGGTTCTCCATATATACAAATGACATCTGCTGAAATTCCCTTTTCTGTGCAACGGTTAAAGATACAGGAGCCCTGTCCTCCTTTTCGTATGGTCACCCGCCTGCTACTGTAGCTCAATTATTTGTGTGCAGGAGGAGAGTCAAGTGTTTACTTATTTATATTTATTTATTTACAATATTTATATACCGCTCCCCATTGAAAATTTCGGAGCGGTGTCCAAGATAAAATAAAACAGAATAAAACACTTTAAAACAGATTTTAAAAGAAGCAAAATGTACAGTGAACCGTGACTGGTCATTAAGGAAAGGCTTCCTGGAATACTGTTTAAAACCTTCATAACTAATAAATGTTTCCATGCCTTTCAAAATCCCTCGCCTAGGGCTCGTGGCTACCAAAACGTAAACTTGATAAGTGAATAATATATGTCCGGGGGAAAAGCCAGTGGGTCTGTTCAGATGACACGCCATGGTTAGGCCGCTAACCCTTTTGAAGCAAATGGTTAGTGAGGGTGTTTAAACTGTGGTTATGTAGCCACCATGGTTAGGAACTTTAACAAAAAGTTAAAGTTATGGCTAAGCCATAATATTTAGTTCAAAATGCTTAACCGTGGTGGCTTAGTACATCATCTAAACGGGGTCACTGTATCCTCATGGCTCAAGAAGTAAAGTTGTTGGACATGAGGTAAAAGTGAATGGCAGCGTTACTATGTGTGTGTAGGACTGAGGTAAAGGTACCTCAGTCCTGGACCCCATTCAGACAACATGCTAAACCATGCTGCTTAACCACAAAATGGTTAATGCTTAACCATGGTTTACGGTGTCGTATGACACATGTTTCCCCTAACCATCTGCCCCATTAACCACATTGTGGTTAGGCTCACTAAGGAAAACTTCACCACAAAAGGGTTAAAAGTGTTGTCTGCAAGCATTCTGCATGTGGTTAACGTTAACCACAGCTGAACATGGATACGCTAACCGCAAAGCCCAGAGTGTCCTCTGAACCAGGCCATGGTGTACATAGGTATACTGCCTTTGATAGTGGAGGTAGCACATGGCCCTCAGGACTAGTAGCCATTGTTAGCCTTCTCCTCCACATCTTTCTCACACCCGGGGGTGTACTCGAGAGCACACATGAGCAGACGTAATTCTTGCTCACTTAGTGACCTTCCGCAGCCAACCAGTCAAGGACAGAGTTCGCCTCACCTGCTGGCTGCAGCTCACATCTTGTTGCCTCCGCAGGAAGTCCTCGGCCAAGGCCACCGCCCGGGCGCAGCTCTCCGGACCGTTCCTCTTGACCCAGTTCTGCATCTCCGAGGGCAGGATGGCCAGGAACTGCTCCAGGATCAACAGCTCCAGGATCTGCTCCTTGGTGTGCCTCTCCGGCTTCAGCCACCGGTGGCAAAGGTACCAGAGCTGGCTGCACACCTCGCGGGGCCCTGCGACCTCCTGGAAGCGGAAATGCCGGAAGCTCAACCGCTGGGTCTCTGTCGTGATAGCATCTCTTTCCGTGGGATCCTTCCTTGCATTCGGGCTGCGGTTGGCTGGTACGGCTTCCCCACAGTGGCCCAGGACACGCTGGCTTGCCTGCTCTCTGCTAGGATACGTCGCTCCCTCCGAGGAAGGCAGAAGAACCTTCGTATCGTCCCACAGGGCAGGAACCCGCAACTGGGCCTTCTTGCACCCTGAATCGAGGGCCTGCGATCTTACGGAAACCTCCCCTTCGCAGCTCAGCAGGTCTCCGTTTTCCCCCATGACGTTGCCGTGGTGGGTTTTAAGAACCCCTTCTGAGCTTTCCGCAAAGTTGGAACCCGCCAGATTCAGATCCCTTCCGTCCATCTGAGGCAGAACCAGGGCTGCCGGTGCTCCCTGTTCGGCAGCCATTTTTGTCCTTCCCCCCGACCCCAGCCCCACCGCAAAAATAAGCAGAGGAAAGAAGATCTCTTGCCCTTCATAGAATCCCAGAATCGTAGAGTTGGAAGGGGCCTATAAGGCCGTCGAGTCCAACCCCCTGCTCAATGCAGTTCACTTCCAGCCTGCTTCAGTCCTACCCCAATTCAGGCCTCTGCTCTCTGGTGCCGGATTTTGCTGCAACCCTCGGTAGGGTGTTCCCCTTTAGATCAATGAGATGGTCCCATTCCAATGGGGCAGATGAGGAAATGGTTCAAGTAAGCCGCCGATCCTGCAGATCCCAAATCACACCAAAGTGAGCACTTCTCCTTAGCAGAGAAGCCTCTTCCTAAGAGCAGGAAGACAGAAAGAGAGACACAGATAAGAATTTTTTTTACTAGCAAATGGAGCCAGCTTCACGTGGGTTGGAACGGCCCTTAGTTTGGGAGAGCAAAGCCTTTGAGCAAATGGAAGGAGCTGTTGACAATTGGACGCAAAATGCCTACCCCATCTGAATGAAAGCTGCCGGCACCCCCAGGCTCTGCAATTAATGCATTTTTTAAAACCAAATAACTCTGAAAGTGCACATTCCTAAGGTGCCCTTACTATTCATGCCAGGTTTCAACCCTCTGTGTTTCATGGTTCTTGGTAAGAACAAATGGGTAAGCACAGTTACAAGATGGGGGATACTTGGCTCAGCAATACTACAAACGAGAAGGATCTTGGAATTGTTGTAGATCGCAAGCTGAATATGAGTCAACAGTGCGATATGGCAGCAAGAAAGGCCAATGCTATTTTGGGCAGCATAAATAGAAGTATAGCTTACAAATCGCGTGAGGTACTGATTCCTCTCTATTCGGCCCTGGTTAGGCCTCATCTAGAGTATTGCGTCCAGTTCTGGGCTCCACAATTCAAGAAGGACGCAGACAAGCTGGAGTGTGTTCAGAGGAGGGCAACCAGGATGATCAGGGGTCTGGAAACAAAGCCCTATGAAAAGAGACTGAAAGAACCGGGCATGTTTAGCCTGGAGAAGAGAAGATTGAGGGGAGACATGATAGCACTCTTCAAATACTTAAAAGGTTGTCACACAGAGGAGGGCCAGGATCTCTTCTCCATCCTCCCAGAGTGCAGGACACGGAATAACGGGCTCAAGATAAAGGAAGCCAGATTCCAGCTGGACATTAGGAAAAACTTCTTGACTGTTAGAGCAGTACGACAATGGAATCAGTGACCTAGGGAGGTTGTGGGCTCTCCCACACTAGAGGCCTTCAAGGGGCAGCTGGACAACCATCTGTCGGAGATGCTTTAGGGTGGATTCCTGCATTGAGCAGGGGGTTGGACTCGATGGCCTTGTAGGCCCCTTCCAACTCTGCTTTTCTATGATTCAATGATTCTATGATCGGAAGGGCCCTGCTGGATCATTCCAAGGGCCCAGCTAGTCCAGCACTCTGCTCACACAGTGGCCAACCAGCTGTCAACCAGGGACCCACAAGCAGGACACGGTGCGCAACAAAATCCACAAACGAATACATCATTTTTCTCTGTCTCTTTCAAATATTCTATCAAAGGTTTCCATTCCGACATAAACATAACGGTTGACCTTTCTCTCATTATCGCTGCGCGTTTTGCCATCTCTGTAAACTCCAACATTGTCAACATCCATTCCTCCATTGTCGATACTGCTGGGTCTTTCCAGTTCTTTTCGATTAAGATGGGAAAAGGAAGGAAAGAAGCATAATTCTGTGAACCCGATATATGTAAATAGGGTGGACATGTAAAGGGTAATTAAGAAATTGAGGGGCCTTTCTGGCATGAAGAGGGCAAAAGAAAAATATATCCTAACCCCACCCTTAAATGTTTTTTAGTGTAACTGTAGATGTTATATGTATCTTTGCTTGTATGTATTATGTGTGATGTTTGTTTAGATGTTGTTGTTGGAGAAATAATAATAATAATAATAATAATAATAATAATAATAATAATTTTTTAAAAAGTAGGACACGGTGCGACAGCACCCTCCCACCCATGTTCCCCAGAAACCAGTGTACTTAGGCTTACTGCCTCTGATACAGGAGGTAGCACATAATAGGGTGACCATATGAAAAGGAGGACAGGGCTCCTGTATCTTTAAAAGTTGTATGGAAAAGGGAATTTCAGCAGGTGTCATTTGTACGTATGGAGAACCTGGTGAAATTTCCTATCATCACCACAGTTAAAGCTGCAGGTGCCCTGCCTTCTTTTAGATCTGGTATAGCTCCTGCACTTTAACTGTTGTGATGAAGAGGGAATTTCACCAGGTTCTCCATATATACAAATGACACCTGCTGTAATTCCCTTTTCTATGCAACTGTTAAAGATACAGGAGCCCTGTCCTCCTTTTCATATGGTCACCCTAGCACATAAGCCATCAGGACTAGTAGCCATTGATAGCCATCTCCACCAGGAATTTATCCAACCCCTTTTAAAGCCATCCAGATTGGTGACCATCACCACATCTCGTGGCAGTGAATTCCATAGTCTAATTATGCACCAGTGTGAAGAATTACTTCCTTTTATCTGTCTGGAATCTCCCACCATGCGATGACCCCTTTGGGTTCTAGTATTGTGGGAGGGAGAGAGAAATGTCTCCCTGCCCACATTCTCCACAACAGGCAGAGTTTTGTACACCTCTCTCATGTTGGCCCCCCATCACTCACCTAATTTTCTAAGCTCAAAAGCCCCAGGGTTGTAACCTTTCCTGATCTGGGTTGGACATGCATCCATATATGCCAGAAGTCAACAAACTGCAACCTTAAGGGGCCATGCCTTCCTCCTCCCACTCATACACATCCTTCTGCCTCTCATAGAGCTGTGAAAAAAAATGTAGGCTTGCCCAAATTTTGAAACACACACACACATTTTAGTTGCCCCTTTAAGAATGGTCTGATCTGCACTTTATCTCCAGGCGCTACAGAAAGTGCTTCATTTTCTGATTTCTGCATATAAAAAAATCCTATGGGCCTGTTCAAACAACACACTAAGCCATGGTTGGGTCACTAAGCCCTTTGCAGCAAATGGTTAGTGAGCGTGTTTAAACCGTGGTTATGCTGCCACCATGGTTAGGAATGGTTCACGGAACACGCTAAGTCACGGTTCCCACGACACGCTAAGCCATGTTTAGTGCAAAAATGCTTAACCACGGTGGCTTAGTGTGTCGTCTGAACAGGATCATTATAGTCTAAGGTACGTATATAGTTTATAGCCAGACAGTTGGCAACCCTATTTGATTATTTTAAAAGCAGAGGCGCCCTACCAAAATAAGGGGGGCAAATCTGCCCATGATTTGTCTTCAAAGGGAATCAAAGGCGCTAGAGCATTTTATTTTAAAAAATGGGGTTAGATCTTGAAAAAAGTACTTTTTCTTTTTTTACACCCATGCCCTGATCTGCTTGGATTTTTCTCCTTGTTTTGTTCCGTCCCTCTCCTACTGCTGCTGCTTCTCTTCTCCTGCCCTGCTTTTACATTTCCACCCCACCCCGCAAACTCTCACCTCTACAGTGTCTTGCAGCCATGCAAAAAAAACCAAAAAACCCTGCAGCTTCCTCTCTCGTTTTCTCTCTCAGCCAGGAAAAGAAGAGGCCAACGCGATCTTCCCCAACCCACCAAAATAAATAAATAAATAAAAAACTGAGCCCTCTCTAGCATTCGTAGCTCTATCAGTTTAACTCTTTAAAAGTCTGTCTGTCTCTTTGCATGACTACAGAGAGCTATTGTGTGCATGAATACATCCGCCTTCCCCAACTTGGCGCCTTCCAGATGTGTGTGGGACTACGTTTCCCATCGTCCCCAGCTGTCTTCTATCAACTTAATTCTTTAAAGGCCTGCGTCTTGTGTGTGCATGAATATATCCGCCTTCTCCAACTTGGCGCCTTCCAGATGTGTGTCGGACTACATTTCCCATCGTCCCCAGCTGTCTTCTATCAACTTAATTCTTTAAAGGCCTGCGTCTTGTGTGTGCATGAATACATCCGCCTTCCCCAACTTGGCGCCTTCCAGATGTGTGTCGGATTACATTTCCCATCGTCCCCAGCTGTCTTCTATCAACTTAATTCTTTAAAGGCCTGCGTCTTGTGTGTGCATGAATACAGCCGCCTTCCCCAACTTGGCGCCTTCCAGATGTGTGTCAGACTACATTTCCCATCGTCCCCAGCTGTCTTCTATCAACTTAATTCTTTAAAGGCCTGTGTCTTGTGTGTGCATGAATACATCAGCCACCCCCAACTTAGCACCTTCTAGATGTTTGAGAGTACAAGTCCCATCGTCGATGGGAGGTGTAGTCCCACACATCTGGAAGGCGCCAAGTTGGGGGAGGCTGATGTATGCATGATACAAACAAACCTTGGTGGTGGGATGTTCTAAACCGAGGACCTCTAAGGGCTAAACAGACAGAGCTGCTAATTGGTAGAAGAGCAGGGCTAAGGCAGGGGTGGGAGTATTATTATTATTATTATTATTATTATTATTATTATTATTATTATCATTATTTATTTATTTATTTATTTATATAGCACCATCAATGTACATGGTGCTGTACAGATTACACAGGAAATAGCAAGACCCTGCCGCATAGGCTTACAAGGTCAGGCACCTTCTGTCCTTCTGCCTGGGGGTAGAAATATGTCCGCAAAGAGAGAGGTGAGTTCTAAAGGGGCAGCCTCAGCCTCCTGGGCAGCGCAGCAACCAGGCCAGAAGGAGTCCTCTTGTCCTGCAGGTCCTTGAAATCCTATCCCGAATGGAGAGGCTGAGGGGTTGCCAACTGACCGGGCATCAAGCTGGTCTACACTCTTCTGCCTTTAGCAGCAGCTTGGAGAAAGCCGCAGCAGGAGAAAGCACACAAATACCTCCTAATGTTGGGTTTGTATATATCCAAGGAGATGTAGTTCTCCCACCCCATTTATCTTCACAACGACCCTGTGAGGTAGGTTAGTCTGAGAGAGAGAGAGAGAGAGAACTAGAAACTGGCTCAAGGTCTCCCAGTGAGCTTCACGGCGCTCAATGGGGATTTGAATTTGAGTCTCCCTAGTCCTAGTGGGCTGCTCTAACCAAGCCTTACCCAACTTGGAGCTGTCCAGTTGGCAGGGGGATTATGGGAATTGGAGTCCAACAGATCTGGAGGGCACCAGATTGAGGAGGAAAGGCTGCTCTAACCACTATGAAACACTGCCTGCGCCCAAGGTCTGCAGATCTAGCTGCGTTTCAAAGCAGAGGAGCAGTGCCAGTAAGAGAAAGTTGTCAACGGTATCGGAAGGGCGCAGTCTAGATTATAACATTTTGGTTATCCTCTTAGACTATTTTTCTCCAAAAAGCACAGACCATGATGAGGCCTCGCCGTCAGGCAAAGTCAACGGTCACTACTAGGATGGACAGGTGCTGCCCCATATGTCTGAAGAGGAGGCTGTAATTGTGTGGAAAAAAGTGTGTGTGTGTGGGGGGGATAATGTTGTGGGTTGCTGAAACAAGGGCCATGTTTTAGCAGGAAAGAAGGTGCCCTTCAGAGGCAGCAGTCTGTACATGCCTAAAGGCACTTCTTTTTAAAAATCTAAGAAAGCACTCTGCACGTGCTAAGGGGTGCTTTTCCCTTAAAGATGTTATGCTGCTCCAGTATGTTACCCTGTTGTGCTTAGATTAGAAGGCTCAGGCAGGTACTTTTTGCGTCGTTATTTGACTAAAATTAGGAGGCGTTTTGGATTTCATTAAGAGCCTTTCTCTCTTCCCTATAATTTCACCACTGAGGCTGAAACGTACATGTTATAAGGACATGTAACAGTGTACATATTGTAAGAAAGATCCAGAGAGAGAGAGAGAGAGAGAGAGACCTACTTGTTCTGCCCAGGCACTCTGCACATACTCAGAGGTAATATGCCTACAACACCTTAATTTTTAAAAGCAAAAGGCAGGAACTCACCTAGCATGCCAAAAACACCATTCTTCTTTTTAAGGCCTTCCCCAACCTGGTGCCCTCCAGATCGGTTTCACTACAATTCCTATCATCTTCAGCAAGCATGGCCCTAGGCCACACTGTGGATGGGGGTTGTAGTCCAAACTGTTTAGAAAGCACCAGGCTGGGGCAAGCTGATTTTATTTATTTATTTATTTAATAAGAAAATAAGAAGAGCGCTGCTGGATCAGACCAAGGGTCCATCTAGTCCAGCACTCGGTTCACACAGCGGCCAATCAACTGTTGGCCAGGAACCCACAAGGAGGATACGGGTGCAACACCACCCTCTGGCCCATGTTCCCCAGCAACTGGAGTATATAGGCTTACTGCCTCAGATACTGGAGGCCCCTTGAATTGCTCATGGAGGGAGAGAATGGTCTGATCCAGCAAAACACTGATCATTTGGGCGGGAGGATCTATCGTCCTGCCACTTTGGCTCATAACAATCCTCCATTCTTAAGTTCTGATGAAATTTCAGAGGCTGAGCTCATCTGTTTCTTACAGAGAGCTTCCTGTTGCTTAAACTGAGGGAGGATTTTTATTTCACCATTTTCTCCTCAATACTGTTTGTTCCTCTTTCCCTCAGATCGATGGAGCCTCTTGCTGATTCACAACTGCTCCTGTTTGTTTGTCTAGAGACCTTGAAAGAGAAACCTGTCCCAATGTCTGTGAAGCAAAGTAAACCTTTAGTCTGACAACACCTGAAAAATGAAAACCCTCCAAAACAGTGGCTCAGTTTTCAGGCCTTGAGGTACAAAATGGCCGCCCAATCGATGATGGCAGCCATCTTGGATCCCTCAGCCTGCCCGCCATTTCCTGGAAATGGAAATGGATGGAAATGGAAATGGAAATGGAAACTGGCAGACCCCCCAAGTGAGCTAAGCTACGTCCATCTATGTTGTTCCTGTTATATTTTTATTTTATGTTTCTGTCTTATTTTTATTTTGGTCTTTGCTAGGGTGACCCTATGAAAAGGAGGACAGGGCTCCTGTATCTTTAACAGTTGCACAGAAAAGGGAATTTCAGCAGGTGTCATTTATATACATGGGGAACCTGGTGAAATTTCCTCTTCATCACAACAGTTAAAGCTGCCCTCTTTTAAATCTGGTCACTCTAGTATAGTTCCTGCAGCTTTAACTGTTGTGATGAAGAGGGAATATCACCAGGATCTCCATATATACAAATGACACCTGCTGAAATTCCTTTTTCTATGCAACTATTAAACATACAGGAGCTCTGTCCTCCTTTTCATATGGTCACCCTGTCTTTGCTCTTCTTGGTTTGTTTTGCACTGCTTCTAATTCATTTTATTTCTGCACTACATCGCTTTAATTTCTGCAAAATACACTACAGTTTAACTGATGCTTTGGGTACCCAAAGGAGGGCCTTCTCTGCTGTGGCACCCCGGCTGTGGAATGAGCTCCCTAAAGGAGGTTCGCTTGGCACCTACATTATATGCTTTTAGACGCCAGGTGAAGACCTTTTTATTCTCCCAGCATTTTAGCAGTCTATAAATAAATTTTAACTTGGTGTTTTAAATTTGTAATTTTGCATTGCTGCTGTTTTTATCTGGT
Organism: Elgaria multicarinata webbii; assembly: GCF_023053635.1. Classification (NCBI taxonomy): domain Eukaryota; kingdom Metazoa; phylum Chordata; class Lepidosauria; order Squamata; family Anguidae; genus Elgaria; species Elgaria multicarinata. Next base: position 158,839,237 of record NC_086173.1, read on the forward strand.
TGAGCTTTTATATTGTATTTTATAGTATGGTTTTATACTGTTGTTTTGTACTTTGAATGTTTTTAATTTTTGTGAACTGCCCAGAGAGCTCCGGCTATTGGGCGGTATAGAAATGTAATAAATAAATAAATAAAATAAATATGATACAGGTAAACACAACACCTTTCCACTCAATCGCCTCCCCTGAGGGAGACATTTTTCTCCCTGTCTTAAAATACTGGAAGCCAATGGGGAAATCAGGACTTCTTTACACAGCACAGAGTTAAACTATGGAATTTACTACCACAAGATGTAGTGATGGCCACCAATTTGGATGGCTTTGAAAGGGGTTGGACATGGACACATTCTTGAAGGAGAGGGCTATCAAAGGTTACTAGTCCTGATGGCTATGTGGTACTTCCAGTATCATAGGCAGTAAGCCTGTATGCTCCAGTTGCTGGGGAACTTGGGCAGGAGGGTGCTGTTGCACCCGTGTCCTGCTTGCGGGTACACAGCTTGTGCGAACAGAGCGCTGAACTAGAGGGACCCTTGGTGTGATGCAGCAGGGCTCTTAGGATGTTTTCATGTGTACACAAATGGGAGACGCGTTACTGCTTGCTTTGGCAATATAATACTGCATTGCACACGCTATGGAGAATTGAGATCAGATGTCTGAAGTGATGGGTTGTATTTGCAGAGGCTGATGCTAGGGAAAGTGGAAGGCAAAAGGAAGAGGGGCCGACCAAGGGCAAGATGGATGGATGATATTCTGGAGGTGACAGACTTGACCTTGGGGGAGCTAGGGGTGGCGACGGCCGACAGAAAGCTCTGGCGTGGGCTGGTCCATGAAGTCACAAAGAGTCGGAAACGACTGAATGAATAAACAACAAACAACTGAGGTAGGAAGGGGAAGGAAGGAAGGAAGGAAAGAAGTTAGGGGTGGGAGGGGATTCATGCCAAACAACTGGTTCCCCTCTATTCAGCCCTGGTGAGGCTCATCTCGAGTATTGCGTCCAGTTCTGGACTCCACATTTCAAGAAGGAGGCAGGCAGAGGCTGTACAATGCTGTCTGACATCCCATAATAACCCCCGGTGGACGTGGCAGGCTGCGTTTTGCGCCCAAAGGGAAAACCAAGGGTGCAAAGAGCCGCCCTGGATCCCGCGAAGCCCCCAGGAGCAGGCAGGGATAAAAGCGCCCCCAGATCCACGTCTCTGCCAGGAGCCTCTGCGGCTACTTTGAATTGAGTCCGTCTAAGGGTTAAAGAGAGCGAGTGAGCTGGGTCCTAGAGAGGCCCGTGAAGAGGCAAGGCTGTGTGAATGCGCGCACTTCCTCCCCCCACCCTTGGGAAAGCAGCCTGGGAGGTTTGCATGGTGCTCGCGACTGCAGCCTCTCTTCGCCTGCAGAGGAGCAGGTGGGTGCGACACGCAAGGGGGGTCCCATGGGGCGGAGGGGAGGGGGTGGAAACAGCCCCCCCCAGGGCAGGAGCAGAGAAGGGAGGGAGCCAAGGGCAGGGGGTGAGTGGGGAGAGAGCCCGAGCCCCCTGCCCCCCCCAGGCGGCTGACCCACTTGGGGTCCCTCCAGGAGCCCCCCGCCTTGCACCTCCTTCCCTCCCCATCATTAGGCGACCCTGGAAGGGAAGGCGGGAGAAAGGGGGTGCTGGGAGGGACACAGTTTGGGGGTCTCCCCGTGTCTCCGTTATCCAAAACTGGCATTTCAGTGGTCATTCGGTGTCCTCTTTCGTATGTCTCAAGCCTTCGAAATCAACCTGGGTTTTTTTTTTATAAGGACCTACTAAAACAAACCACAGTTCTTGCCCACCGGGATACCGTGAGTGCCCAAAAGGAAACCTAGGAGAGTCCCTCTAGGGAAACCCCTCCTGCCCATAGGGGAATTTAGGACATTGTCTCCCCATAGGGAATCTGTAGGCAGACGCAGGTCAGTGCAGCGGCCTCGGCAGCCTTGGCAAGGAAACATTTGTCATAGAAAACGCCTTGCCTATTTGGGATTAAATAAAAGCGCTGCTTCTTTCCTCCTTCCTGCAGGCTTATACTTGCCCACAGGAAATCCATATCTGCCCAGAGGGAAACATGGGACATTATCTCCCTGTAGGGAATCCATACCTGCCCAGAGGGAAACATCATCATCATTATTATTATTATTATTAGTAGTAGTAGTATCCCGCCTTTTACCCAATGCTGGGCCTCAAGGCGGCCTTACAAAGTTTAAAATATACATGGGGGGGGGGAGGGAAACAAAACCATAAACAATTAAAAAATACACAACAAAAGTATAAGACATTAACATAGATGGAGGGATTATTCTCCAAAGGCCTGCTTGAACAAAAAAGTTTTAGCCTGCTTCCGAAAGCCCATCAAGGAGGGAGCCAGCCTAGCTTCCCCTGGAAGAGAGTTCCAGAGCACCGGAGCAGCCACCGAGAAGGCCCTCTCCCATGTTCCCACCAAGCGTGCCTGTGAAGAAGGTGGGACTGAAAGAAGGGCCTCTCCAGAAGATCTCAAAGCACGGGCAGGCTCATAAGGGAGAATACGTTCTTTCAAATAACCTGGACCCGAACCATATAGAGCTTTATAGGTCATAACCAACACTTTGAATTGTGCCCGGAAACAGACTGGAAGCCAGTGGAGCTGTTTTAACAGGGGAGTTGTGTGCTCCCTGTAACCAGCCCTGGTTAACAATCTGGCTGCAGCTCTTTGAACCAACTGGAGTTTCCGAACACTCTTCAAAGGCAGCCCCACGTAGAGCGCGTTACAGTAATCCAATCGGGATGTAACTAAGGCATGTGTCACCGTGGCCAGGTCCGACATCTCTAGGAATGGGCGCAGCTGGCGCATGAAACATAGGACATTATTTCCCATAGGGAATCCATACCTGCCCGTAGGGAGACGCAGGACAGTGCAGCGGCCTCTGCAACCTTAGCAAGGAAACATTTGTCATAGAAAACTCTTTACCTATTTGGGATTAAATAAAAGCGCTTCAGCCGCCTCTAGACATCTGCTTGAGACTTCTTCTTTTCTCGTTCCTGCAGGCTTCTGATAAGCTACGTCCATCTATGTTGTTCCTGTTATATTTTTATTTTATCTTTCTGTCTTATTTTTAGTTTGGTCTTTGCTCTTCTTGGTTTGTTTTTCACTGCTGCTAATTCATTTTATTTCTGCACTGCACCGCTTTAATTTTCTTTTATGCTTTATTGGGATAGAAGTGTATTTGTAGTTTGTATTTTTAACCCGTTGTAACGTTTTGTATATTTTAAACTTGTAATTCCCCTATAAACCGCTTAAAGATATCTCTTTTTAAACATAGTCACTGGACTATTAAATGAATAAATACTACTACCATGTCAAACAACAAAACACAAAACGATCATGAGATCATGATAAATAAAATTTAAAAGATACAAATATGAAATAAAAACACGATAAAATAGATACAGGGCTGGTCCTACCATTAGGCAGAGTGAGGCTGTCGCCTCAGGGAGTAGATGATGGGAGGCAGGAGCTGAAATGGGTGTGCTGCGGGGCCTGCCCTGAGGCCCCTAAGCCACCCTGCGGCCTTCAGGTGTTGCAAAAGGATCCAGCTGCCAGTCCATGGACAAAGCCAACAGAATGCGGGGGGCGGCCGCCATCTGTTTCTGCACCCCAGGCAGCAAAATGCTGCTGTGCCTTTGGCTCCATCCACACACATAGCACAACTCAGTAATCAAGTGGACTACCACTTTAGGTGGTTGGTATGAGTGCCTTTTTAAAAAAATAATAATCCCCCATGTCAAATATTACTTGCAAGTAAAATGAATAAATAAAACACCTTGGAGGTTGAGGGTATAGCCTCGCTATTGTGCTAGTTTTCTGCTCAGTGGGGGTGGGGGTAGGGTGTTATATAATGGGTATGTGATTTCTCTGCTTGCAGTTTGAAGTAATCCAATCCATGCTGCCACTTCCGAAGTCTTGTCACCTCGTCCTGATGCATATATAGACCAGGCATTAAGAACCGGTTGGTTCTCCTGGACCTTTCACCAGCTTTCAATACCATCAACCATGGTATCCTTCTGGATAGGTTGTCTGGGCTGGGGGTTGGAAGCACTGTGTTGCAGTGGTTCCGCTCCTACTTGGATGGCCGATTCCAGAATTTATTTATTTATTTATTTTATTACATTTATATACCGCTCCCCAGCCGAAGCCCCAGAAGGTGGTGCTGGGGGATTATTGCTCTGTGACTTGGCTCCTAAGCCATGGGGTTCCACAGGGCTCTATTTTATCCCCTATATGCTGTTTAACATATACATGAAGCCGCTGGGGGAGGTTATCCGGAGATGTGGACTGAGGTGTCATCAATATGCGGATGATACCCAGCTCTACCTTTCCTTTTCATCAAACCCAGGGGAGGCAGTGACTGTTCTGAACCAGTGCCTGGGCATGGTAATAGACTGGATGAGGGCTAACAAACTGAGATTCAGTCCAGACAAGACGGAGGTACTGTTAATGAGTGGTTCATCTGTCCGGTGACGTGAAGTTTGCCCTGTGCTGGACGGGGTTGCACTCTCCCTAAAGCAGTGGTTCTCAACCGTCCTAATGCCGCGACCCTTTAATACAGTTCCTCATGTTGTGGTGACCCCCAACCATAAAATTATTTTCGTTGCTACTTCATAACTGTAATTTTGCTACTGTTATGAATCGTAATGTAAATATCTGATATGCAGGATGTATTTTCATTGTTACAAATTGAACATAATTAAAGCATAGTGATCACAAAAACAATATGTAATTATATATTGTGAAATATTTATTTCTAATTACAAATAAATGAAATGTCTCGGTTCCTAAGACCATCGGAAATATGTGTTTTCCGATGGTCTTAGGCGACCCCTGTGAAAGGGTCGTTCGACCCCCAAAGGGGTCCCGACCCACAGGTTGAGAACCGCTGCCCTAAAGGATCGAGTCTGTAGTTTGGGGTGCTCTTAGTTCCAGAACTGTCACTTGTACTAGCATTCAAAGTCCTAAATGGCTTGGGCCAGGTTATTTGAAGGAATGCCTCCTCCCATATGTACCTGTACGGACCTTAAGATTATCCACAGGGGTCCTTCTCTGTGAGCTCCTGCCAAAGGAAGTGAGGCAGGTGGCTACCAGGATGAGGGCCTTCTCTGCTGTGGCACCTCGGCTGTGGAATGAGCTCCCCAGAGAGGTTTGCCTGGTGCCTACACTGTATTCCTTCCGTCCCCAGCTGTAGACCTTTTTATTTTCTCAGTATTTTAACACCTAGTTTAATTCAAAGTTAAACTTTGCTGTTTTAATTCCATATTTTAATCTATATCAATTTCTGCTGTGTGGTTTTATCCTGGTTGTGCTTTTTATATTTTATTTGTATTTTTAGACTGTTGTTTGTTTTATTGTGTTTTTCATGGTTTTAATTTTTGTGAACTGCCCAGAGAGCCTCAGCTATTGGGCGGTATAAAAATGTAATAAATAAATAAATAAATAAACATCAGAAGAGCCCTGCTGGATCAGACCAAGGGTCCATCTAGTTCAGCACTCTGTTCACACAGTGGCCAACCAGCCATCAGCCAGGGACCAACAAGCAGGACATGGGTGCAACAGCACCCTCCCACCCATGTTCCCCAGCAACTGGTACACGCAAGCTTACTGCCTCAAATACTGGAGGTAGCCCACGACGATCAGGGCTAGTAGCCATTGATAGCCTTCGCCTCCAAGAATTTATCCAACCCCCTTTGAAAGCCATCCAAATTGGTGGCCATCACTACATCTTGTGGTAGTGAGTTCCATAATTTAACTATGCGCTTCATCCACAAGCCATTGGGGCTTGATGACTCAAGTGATGTACGTTTGTGAACTAGTCCTAGAATTCGCTTGCTTTCCCCCCCTCCTCCCTCCCAATCCTGTGGGCAGGAACTGTCGTAAGAAATATTTTTGTAAGCCCCGCCTTGAGAGCCTTATACTGTTAGCTTCACCCTACCCGGTGCCTGTTTACACTTCCCTGTGCCTGTTTGCATTCTCTTTCCCTCCTTATTGTTTACTACAACTTTATTAGATTGTAAGCCTATGCGGCAGGGTCTTGCTATTTACTGTGTATAATCTGTACAGCACCATGTACATCGATGGTGCTATATAAATAAATAAATAAATAATAATAATAATAATAATAATAATAATGGGCGGGATAAAAGTACTATAATAAATACAAATAAATAAAATGTCTTGGGCCAGCCGGAATAGATCACTTGATTAAGTTCCAAAGTCCCTGCACAAACAAGTATGTTTTTAAATGGTGGATTCGGGTAGGTTCATGTTGGGAGAGGAGTTGCATCAGGTATTGTGGTCCCAAGCTGTGAAAGCCTTTGTAGGTTAAAACTAGCACCTTGAATCGGGCTCGGAAGGGGGCCGAAGTGGTTCTTATATGCTTGAACCTTCTGGCCACTGCAGTTTTGCGCAAGCAGCTTGATTCAGTTTTCCCCAATGATTTTATTTTACTCATTTGCAGAACCCAGACTTCTCTACCATTTTCCACTTCAAAAAACCCTCCCTACTTTACCTGGATTAATTTTTCCTAACTAGAGGTTGCCAAGTTCTACACCTTGGGTTCTAAGAAGAGTCTCTTTTAACTCTCCTCTGGGTCTGCAACATCCTGTTCTTCAGATCTCTGCCTGGGATAGGGAGATAGACCTTCCTTTTAATTCCACATCTTCCTTGCTCTCTTTCCTTCCTGTAAAAGTTTAGATTATACTTTTTACATTGCATTTAATGAGTTTGGTTTGGGGGACATTTCAGTGGAGCTACATAACAATTCAAATCCTGCTAGTTGGGCCTAGTACTCTTTTCACATTGTTTTCTATCAGGCCTCAGGAAGAGTTAAACTGAAGTGTGCTTTGCAAAGTGTCTACGTGTATTCCTTGGTTATCATTGCATGTTTCACACTTCACTGCTGTATGTGATGTTCTTTTGCATTTACTTTCTTTGTGAACCGTTCATATCTTAAGGCTTTCATTGTGACGTGTTTCATTTGTTTAACGAGTTCAAAGAGCATTCACTGTTTGCTTGCTGAAGTTTTAAAATAATTTTTCAACCATAGACTTAACACAGCTCTGGTTACACCCTCTCTCTCTCCCACTGGGGCAGAGTCAGAACCTCATTTTCAACCGGGAGCCTGATTCCTGTGGGACCAGGGTTGTAGGGACCCATTGGAGACAGGTCCTGGGTATTAAGTTGGCCACAGCTATATCTAATCCATGCAGTTCCTCCATTTTAATTCCTGCAGGACAGTCCTTTCCTGAAGGGAGAAATTGGAAGCTAAAGAAGAAAATTTTACTGGTGGTAGCAGAGATGGAGAAGACAGCATAGACGGAAGAGCAAAACTTTGCTGGCCCTGAGGAGGGAAAAGGCCCCTGTATCATCCAGGAAGGGAGCAGTGCAGAGCCCTGGGAAAGAAGAGTACATTGATGGTGCTATATAAATAAATAAATAAATAAATAAATAAATAAATAAATAAATAAATAATAAGAGTGCAGCAGAACCAGCCTGGGAGCAACCCCAGCCCAGACGTGGAGTGCCAGCCCTTCAGGGACATCTGCTACCAGGAGGCCATGGGGCCCCGAGACGTTTGCAGCTATCTCCACTACCTTTGCCACCAGTGGCTGAAGCCAGAAAGGAACACGAAAGCTGAGATGCTAGACCTGGTGGTCCTGGAGCAGTTCTTGGCCGTCCTGCCCATGGAGATGGCAAGCTGGATCAGAGAATGTGGAGCGGAGACCAGTTCCCAGGCGGTGGCCCTGGCAGAAGGCTTCCTCCTGAGCCAGGCAGAGGACGAAGAGCAGGTGAGAGCATTTCATCCTGATAACTAACAGGGACGGTGTTCTTAATACTTCCCTCAGTTCGTTTTTGCATGTCCTCTAAGGAAAGGATGCCCCAATTTCCAATGGACCCTCCCCCCCCAAGTATAGTTGTTCTTCATGTGTAGAGCAGGCCCTCCTTGGAGGATAGTTAAACTAATAGTGCGTAGTTAAAATATGCTATTTCCTACCATAGGATGTGATGACCACCTATTTCGACTGTTCAAAATGGGGGTTAGAACAAATTCTTGGAGGAGAAGGCTATCAATGGCTACTAGTCTGGATGGCTGTATGGTACCTCTGGTATCAGAAGCAGTATGTCTATGAACACCAGTTGCTGGGGAACATGGGTGGGAGGGTGCTGTTGCACTCGTATCCTGTTCATGAGTTTGTGGCCAACAGCTGATGGGCCATTGTGGGGAGAGAATCCTGGACTAGATGGACCCTTGTTCTGATCCAGAATGGCTCTTCTTACGTTCTTATGATCGGAGGAGAAATGAATGGGTTTACGAAGTTCTGAGGAAGGAGGGGATCCTTCTTCAACCAGCGGTAGAGTCCTCCCAGAGGATAGGAATAACATTTGTAGACACCAAACTGTTGTGTTTATAGCGGGAGATGCTGGGTATCAGGGAATGTCTTGAGAGGTTCTGTTTTTCCTCCTGGCTGGGTTTGGGAGGGTGTTCAAGCGCTTTGCTTATGCCGGGGTTGAACGCTTAGCCCCAAATCACACATCCTTATGTGCTCCCCTGATAAAGACACAGTTGAGTATGTGCTGTGTGGCTTGGAGGGTGGGTCAACTTCAGAAACAGCCCTGAAATGCAAACATATTGGAAAACGCTGCCCTTGGCCTTGACCTGACCCAGTTCTTTCCTTCCCTAATCCCTCTTCTCTCTCTGGGATCCTCCCTCCCGTTCCAGGTGCAGAGGATGTTGGCCAAAGCACCCACAGATTTCCCCAACGCAGAGAAGGATCCATCAGGCATCACACAGAGGCCGCTGGACAGGTGGATCTTGCAGGAGGGTGAGGGAGGACCCTCCTCACTGGGTAAGCGTTAGTGGGACGTATTTCCTCATGGTTTTCCTCCCTCAATTACGCCTGAGGTGCATGAGCTGCTTTAACGTTTTCCTTGAGCCAGATTTTGCGGGGGGGGAAAGGAACTCTTTTTCTCTAGATACTCAAAAAGGAAATGTTGTTTAGTACATAGATTCCACTAAAACTATGAAAATGGAAATGCTTAAGAACGTTAACTTCCCACCTTCTTCGCCTTCCTCACAGGGGACGGACAAACCCGCAGAGAAAGTGATTGGATCCTGGGGGATTCTTCTTGGCCTCCTTTGCTTGGTGGTGGAGTGGAAGCGGTTTCTGCGCAGCCTGGGCAGGTAGGGGAGTCCTGGGTGCCTCTGTCCCCTGCACATCTCTTTGGTCCTGGAAGAACCTGCCCCTTTAGCCTTTGCTCCTTTCCAAGATGGCTGCTAGGAAGGGCTTGAATGTCACTCATGAAGCTCTGGCCTTCAGAAGGAGGACCTCACCATCCTTGTCTTCATGGATTGCAATGTTATGTGTAAGGAGAACCTCAATTCTTCTTCTGCTTTCAGGGTCCGGTGACTTTTGAGGAGGTGGCCGTGTATTTCTCGGAGGAGGAGTGGGCTCTGCTGGATCCAGGCCAAAGGACTCTGCACAAGGAAGTCATGGAGGGGAATCTTGAGATCCTGTCCTCTCTGGGTAAGGAATGGGACCCCTCTGGGTAAGGTTCCCCCTTTGCCTTCCTGGCAGATCCTAGAAGGTGGAAGTATGAGTTTGTGCTTGTGCCCTCGGTATTTAAGTTTTCGAGATGTCCCATCTCTCTTGAACTCAGTTTTCCTTCATAATTTTTAGCTATGGGATCTGACCCGAGCTTTCTCTGAGCTTTTTGTAATTGGTTTTCCTAATGTCCAACGTACATGTCAACTAAGCTTTCTTTTCAGAGCCCTCACTGTCATGGATTTGGAGATAACATGGTCACTTTCTCCCAAAGTTTCTGCCACATTGACTTCATCCACCCGTTCTTCCCCATGGGTTACGATTAAGTCCAGGACAGCAGATCTGCCTGTTGCTTCTTAGACCTACCTGAGAGTTAGACTAGCAGAAGATGCTCCATCACTACAGTGATTTGCCCATGTGAACGTTGGATCATCTTTTCCAGTAAAGCATCATCCATGTCTTCTGACTCCCTGGGTGGTCTGGACAATACAACCACAACCATAATATTCTTGTTTCTCACTCCATCTTTACCTTATTGTTTTCAACAAGCCTTCCTTCCTCAGGAGCCTCGTGTGGCGCAGAGTGGTAAGCGGCAGTTACTGCAGCCGAAACTCTCCCCACGGCCTGAGTTCAATCCCAGCGGAAGCTGGTTCTCAGGCAGCCGGCTCAGGTCGACTCAGCCTTCCATCCTTCCGAGGTCCGTAAAATGAGTGCCCAGCTAGCTGGGGGAAAGGTAACTGCGACTGGGGAAGGCAATGGCAAACCACCCCGCTACAAAGCCTGCCAAGAAAACGTCAGCGAAAGCAGGCGTCCCTCTAGGAGTCAGCAATGACTCAAGTGCTTGCGCGAGAGGTTCCTTTCCTTTCTTTCCTTCCTCAGAGTCATGGGCTTCCCTACAGGTATCTACATTCCTTACAAATAAAATGACCTCTGCTCCCTTCCCTTTGAACAAGGTCTCCCTTTCAATGGCTATTTTCCCATCTTATCCTAGCAGGTCTCATTGATGCATATCGGATTGTACCTACCACGGTATATTCAGATTTCAAATTCAACCTGTTTTTTCCCGTCATCCGTGGCTTGTAGGACATCGGAGGCCATGTTGATTAAACGTACCCAGTTTCTCTGCTCTCTTTGCATAAAACGACTGGGCTCAGCTCTTTCCTTTCCTTTCCCCTTTGTGTTCTTGCCCTCAATATATGGCTCCATAGTGAAGCCTGGACTTTTGATATCCCCTTCTCAGCACTCTCCCAATCCTAGAATTGTGGAGTTGGAAGGTACCACAAGGATCATCTAGTCTGACCCTCTGCAGAGTGCAGGAAAACCCATTAAACCATGAGAGGTGCCCTCTCAATCAGGTGAGCGACACTGAGCCATGAAACCAAACCAAGTGACACCATGATCTGCATCTAGATGAAGCTTTGGCAATTCCGTTGTCATGAAGGGATACGTACCTGATCAAGTCCTGTAACCTCTACAAATATGATGATGTGGCCCTGGAGGATAATGAATCCAAAGGGTTCCCTTTGCTTGCCAGGGGAGTTTGCTGCAGTGTCCTTCCAAGGCCTTGCGCTGTCGATGTGATTGCTCCAAAACACACGTCGACAACTTGAAAGGCTTTGCCACCTTCATATTTTTCTTTGGAGCTGAGAGCAATGAAACAAGTGGTTTGATGGCTAAAATGCACCCAGAGGAAAACACTCGGAATACCTGACTAAACATTGACAAAAGCCCATTGATGGACTTATTCTGTGGCAGTGATGGCTGCCAACCCACCTTACTTTGCTGCCATGATTGCATCTGTATAACGTTGAAGACGTTACAGATATTATCTTAATGTCCTCCATGGAGGACGCACCGGGGAGCAGACTGTGTTTCATTTTGAAATATAGGTCTGTTAAAAACAATAGTACAACCCAGCGAGATGGTCTAGGGGGTACTATGACTGAGGATTTCCAAAGCCCCTGAGACATTGAAAAGAACCACGAGGGTTGAATTCCCCCTGTCCAGTTCCCATTTAAATAACCAGCTAGGACAAAATGGCAGATTTTTACGTGCATTTTGTTTTTACAGTATTTTACGTTGTTCCTTTATTGTTTGAAATATTTTGTAAGAGCTCTTCTATGTAAATGAAAGTGCAGTATGCCACTCTAGTTGTCTGTTCGATTGAACATCAGGGGATATTTTATATGTTTGGAAGAATCTGCCTTTCCAACCATTTTTTTTTTATCCTATTAATCAAATCAGCAAACCATTTGGTTTGTTCCCTGATTTCAGGAAGATTTCTCTTTTTATTCTTGCAGGTGATTGCAGGGAGAGCAAGGAAAATGGCATAAACCAGAGAATAAAAACTGAAACTGAAGAGGAGTGGGAAACGAAATCCATTTTTTTTGAAGGGTCAGACGTCTGTGAAATTCTAATACCAGAAGAACCAAGCAATAGGAACATTCACAATAGGAAGACACAGTGGAAAACCTTTCATGATATAAAGACTCAGAAGATTTACCTTACCAAATATCAACCATTTCACAGAGAAGAGAAAAGATTTCAGTGCTTGCATAAAAGAATTCACTTAGGAGATAAGCCCTATGAATGTTCAGAGTGTGGAAAGAGCTTCACTATGAGCGGCCTGCTTAAGTCACATCAAAGACTTCACACAGGGGAGAAGCCCTATAATTGCTCAGAGTGTGGAAAGAGCTTCACTATGAGTGGCCTGCTTAAGTCACATCAAAGAATTCACACAGGTGAGAAGCCCTATGTTTGCTTAGAGTGCGGAAAGAGCTTTGCTCAGAGCAGGAACCTTAAGCAACATCAAAGACTTCACACAGGGGAGAAGCCCTATAATTGCTCAGAGTGTGGAAAGGGCTTCACTACAAGTGGCCTGCTTAAGTCACATCAAAGAATTCACACAGGTGAGAAGCCCTTTGTTTGCTTAGAGTGCGGAAAGAGCTTTGCTCAGAGCACAAACCTTAAGAAACATCAAAGAATTCACACAGGGGAGAAACCCTATGAATGTTCAGAGTGTGGAAAGAGCTTCAGTCAGAGAAGACACCTTAATCAACATCAAATTAAACATACAGGGGAGGCGCCCTATAAATGCTCAGAGTGCGGAAAGAGCTTCACTATGAGCAAACTACTTAAGTCACATCAACAACTTCACTCAGGGGAGAAGCCCTATAAATGCTCAGAGTGCGGAAAGAGCTTCAGTTCGAGTGGCTGTCTTAAGTTACATCGAAGAATTCATACAGGCGAGAAGCCCTACAAATGCCTACAGTGCGGAAAGAGGTTCAGTCAGAGCAAACACCTTAATCAACATCAAAGAATTCACACAGGGGAGAAGCCCTACAAATGCCTAGAGTGTGGAAAGAGCTTTAGTCAGAGTGGCCACCTTAAGCGACATGAAAGAATTCACACAGGGGAGAAGCCCTATGAATGCTCAGAGTGTGGAAAGAGCTTCACTATGAGCGAACCACTTAAGTCACATCAAAGAATTCACACAGGGGAGAAGCCCTACAAATGCTCCGAGTGCGGAAAGAGCTTTGCTAACAGCAGGAACCTTAAGCGACATCAAAGAATTCACACAGGGGAGAAGCCCTACACATGCTCCGAGTGTGGAAAAAGCTTTGCTGACAGGACGAACCTTAAGCAACATCAAGGAAAACATGTAGGGGAGAAGCCCTATGAATATTCAGTGTGGAAAGAGCTTCATGATGAGCAAACTACTTAAGTCACATAATTCACACAGGGGAGAAGCCCTACAAATGCCCAGAGTGCGGAAAGAGCTTTTCTCAGAGCCCACACCTTACACGACATCAAAGAATTCACACAAGGAAGAAGCTATAAAAGTGCTCAAGAGTTTGGAAAGCAATTCAATCACAGTTTGCCACTTCCCTCTTGTGAAACAATCCATACAGGTGAGACGCGCTATGAATGCTTTGTATATGAAAAGTGCTTTCACCGGAGCATGGACTGTACCTTGCTTCAAAGAATTCACTCAGGAGAAAAGCTCTTTCAGTGCTCTGAGTGTGGAAGCCAGGACATTCTTCTTCCTTTTGTTTTCGATACAAATTGCGAGCTGGGCAGTCTGAAGATGGGAGTGGGGGTGGGGGCAAGTAACCCATATCCGAATGATAAGAACAGAGTGCGTAGCATGCAACGAAAGTTTTGGCTGCAAAGTCCTTGCGCTTTACCTTGAAAGACTCGTTGAGGGGTATAAATAATACTCACAGTCCTTATTCGTCAGTAAAGTAAAGTTCTTTTACTGAGGCTTTCTTATCAGTTTAGTATAAACTTTCATTTACACGCATAGTTATCATAATCATCATCAACACGGATCTTCGATCACTTAAACATAAACCTAACAACCTAACAAGATGCCATTAAACACTGTGCATCTTAAATACATTTCACCACTAGTTATTGCAACATACTTAATTCTCCAATTCTCCTCTGCCCATGTCCGACACGTAGGCCACGTCCTCCATGCTCCAGCTGCAATCTTACCAAGTCCAGAAACATGATTACAAAGCTTTTAACCTTCCAACTGCAAGCAAGAAAAACAAATTGTCACAAAAACTGTTTAAATAAATGTATATACCTTGCTCACATTGGCAAGTTACATTACACTGCCCCAATTCTATTTCACAAATCTGTAAGTACATATATACATATAAGTGACGTGTAACATGTGCGTAAACCATGCTATCAATAAAATAATTATACAATGTTTGGTGACCATTCAATAACAAAAACAGTTTTGTAACATGAGACAATTCAAAAACAACAGTTTTGCAGTGTGTAATAATTCAATAACAATACTTCTGCAGCGTGAACAATTTTTCAACAGGAGTCCGGTACATTAACCTGTTTCGCCAGGGACTGCTTCCTTGGGAACACCCTATAGAACATATATATATATATATATATATATATATCTCCAATTACTCAATATATATATATATATATATATATATATATGTATCTCCAGTTACTCACATAGTATTTAAGACCAGCATTTCTCCTTAACATTCTTATTTAAAACAATTGAACTAAAAAAAATCTCTGGTGTTGTTTCCTACCTTATTTGAGACAATTAGCCAAGGCCTTTCATACAGTTTCCCATTATATATAATCTCTGGAAAATATATTATACAATTGTTACTATCATTGAACAACAACATTCCATTCTCTCTAGTGTGTAATCTTAGCTCCATTCTGAACCTACCCGTTATTTTTCTGGCCAAAAAACTCTCAAGGCTACTGGATACAGTTGGAGGCTGATTAGCAACATCAGTTGTTTTATACTACTGGTAGTAGGGCTAATTCATTATTCTAGGCAAGGAATGCTGACAGCTCTAATTGGTTATGAAGTCTTGATGGATGTATTATTGTCTGTAGACGATAGATCCACTCAGCTTCCTTACATAGAAGTAACCTGTTGATGTTTTGACACTCATGGTGGGCTGCATAAACCCGGTCAATCACCAGAAATTGAAAATCATCATAGCGGTGATTAAATTGAAGAAAATGTGAAACTAGAGGTGCTTCCTCAATCCTGTTTTTTATTTTTGACTGATGATCTATAATTCAGGTAGGAATATTGCGTGTGGTTTTCCCCAGATATAATAATTGGCATGGGCAAATGGTTATGTAAATCACTTGTTCAGTAGTGCATGTTGAAAAATGTCATAGTTAGAAAACAGATCCCATGGTAGGATGATAAAAGCGCTTAGTCTGTAGTGCCTGATGACACACCGAGCACCCACTACACCTATAATGTTTTGAAATATTGATCCGTGACCTGGGTGGATCAATATCTGTCCTGATAAGATAATTCCTTATTATTATTATTTATTTATATAGCACCATCAGTGTACATGGTGCTGTACAGATAACACAGTAAATAGCAAGACCCTGCCGCATAGGCTTACAATCTAATAAGTTGTAGTAAACAATAAAGAGGGAAGGAGAATGCAAACAGGCACAGGGAAGTGTAAACAGCACCGGGTAATAATGTGCCAGTTTTTCCGAATAGAGTTACTGATGGCTCGTGCAGCCGGTGTGTATTCAAAAGCACAAGTGATATTATCTTGTGTCGGCTTTTGCTTAACAGATAATAAGATACTTCTTGTGGCTGCATCTGCTCGTCGCTCTGCTTGCTTAATTATTGACATGGAACATCCCCTCTTTATCAAAGACTCACGAAGCCTCCACTTCTGCTTGATAGGGCTGGAAAAGGATAGCTTTCATGTGCACACTGAAACTTTCAATTCTGAATCAAACTTTAAAGCTCATTTTAAAATACACATGCTGAAGAAACCATATAAATGCCTGGAGTGTGGAAAGAGCTACAGTCAAAAGATACATCTCACTTGGCATCAAAGATTTCATACAAGGGAAAAACCGTATCATTGTTGGGAGTGTGGAAAGCGTTTCAGTAAGAAGAAATATCTAAATAACCATCAAAGAACTCACACAAGGGAGAAACCATATAATTAGAGTGTGGAAAGAGCTTCAGTCAGAAGGCACATCTTACTTCTCACAAACGAACTCACACAGGGGAGAGACCACATCATTGTTTGGAGTGTGGAAAGAGATCCAATGAAAACAGAAAACTTACTCAGCATCAAAGAATTCACACAGGGTAGAAAACACATCATTGCTTTCATTGTGGAAACAGCTTCAGACAGAAGAGTAATCCCACTTCTCATCACAGACTTCGCACAAGAGAAAAACTATATCAATGGAGTAATAATAAACACTAATTTGAATTGGTAACGATTTAACCAGGGCTGTGGAGTCGGTCGGAAGCAATTCTCAGGTTACTGGAGTTGGTAAACATGTTCCGACTCCTAATAAATTTAAATTGTATATAGGGTTGCGATATGTATATTCACTCGAATTTTATATTCAAATGATACTTTAATCTTGAAAAAGGTTTATGTTACTTATGTACCTAACTGAGTTCATTTCTTTTAAAATTGTCATTTGTTAAGTTGTTTTAGGTGTTCAATTGTTTTTTTACTTTTTTGAAGTTTTGACTTTGATATCAAAGTAAATACTTTAGATTTTTGAACTAGTAGAGAAAGTTGTTCCTGATTTTCTTTTATAGTTTCATATCCTATTACTTTATACTCTATAGTCTTTTGATAAACCGCCCAGAGAACTTCGGCTGTGGGGCGATATAAATGCAATTAATTAAATAAATAAAAATATAACCTCATTGTTTTCATTTTTGGGCTTCTTTAATAAATAAAATAAAATAAACCAGAATGTCTTAGCTATAGCCTTTAGACCTGGGCTTTAACAAGTTCGTTAAAGCCTCGTGTGGCGCAGAGCGGTAAATTGATCCCAGCGGAAGCTGGTTTCAGGCAGCCGGCTTGGGTTGACTCAGCCTTCCATCCTCCCGAGAGGTCGGTAAAATGACTACCCAGCTAGCTGGGGGAAAGGTAATAACAGTCTGGGAAGGCAACAGCAAACCACCCCATTATAAGGCCTGCCAAGAAAACGTCAACAAAAGCTGGTGTCCCTCTAAGAGTCAGTAATGACTCAATGCTTGCATGAGAGGTTCCTTTCCTTTTAACACAGTGGTTCTCAACCTTCCTAATGCCGCAACCCTTTAATACAGTTCCTCATGTTGTGGTGACCCCCAACCATAAAATTATTTTCGTTGCTATTTCATAACTGTAATTTTGCTACTGTTATGAATCGTAATGTAAATATCTGATATGCAGGATGTATTTTCATTGTTACAAATTGAACATAATTAAAGCATAGTGATTAATCACAAAAACAATATGTAATTATATATTGTGAAATATTCATTTCTAATTACAAGTAAATGACCATCGGAAATATATGTTTTCCGATGGTCTTAGGCGGCCCCTGTGAAAGGGTCGTTCAACCCCCAAAGGGGTTGCGACCCACATGTTGAGAGCCACTGTTTTAACAGGTTAGGGTTCTAAAAAGTTGCGTGCTTGCAGTTAATGTAGGAAATATATCAGAAATTTATTTCCTATATCAATACATAATTAAAACAGTCAGAGTTGGAGTCGGAGATGCCATGAATAAAGGAGTCAGAGTCAGAGGTTTTATGTGCTGACTCCACAGCCCTGGATTTAACACATAACATTATACCAAAATGAGAAGACAGGATACCTGATGCTAGGGAAAGTGGAAGGCAAAAGGAAGAGGGGCCGACCGAGGGCAAGATGGAGGAATGATATTCTGGAGGTGACAGACTTGACCTTGGGGGAGCTGGGGGTGGCGACAGCCGACAGAAAGCTCTGGCGTGGGCTGGTCCATGAAGTCACGAAGAGTCGGAAACGACTGAACGAATAAACAACAAAGTAAAAAGTGATGCGTAATCCCATTTCTGATCACAGTCTTCACACGAGAGAAAAACTATATCAATGGAGTGCGGAAAGAGCTTCAGTCAGAAGACACATCGAACTAAATATCAAAGAGCTCACACAGATGAGTAAGCATGTGGTTGCTTTTCACTCATTATCCAAGATTTCACACAGGAGAAAAACATATCATTGTGTGCAGTGTGGAAAGAACTTCAGCCAGAAAACACATCTTAAAAGCACTCACACAGGGTAGAAATCAGGATAATTTGGAATGTGGAAAAGGCTTCATTCATAAGCTAACTCGCTTCTTACCAAAGAAATGACACGTAAGGGAAATAATATAAGTGCTTAGATTGTAAAAAGACTTCACACGGGAGAAACCATTTACATATTTTGAATGTGCTGAGAACTGAAGCTAAGACGACAAAGAGTGATCATGACACGCAGATCATAAATATTTCCAAAATATGGGGCAGGATAGATTTTCTCAGTTACATACATTTGGTGTTTCTTGTATAGTTTATTTATTCTTGTAGGTGTGTTGAAAGGAAACAGGCATTTTCTAATAATGAATAAATATGTGCAGTCAGCAAAGGCAAGACAAGACTTGCATTAAAGGCGGTTGGGGATTGCTGTTTTAGTAAAGGCAAGTTGGAAAACCACACAAACCTCGTCATCTGATTTGTCCTTCATGAAGTGTATAATTGTGCCAGATACCAAACTGGAAGGAAAAGAATTAGAGCAATATTACAAAGGTCTCTGAAACCAAAATTAATACTCAAAACAAAATGGTTTTAAGAAAATCAGTGAGATACAAGATTCAAATGGAGCTACCACTGTAAACACAGGCATAAAATTTAATAAAATAACTGAGCCATACTGTTAAGTATAACAAGTAATAATAAACACTGAATAATTTAAATTGGTTACGATTTATCACATAACATCATACAAAAATAAGATCAGTAGTAAAAAGTGATGTGTGTCATTTCCTTCTAGTGTTTGTGGACAACTTAGTTCTCACTTTGGTATAATGTTGCATTTTGTGTTAAATCATTACATTTATAAATTATTAAGTGTTTATTATCACTTTTTATGCTTAACAGTTATTTTCTTAAATTTTATTGGAGCGGTTCCAGCAAGCTAAATTTATTTATTTATTGCATTTCTCCATCGCCCAATAACCGAAGCCCTCTGGGCGGTTCACAAAAATTAAAACTATTCAAAGTATAAAACCGTCATATAAAATACAATACATAAAAACAACAACCAGGATAAAATCAGCAGCAGTGCAGAAATAGAAATTTAAAATACAAATTTAAAACAATACTTACAGATGGCACATTTAAGGTGAGGTTTACAGCTGGCCTTGGATGGGGTTCATTCCCCCTGTGTAGGCTTCCAAGAAGGATCATCCAGGGGTCTGGAAACAAAGCCCTATGAAGAGAGACTGAAAGAACTGGGCCTGTTTAGCCTGGAGAAGAGAAGGCTGAGGGGAGACATGAGAGCACTCTTCAAATACTTAAAAGGTTGTCACACAGAGGAGGGCCAGGATCTCTTCTCGATCCTCCCAGAGTGCAGGACACGGAATAACGGGCTCAAGTTAAAGGAAGCCAGATTCCAGCTGGGCATCAGGAAAAACTTCCTGACTGTTAGAGCAGTACGACAATGGAATCAGTTACCTAGGGCGGTTGTGGGCTCTCCCTCACTAGAGGCCTTCAAGAGGCAGCTGGACCACCATCTGTCAGGGATGCTTTAGGGTGGATTCCTGCATTGAGCAGGGGGTTGGACTCGATGGCCTTGTAGGCCCCTTCCAACTCTGCTATTCTATGATTCTATGAGACTGAAAGAACTGGGCATGTTTAGCCTGGAGAAGAGAAGATTGAAGGGAGACATAAGAGCACTCTTCAAATACTTAAAAGGTTGTCACACAAAGGAGGGCCAGGATCTCTTCTCGATCCTCCCAGAGTGCGGGACACGGAATAACGGGCTCAAGTTAAAGGAAGCCAGATTCCAGCTGGACATCAGAAAAAACTTCCTGACTGTTAGAGCAGTACAACAATGGAATCAGTTACCTAGGGAGGTTGTGGGCTCTCCCACACTAGAGGCCTTCAAGAGGCAGCTGGACCACCATCTGTCAGGGATGCTTTAGGGTGGATTCCTGCATTGAGCAGGGGGTTGGACTGGATGGCCTTGTAGGCCCCTTCCAACTCTGCTATTCTATGATTCTATGAGACTGAAAGAACTGGGCATGTTGAGCCTGGAGAAGAGAAGATTGAGGGGAGACATGAGAGCACTCTTCAAATGCTTAAAAGGTTGTCACACAGAGGACGGCCAGGATCTCTTCTCGATCCTCCCAGAGTGCAGGACACGGAATAACGGGCTCAAGTTAAAGGAAGCCAGATTCCGGCTGGACATCAGGAAAAACTTCCTGACTATTAGAGCAGTACGACAATGGAATCAGTTACCTAGGGAGGTTGTGGGCTCTCCCACACTAGAGGCCTTCAAGAGGCAGCTGGACAACCATCTGTCAGGGATGCTTTAGGGTGGATTCCTGCATTGAGCAGGGGGTTGGACTAGATGGCCTTGTAGGACCCTTCCAACTCTGCTATTCTATGATTCTATGAAGGCCTTGAAAGTGTATTCTGTTACTGTGTCCTTCTCTTGCTAGGACTGCTGCTGCTGGCATTGCAGGTATTGTTGCTCGTTTGATTGGTGGCTTTTTTATTTTTTATTGCTTTTTTTTATTACCCTTAAGTTTGATCGCTTTTAATATTTTAACTGTTTTTTTATGTACTTTATTGCCATGATCCACCTTGGGAGTGCTTCTGCCCTCAAAGGTGTCCAAGAAAGTTTTTTAGTACATACCGTATTTCTTCGATTCTAAGACGCCATCGATGGTAAGACGCACACTAATTTCAGTACCACCAACAGGAAAAAAAAAACCTAAGACACACCCACGATTCTAAGATACACCCCTTTTTTAGAGATGTTTATATGGGGGGGGAGTGTGTCTTAGAATCGAAGAAATACGGTATTAAATAATATCCTTTCTACTTGAATTTTCAGAAAGCCAGGTCATATATTTTTCTAAAACTTATTATTATTTATTTATATAGCGCCATCAATGTACATGGTGCTGTACAGAGTAAAACAGTAAAACAGCCAGACCCTGCCGCATAGGCTTACATTCTAATAAAATCATAATAAAACAATAAGGAGGGGAAGAGAATGCACCAAACAGGCACAGGGTAGAGTAAAACTAGCAGTATAAAAGTCAGAACAAGATCAAGTTTTAAAAGCTTTAGGAAAAAGAAAAGTTTTTAGCTGAGCTTTAAAAGCTGCGATTGAACTTGTAGTTCTCAAATGTTCTGGAAGAGCGTTCCAGGCGTAAGGGGCAGCGGAAGAAAATGGACGAAGCCGAGCAAGGGAAGTAGAGACCCTTGGGCAGGTGAGAAACATGGCATCAGAGGAGCGAAGAGCACGAGCGGGGCAATAGTGTGAGATGAGAGAGGAAAGATAGGAAGGAGCTAGACAGGGTCCAAACTACTGATGCATTGTATTCTGGCCTACTGAAGAGAGATTTTCCTTTCATGAGTTTGGAGAGGTTCTAAGCGGTTCATCAAAAGTTATGAAGGTTGTCCTGCCCCAGTCAGGCTTTCAGGCAGCAGCAACAGCTGTCAACGTTTGGTCATGTAGGCTCAATATTGTGGGACTTACTTGTTTCTAAACATGCATAGTTTAGCACCCTGTGGGAGTTTTTTTATTGTTGTATTTTCTGTGTGACACCATTGACTGTACACAACTCAGAAATCCTAAGACGTGTGAAATATAGTATATAGATATTACATAAAAAGCACAACGTTTGTTATTCTTGCCCGATTCCAAGAAATAATGTGAGAGTGGATGTTTCATGAGAAACTCTGGCTGGTGAGAGCTTTTAAAGGTAACAGGCATATCTGGGGTCCTTGCTTTCAAAATCAAATAAAATTCCTCGTCCTCAAACAACAGCAACGCAGCGTTTTTTTCCCAGGGGAGTGTATTTTGCAGCACTTACTCTGGCTTCGGAAGTCATGTGCCAGAAGCAAGTGTTCCACGGGGCCTAAAGCGCCTCTTCTTGCCCTCTGCCACCTGAAGCGTGTAGTTTCTCCCCCAAACCGCTGGAAATTTCAGTGTCCTGGTTTGACTTGTTGAGCCTCCCGGGACCTCGTGATTCTCATGGCAAGAAGAGGCTCTCAACGGAGAACCACCCTTTACAACACCCCCCTGCGCCCCACAGACACGCTGGCTGAACTTTTTATTTCATTTTATTTATTGCATTTTTATACTGCCCAATAGCCAAAGCTCTCTGGGCGGTTCACAAACAGATCCACCCAGCAAGAAGAGGGAGTGTTATAACATAAGAAGCCTCATGCCGGGTCAGACCAAGGGTCCATCTAGTCCAGTACTCCGTTCACACAGTGGCCAACCAGCTGTCGACCAGGAACCAACAAAGCAGGACACAGTGCAGCAGCACCTTCCCACCCATGGTCCACAGCAACTAGTGTATACAGTAGCCCTTGATAGCCTCCTCCTCCAGGAATTTATCTGGCCCTCTTTCAAAGCCAGCCAAATTGGTGGTCATAACTCCATGTTGTGGTCGTGAATTCTAGAAGAGAGTCATCGTTGCCAGCAGCAGCTGAGGGGGTGATAGAGCAGCTTAGCAAAAAAAATCGTGCACACTGTGATACAAGTGTGAAATTTGGTATGGTGCCATTTATGACCATGTAAATTAAAATGAGATATAAGGGCATCTTGGGAAATCATCGTAACAGCCGCCATCTTGGAAAATGGCAGCCAAAATTCAGTTTCCGCACAATAACTCTATTATTTGTAATCTGACAGAAAAAACGCCTCAATACAAAATTAAAGAGCATAAACAATGTTAAGAGTCATTAACAATCTTTTCATAGGAGCAACTCGTCGAGATGTAAAGGTTTTATTCCTACCCATTTGTCTGAGAAGTCAACAAGATGCACTATCTCACCCTCATTCCAATCTTGCACGTTGTGTTGCAAGCCTGAAACTTTCAGAGGTCACATTTTACACATTTTTCAACATTATCAAAGTAAAGGAAAACCAATCCTCCACAGATGCAAACACGTGGAATTTCGCATTGGTGGATTATCAGGACAATGGCTTAAGGGGATTTTTTAAAAAAATCCTAAAAAAAAAAAATCAAGGGATGAACCGATCTGATTCAAGCTTGGCATACCCAAAGCCCTACTTAAAAGCTCTCAGGGTCCCAAGTTTCATCTGTTTATCTTTAAAAAATAAGGGAGCTATGGGCAAGGAGGGGGGTAGGGTTGGAGCAGCAAAAGTATGTTACACGGCTCAGCTCCTTGGTTTGAAAGGCGTGGAGGAGGAGAGCCGCCCCACCCTCCCCTTTCATCAGCAAGCTCTCCCTTACAGCACACGCCCCCAGCAAAGGAAAAAGCAGGAGGGCAGCACTACACGGAGGCTTCAGGGTGCATTAAATTCACTTGGGGAAAATAATCCAGTCTTTCCCCATTCTAGGAAAAGACAGAAGAGGCAGGGTATCTGCAGGACAGGCATGATGTCATGTGAGTACCATGCTGCAAAACCACACACCAGGCCTGCAGGTGCCCTGCCCTCTTTTAAATCTGGGCACTTTAGTATAGCTCTTGCAGCTTTAACTGCTGTGATGAAGAGGGGAATTTCACCAGGTTCTCCATATATACAAATGACACCTGCTGAAATCCCCTTTTCTAGGCAACTGTTAAAGATACAGGAGCCCTGTCCTCCTTTTCATAGGGTCACCCTAGGCAACACTGTTCTTTCTGCAGTGGCTGTAAGGGCTGCGGGGAGGGATCATATTCCTCCTTTCATGGTCAACAGCAATATCTATTACCGTATTTCTTTGATTGTAAGAAGCCATCGATTATAAGACTCACACTAATTTAAGTACCACCAACAGAAAAAAACAACACCCAAGACACACCCGCGATTCTAAGACGCACCCCATTTTTAGAGATGTTTATATGGGGGGAAAAGTGCGTCTTAGAATCGAAGAGATAGGGTGACCATATGAAAAGGAGGACAGGGCACCTGTATCTTTAACAGTAATGTAGAAAAGGGAATTTCAGCAGGTGTGAATTGAAGAGGGTGAAATTCGCTCTTCAGCACAACAGTTAAAGCTACACTAGCTATAGTAGAGTGGCCAGATACAAAAGAGGGCAGGGCTTCTGCAGCTTTAACTGTTGTGATGAAGAGGGAATTTCACCCTCTTCAATTGACACCTGCTGAAATTCCCTTTTCTACATTACTGTTAAAGATACAGGAGCCCTGTCCTCCTTTTCATAGGGTCACTCTAAGATAGGGTACCTTTTCTATGCAACATTATTATTATTATTATTATTATTATTATTATTATTATTATTATTATTATTATTATTATTATTATTTCTTGCCCACCTCTCCATTTTTTCGAGGCGGGGAGCAACAATAAATGTTAAAATACAGGAGCCCTGTCCTCCTTTTCATATGCTCACATTCATTGCCTTTCTCATATCTGTGCAAGCATGCGCGGATGCTTTTATAGGTTAAACTAGCCAAGATGCCCTTTCCTAGAGAGGACGTGGGTTGAAATTGAGAGAGGGAGGAAGCTAGAAGTGTGGGTGTGCAGGCAAAGCCTTCCCTGTCTCTATGGTGCAAAGCTGAATGGAGGGAAGTGGGGGCGGGGGCGGGGGGACACCTCCTTCCTGAGATGTCTTCTGGCGGGTTGTCTCTTTTGGATGCTCCTCTAAGTTGCTCACCTGAATGCTGATGATAAGAGGCACCGTTGGCTCGATTGCAAGGCTGGTGAATTGCTGCTCCAGCGCACCTTTGCAATTCCCTCCCAGCCATGCTTCTGGATGCTGCACGCAGCTGTGAGTGGGTGCTTTGGGGCTTACTAGCAGAGCTGACTCCGAATCCTTGGGGGTAGTAGGAGGGGGCAGGTATGCATTGGAGGAGGGCATTTGGGCACCAAGGAGGGAAAGAATCCTTTAGGGCAAGAAAGAAAGCGGTGTGGGGGGGGAAGCAGCAAAGAGAGCTTCAGCTATTGGGCGATATAAAAATGTAATAAATAAATAAATTGTGGGCTGGAGAAAGGCTGGCGTGAAAAACGAAGGAAAGGGGTTCCGACCCTATGAAATCAGCCTCTCTGCATTCAGTCAGGCTTACTCCTGGGGATGGCAGCCTTAAGGCGAGCCGGTGCCCCTTCCCCATACTCTAAAAGTATGCCCTCGATGAAGGGCGCTTAGTTAGGGTGACCCAATGAAAAGGAGGACGGGGCTCCTGTATCTTTAACAGTTGTACTGAAAAGGGAATTTCAGCAAGTGTCATTTGTATGTATGGAGAACCTGGTGAAATTCCCTCTTCGAAAGCTGCAGGTGCCCTGCCCACTTTTAAATCTGGTCACTCTAGTCTAGCTCCTGCAGCTTTACCTGTTGTGATGAAGACGGAATTTCATCATGTTCTCCATATATACAAATGACACCTGCTGAAATTCCCTTTTCTATGCAACTGTTAAAGATACAGGAGCCCTGTCCTCCTTTTCATATGGTCACCTTACACAACATGGGACATAGCCATTAATGATAAACTGACATGCAATATTAAGTGGAGAAAAGGCGTAACTAAAATAAATGAGTTCGAAGGAATCTGGAAACAGTTCCTAGTGTTCGTGTTTACTAAGGGAAGTGGGAAACCACCAGCAGAAGAAATGATTAGATTTTGGACTCAAGAATGATCCCGAGGTGGGGGGTGCACTTTTATGTTAAGAATGAAGATGTTGTAGTGTGATAAGGCATATGTAATAGTTTTTGATATTTGTACTCAACAATTATTCAATATGTATGCAGCAGATATTTGATGTATTTTTTTTCTTATTGTGTTTGTTTCAGTTATATTTTGGAAATGTTTATCTATGTTTATATAGTGTTGAAAATGAATAAAAATTATTATAAAAAAAAAAAAAGATACAGGAGCCCTGTCCTCCTTTTCATAGGGTCACCCTAGCTTAGTTTGATTTGCAGCTTTTCAGGACCTCTGATAGTAGCTTTCTTCGACCTGACACCCTCCCGATGTGTTGGACTACAACCCCCATCATTCCCAGCCAGCCGGCTGGGAATGATGGGGGTTGTAGTCCAACACATCGGGAGGGTTCCGGGTTGGAAAAGGCTGTCTCACTGCCCACTCCTTTTTCTGTATACGCGGAGCTAAGTCCTGCTTCCAGTAGATAACCCCCAAGTCTGTGCACACGATGATAGCTGCAGTGGGATCTACAGCCCAGAGAAAATGGCCGGCTGACCCACTTCAAGAGGCGTTTCCCATTTGCCTTTGGCAGGCTTTGCTGTCGCTGTGTGGCTTCCATTTTGGCACTCAAACTACAGCATCTCAAGAGCTCTGAAAATACAGCATCTCTTATTCAGAAAGTTCAGGTATTCTCTGCAGATGTTTGGGATCTGTGGTGCAGTGCGGTGTCGTGACTAGAGAGTTGATCTGGGAGCCGGGAGATCCGGGTTCTAGTCCTCACTCGGCCATGGAAACCCATTTCTCTGTCATTGGAGGTCCTGGCACTGCATTTGAAGTCTCCATACCCTGGGAGTTGAGATGGCCACTTCCTACCTCCCTTCGCTCCCCTACCCCAGCCACCCACCCCATTTTTTTTTCCTTTTTAAAGTTGCAAAAATTAAGACTGCAATCCGAAGGGCTCTAATTTGGAAATGCATTCCGTTGAACTCAATGGGATTTATTTACTGAGTAAGCAATCAAAAGAGTTGACTGCAGTTTTATGTAACGTTCTGCTTCGGTGTTCAGTAACAAGAGAAGCAAATCCCAATCCCTGTTGTCGGAGGGGGAGTTGTCTCCACTTCAAACAACCAATAAACAGTAGGAGGAGGTACAAAGAAGGTCTGGGGGGTGGGGATAAGAACACGTGTGAGTGAACCTCAACGGATCTCCGCAACGCGCTACAGCAGAGGTGTACGTTTACAAGTTTTCATATGCTATATAAGCACTATATAAGCGAAATGAGATAATTCGAGGGTAAACCAGAACAAAAGTGTAGGTGGGATGAGGCTTCAAATCAGAATGCCCTTCAAATAGAGGACTGTCCTTGGGACACATGGCTACCCTAGGCCTCGAGCAACCATCCAAACATGATAGAATAGAATCATAGAATAATAGAGTTGGAAGGTGCCTCTTAAGGCCATCGAGTTCAACCCCCTGCTCAATACAGGAATCCACCTTAAAGCATCCCTGACAGATGGTTGTCCAGCTGCCTCTTGAAGGCCTCTAGGGTGGGAGAGCCCACGACCTCCATAGGTAATTGGTTCCATTGTCATGCTGCTCTAACAGACAGGACATTTTTCCTGATGTCCAGCCGGAATCTGGCTTCCTGCCACTTGAGCCCGTTATTCCGTGTCCTGCACTCTGGGAGGATCGAGAAGAGATCCTGGCCCTCCTCTGTGTGACAACCTCTTAAGTATTTGAAGAGTGCTCTCATGTCTCCCCTCAATCTTCTCTTCTCCAGGCTAAACATGTCCAGTTGTTTCAGTCTCTCTTCATAGGGCTTTGTTTTGGGGAATATTTTACCCATGGCCTGTATGACCGTCTGCTCCTATCAGTTTTGGTAAACATTGGCTACTTTTATCAAGAAAGATGATGAAGCGAAACTTTATTATCCATTTGCTCTTAAATTCTTCTATCTGTCTTCTCTCTCTCCCTCTTAGGGCGACCACCTTCCTTCTTGCAAGTTCTTATTAAATTTAATATTGGGGATGCGTCGGGACCCCTGGTGCTGTCAAACCAGTGAAAATTTTCTACAGGCCTCCCCACGCCCCATGGGATCACCCCATATGTGCGAGGCTACCCAGCAGCTGGGCGGTTCTCCAGCATTTCCGGGGCAAATACAGTCACTGAAGAGTGAGAGGTCCATAAAGTCATCTCCTCCCTGAGAGACAAAATGGCGGCCGATCAGGTGGCCAAAGGGACTCTCCACTTCTTGGCTGGGCTGGAGCCGAGAGTTAAAATGGACAAACAGAGCCTGGCAGGACTGGAACCCGGGATGGTATCCCAGACAGAAGTTCGCCTCTCTTGTGATTTCAAAGCCAACCAGCGCTTTCTGAATTGGGAGGCGCCTCTGCAGCTTAAGGAGGAACCAGGCGATGAGAGGCGTCGGCTGTATTCAGACTCTCAGGAGCAGCTCATTCACCCAGGATGGGGAAACCCAGACGCCCCAGAGCGTAATGCTAAGCTTTTCCTGGCCTCCTTGAAAGGAGCAGCTAACACCAGCCAGTGGCCCCAGGCTGTGCAGAGCTGTACTTTACCACAGGAATATGGAAAGTTGGAGGCCAGGAATGGAGAAAGCAATTGGAAAATGGGAGAAGAAGTGTTCCTGGGAGATGATTTTGCTGCCAAGGAGAGGCAGCGGAAACTCTTCAGGGAATTCGACTACCAGGAGGCTGGGGACCCCCACAAGGTTTGCAGCCACCTCTGGCATCTTTGCCACCAGTGGCTGAAGCCAGAGAGACACACCAAGGAGCAGATGCTGGAGCTGCTGATCCTGGAGCAGTTTCTGGCTGTCCTGCCCTCAGAGATGCAGAGCTGGGTCAAAGATGGCTGCCCGGAGAGCTGCAGCCATGCGGTGGCCTTGGCGGAGGATTTTCTGCTGAGGCGACAAGAGGCCGAAAAGCCAAAGCAGCAGGTGAGCGTGTGTTTCAGGGCCGGCCCTACCATTAGACAGAGTGAGGCAGTTGCCTCAGGCGGCAGTTGCTGGGAGGTGGCAGCAAGGGGTTGGAGAAGAGTAATGTATGTTACACAGCCTGCCCTGGGTCCACTAAGGTACCACACTGCTTTCAGGTGCAGTGGAGGATAATAGTGTTGAATAGGGTGACCCTATGAAAAGGAGGACCGGGCTCCTGTATCTTTAACAGTTGCATAGAAAAGGGAATTTCAGCAGGTGTCATTTGCATATATGGGGAACCTGGTGAAATTCCCTCTTCGTCACAACAGTTAAAGGTGCAGGAGCTATACTAGGGTGACCACATTTAAAAGAGGGCAGGGCACCTGCAGCTTTAACTGTGGTGATGAAGAGGGAATTTCACCAGGTTCCCCATATATACAAAGGACACCTGCTGAAATTCCCTTTTCAATACAACTGTTAAAGATACAGGAGCCCTGTCCTCCTTTTCACAGGGTCACCCTAGTGTTGAACTAAGATTTTGCTGCTAATCTGTTTGGCTTCTATACGTAAGATGGAGGAAGTCGCCATCTTATTCTTCACCTCATGCAGTAAAATGTCATGGGCCAGTTCTGGGATGTCTCAACAGAAAATCCCAAATAGTACCTGGGCGTTGTTATGGTCGCAACTCGATGTTGAGGAACTGAAGCCTATTTTATTATTACATTTATATCCCGCTTTTCCTTTTGCAAGGCACCCAAGGGTGGTTGTTGTGGGGATAAACTGGAGAGGAGGAGGGTTACGTACGCTGCCTTGGGTTCCTTGGAGGAAAAAGATGGGATATAAATGCAATAAATAAAACAATAAACCCTCACAACAACAACCCTGTGAGAGAAGTGAGGCTGAACGTCAGTGACTGGGCCCAAAAGCCCCATCACGTCTAGTCAAATGTGCGGCTCTTCTGTCGCTGCTCCCACAAAACAGGAAGTAATTATAGGGTGACTATATGACCGGATTTGCCCGGATTTGTCCGGGACTTTTATGGCAAATCTGGGAGGGGGAGGGGAAATCCGGATTTTTTTTTCCAAAGAGCAGCTCTAATGGGAATTAACAAAAATGCTTTTCTAAATCATTTTTTAAGATAAAGACATGAAACTTGGCACAATGGTAGCTCTTAGGAAGGGCTTTAGTCATACCAAATTTGAAACAGATCCGTTCATCCATTGATTTTTTAGGTTTTTTTTAAAAAATTGAGGTTTTAAAATTATTTTTAAAATCGTCATTTTTAAAGTTAAAGAGATGAAACTTTGTACCATGATAGGATTTAGGTAAACCTTTAGCCACACCAAATTTGAAACAGATCTGTTCATCCATTGATTTTTTTGATTTTTTTTTAAAAAATGAGGTTTTAAAATTATTATTTTTAAAATCGTCATTTTTAAAGATAAAGAGATGAAACTTTGTACCATGATAGCTTTTAGGTAGAGCTTTAGCCATACCAAATTTGAAACAGATCTGGGGCCAGTAGCAAACCCTGTTAACAACAACAGCAGCTTGCAATGAGTGAAGATACAGTCAGAAAAGATATTTGAGGGAAGGAGAGAATGTAACACACAGAGTATAACAAAAGCTTCAAAGTACAGCAAAACCTACACAAGTAGGAGTGAGTGAAGTTAATTTCAGATACATTGAATCTCTCATTTGTTCTTTATTTCAGTGATTTTAACATTAAGATGTTATGTAGAACAGATTTGTCTTAAATGTGTGCTGTAAAATCAGACAAGTGACCAAGGCTATGTTCAGGTGGGCACGCCCCCTTGGTGCTGGACACGCCCCCTTGGAGCGACCATGTTGTCCTTATGGTCACCCTAAGTAATTAGCCCCATTCAGTCTGGGAGGAGAGAGCAGCAGCCAAACTTAATGAGGGTTTTTTTGCAGTGCAATAACAGCCAGAAGGGGCGGAAGACGCTCGAGAGGCAGACGAAGTCGTGTGAGTAATTCACGAGTGCCCAGTAACGAGCGTGGATGGATAAAACACTCGTTGGATGGAGCTCAAAGTCACCCTGTGAGCATCATGGCTGAGTGGAGACTAGAACCCAGATCTCCTGAGTCCCAGTCCAACACTCTAACCATTACACCACACTGGCTCTCAATTTGAATCTGTGGTGGGGCTAGCAATTCTGAGATGCCCTTTGGCCAAGGCTCATCGCTTATTTATTTATTTATTTATTTGTTATTTATTAATTACATTTCTATACCGCCCAGTAGCCGGAGCTCTCTGGGCGGTTCACAAAAATTAAAAACATTCAAAGTATAAAACAACAGTATAAAACAATACAATAGAAAAGCTCAACCAGATAAAAACAGCAGCAATGCAAAATTACGAATTTAAAACACCCAAGTTAAAATTTATTGATAGACTGTTAAAATGCTGGGAGAATAAAAAGGTCTTCACCTGGCGTCTAAAAGCATTTAATGTAGGTGCCAAGCGAACCTCCTTAGGGAGCTCATTCCACAGCCGGGGTGCCACAGCAGAGAAGGCCCTGCTCCTGCTTTTCAGTGCATACTTCAAGGGTTCACTAATGAGTGGTGAACCGTTACTTCGACAGGGGCCTATCAATTAGTCCGTCTTGCTAAGCCTGAGTATATGGGGCCCTGGGACTATTTCCAGGGGCCCTGGATCTCTTCCCCAGGGGCCTAAGTCTCCATCATTGCCAATGGAAGGGCTTTTTCAGCTAAATTGTCATGAGCCATTTTCAAGGGGCGTTGCAGCCGGGGGCGGGGGGGGGGGGGCTGCTACTAATGGTCCTCTGACTGATAGATGAGGCCAGATCCTGTAGTCCCAGGCAATTTGAGGCTGAACTGACCCAATGACCCATATTGGTGACGCTGTATAAATGGCTCTGTTCACACAACACGTTTCTCAACGGTAGTTTTAGAACTCTGGCTGTGGAATGAGCTCCCTAAGGAGGTTCGCTTGGCACCTACATTATATGCTTTTAGACTTTTTTATTCTCCCAGCATTTTAACAGTCTATAAATAAATTTTAACTTGGTGTTTTAAATTCGTAATTTTGCGTTGCTGCTGTTTTTATCTGGTTGAGCTTTTATATTGTATTTTATATTATGGTTTTATTTATTTATTTATTTCACTTATATACCGCTCCCATAGCCGGAGCTCTCTGGGCGGTTTACAGAAATTTATACTGTTGTTTTATACTTTGAATGTTTTTAATTTTTGTGAACCGCCTAGAGAGCTCTGGCTATTGGGCGGTAAAGAAATGTAATAAATAAATAAATAAATAAACTCCACGGTGGAGTTTTTGCACCACCATTGAGAAATGTGTTGTCTGGCAGGAGAACTCCGCACAACGGTGGAGTTTTTTTGGAAAACGCTCCATGCAGAATATCCACGTTGTGCAGAGGAGAGTTCCTGCACAATTGTTATATGGTGTGTTGTGTGGAGGGCTCCGTGAAGTTTTCTGTTGCGTTGAGTTAACGTTTCCCGCTGGCTACAGAGTTCCCTGGCAAGAGTGGCAAAATGAGTGAGTGCTGCTCTAGGAGAGCTGCCGGGATTGGGTTTTTTTTTTGCAGCAATGGTTGATGGGATACCATTGGGAGGACTGGGGGAGGAGAGAGGGTGGAGGAACTGTCAATCAAACGTCACGATGGATTTTACTCAACTCCACGGGAGCCCACAGTCACACAACAGTAGAGTTAGAACATGTGTGGGGCGCACCCCTTCGAAACTCAACTGTTGAGGGCAGTTTTCCCCCTGCGTAGAGAAACGTGTTGTCTGAACTGAGCCAACCTGTTGCTGCTGTCGTGAATAAGACGCTCCTTTGCCATTTCAGGTGCTGACGTTGTTCCAGGACGTGGCTTTGAGTTTCCCTCTGGCAACAGGAACTACGTTTGATGCCCGACAAAGGCCGCTGGGCGTGGAGGCTAAAGAGGAGAAGGAGGAGGTCCGCACACTGGGTGAGGAAGAACCCTTGTGCCATTACGCTTATTTATTTATTTCATTTTTATACCGCCCAATAGCCGAAGCTCTCTTAGATCTTAGCTCTCTTATTTTATTTATTTATTTATTTATTTAAAGAATTTTTATAGCACCGCTTCACCATTTCTAGCATCGAGGTGCTTTACAATAATATATAAAACAATTCCATGAAAAACCTCAACCCACTTTATTTATTTATTTATTTATTTATCATATTTATACCCCGCTCCTCAGCCAAAAAAGGCTCTCAGAGCGGCTTACACTTAGCAAAAAAGACAGTCCCTGCCCTCAGGCTTACAGTCTAATAAAGACATGACACACAAGGAAAAGGAGTTCAGG
The DNA here is from genome assembly GCF_023053635.1 of Elgaria multicarinata webbii. Classification (NCBI taxonomy): domain Eukaryota; kingdom Metazoa; phylum Chordata; class Lepidosauria; order Squamata; family Anguidae; genus Elgaria; species Elgaria multicarinata. The sequence continues at coordinate 158,872,221 of NC_086173.1, forward strand.
AGGGAGGGGGGGGAGGAGAGAGAGAGAGAAATTAAGTGGACTGGGAAAAGGGCTGATGGGATTGTCCTGCTCCCGAACTAGGGGAGTCCAACTGGAGCAGGCCCCGATGTTTCCTCGGCCTGCTCCTGTCCCCGCGGTCCTTCTTCTTCCCCACAGGACCAAGATGGCAGTTTGCCCTGTGGGGTTGGGGGAAGAGTCTAACAGGAATTAAGAAAATTCCATTAAAACCCTCACCCTCAACCCCAATTTAAACCACCCCCTCCCCAGACTCTTGTGAAAATAAAAACGCCTTACAAAGGCGTTTGAAGCAATTGAGAGTGGGAGCCTGTCTAACCTCCAGGGACACATTATTCCATAACTGGGGGCCAGCCACTGAAAAAGCCCTGGCCCCGGCACATTCCAATTTGTAACGGGGGACCATCAGGGCGCCCTGCTCCTGAGAGCAAGTCTGCCAATGGTGAGACACAGGAGAAAGGTGAGTGCTCAGGTATCCAGGGCCCAAGCAATGCAGGGCTTTATACATGGTCAACAAAACCTTGTAGCGCATCCTAGCAGCCACCGGCAGCCAATTTATTTATTTATTTTATTTATTTATTACATTTTTATACCGCCCAATAGCCGGAGCTCTCTGGGCGGTTCACAAAAATTAAAAACATTCAAAGTATAAAACAACAGTATAAAACCATAGTACAAAATACAATATAAAAGCTCAACCAGATAAAAACAGCAGCAATGCAAAATTACAAATTTAAAACACCAAGTTAAAATTTATTTATAGACTGTTAAAATGCTTTTATTCCCACCCCTGCAGCCCCCAAGATGGGGAGGATGAGGAGGAATTATTTTATTTTGTAGTGTAGTGGCTAAAGTGTTGGACTGGGAGTCGGGAGATCCGGGTTCTAGTCCCCCACTCGGCCATGGAAACCCACTGGGTGACTTTGGGCCAGTCACAGACTCTCAGCCCAGCCCACCTCACAGGGTTGTTGTTGTGAGGATAAAGTGGAGAGGAGGAGGAGGATTACATATGCCGTCTTGGGTTCCTTGGAGGAAAAAAGGTGGGATATAAATGCAATAAATTAAATTAAATAAATAAATTTAAATATTTTAATAAATAAGCAATGCGTAATTTTTTATTTAGAGCCTCGTGTGGCGCAGAGCGGTAAAGCAGCAGTTTCTGCAGCTGAAACTCTCCCTACGGCCTGAGTTCGATCCCGGCGGAAGCTGGTTTCAGGCAGCCGGCTTGGGTCGACTCAGCCTTCCATCCTCCCGAGGTCGGTAAAATGAGTACCCAGTTAGCTGGGGGAAAGGTAATCACGGCCGGGGAAGGCAACAGCAAACCACCCCGCTATAAGGCCTGCCAAGAAAATGTCAGCGAAAGCTGGCGTCCCTCCAAGAGTCAGTAATGACTCAGTGGTTGCATGAGAGGTTCCTTTCCCTTTCAATATTTTATTTAATAGGGTTTTTTTTAATTCCAAATTTCCACCATGTTTGATGCACAGCAAGGCCTGTCGGCGGACTGAATCCTCGCCCACCTTGCTGCTGATCATCTTTATGGAGTCACTGCTGGGCCCCAGTTTGCTCTAGGGAGCAAAGTAAGAATATAACCAAATTCAAAGACAAGATATGGGACCCACCCCGTGCACTGATCCTTTGCTGGTTTCCTGCCTTTTTGTGCAGTTTCTCCCCATTCTAAAATGCTGAAACGTCTCTCCTAAAGCTGAGTTGCTGACAGTAGGAACTTCCAGCTAAAATATGCCGTATTTTTAAAAATAGTTTCGATATTAATAAAATGGTGGCCACAATGTTGTGTGCTGTGTGTAGAGCAGGGCAACGATCTTGCAATAATAAAGTTGCGAGATCGTCGCCCTTCTACCCCCTCGTCTAGCCATGGCCTGAATTTGATTCTTGGACTGAAAGTGGTCCAATACCTAAACTGTAGGGAAAATGCTCCATCCCCCTGATCACGCACCTGTCTTGTCCTTCTCCTCACTCTACAACATTCTTTTTTGAGGTGGGGTGATCAGAACCGATCCAGTGTGGCGTAGTGGTTAGAGCGCTGGACTGGGACTCAGGAGACCCAGGTTCAATTCTCTCACTCAGCCATGGAGCTCGCTGGGGATTTTGGGCCAGTCATGGACTCTCAGCCTAACCTACCTCACAGGGTTGTTGTCATGAGGATAAAATGGAGGGGAGGAGGATTATTGTTGTGGTTTTCAAAACTTCTTGCCTTCTTAGGAGACAATTCCAAGATCCTTCTCGTCAGCAATACTACAAATGAGAAGGATCTTGGAATTGTTGTAGATCGCAAGCTGAATATGAGCCAACAGTGCGATATGGCTGCAAGAAAGGCAAATGCTATTTTGGGCTGCATTAATAGAAGTATAGCTTCCAAATCACGTGAGGTCCTGGTTCCTCTCACTACATCTTGTGGTAGTGAATTCCATAGTCTTAACTATACACTGTGTGAAGAAGTCCTTCCTTTTATTTGTCCTGAATCTCCCACCAGTCCGCTTCGCTCCCATAACAGTAGAACCCAATGGGGTCATCCCATGAAGCTGATGGGTGGGAGATTCAGGACAGATAAAAGGAAGGACTTCTTCACACAGCGCAGAGTTAAATTATGGAATTCACTACCACAAGATATAGTGATGGCCAACCATTTGGAAGGCTTTAAAAGGGGGTTGGATAAATTCCTGGAGAAGAAGGCTATCCATGGCTACTAGCCCTGATGGTTACATGCTAGCTCCAGTATCTGAGTCAGGAAGCCTGTGTGCGCCAGTTGCTGGGGAACATGGGTGGGAGGGTACTGTTGCACTGTCCTGCTTGTGAGTCCCTGGCCGACGGCTGGTTGGCCACTGTGTGAACAGAGTGCTGAGCTAGATGGACCCTTGGTCTGATCCAGCAGGGCTCTTCTTACATTCTTAAATGTGAAGAGAGCTTCTCTATAGATCAGGGGTTCAGGACCTGTACTGGTTCATCTCTATTCAGCCCTGGTTAGGCCTCATCGAGAGTATTGCGTCCAGTTCTGGGCTCCACAATTCAAGAAGGTGAAGCTGGAGCGTGTTCAGAGGAGGGCAACCAGGATGATCAGGGGTCTGGAAACAAAGCCCTATGAAGAGAGACTGAAACAACTGGGCATGTTTAGCCTGGAGAAGAGAAGATGGAGGGGAGACATGATAGCACTCTTCAAATACTTAAAAGAGGAGGGCCAGGGTCTCTTCTCGATCCTCCCAGAGTGCAGGACATGGAATAACGGGCTCAAGTTAAAGGAAGCCAGATTCCAGCTGGACATCAGGAAAAACTTCCTGACTGTTAGAGCAGTACGACAATGGAAACAGTTACCTAGGGAGGTTGTGGTCTCTCCCACACTAGAGGCCTTCAAGAGGCAGCTGGACAAGCATCTGTCAGGGATACTTTAGGGTGGATTCCTGCATTGAGCAGGGGGTTGGACTCCATGGCCTTTTAGGCCCCTTCCAACTCTACTATTCTATGATTCTATGACAATAACGATGCTTGCTAAGTAATCCACAAAGCTTTATTCAAGCAATAAACATCTCTTCTTACAGGAAGAGAATTTAATCTCTAGGAACTTTCTCCTAGGCAAAACTATGCAAACTAAGTGAGACAATTGCCTTTTCAAGAAGAATGGCCTCAACCTAGGTCAGCTGGGGGTGATGGCGTTTGTAATCCAGTGCACCTGGAGGGCATGAGGGTCAATTTTGGGCGCGGGGTGGGATGCGGGTAGCTCGCCTTGCCTAGGGCGCAAAATAGTCTGGCGCCGGCCCTGAATGTACGCTGCCTTGCGTTCCTTGCAAGAAAGAAGGCAGGATATAACTATAATAAATAAGTAAACTCTACGCAGAAATCGA